>NC_134268.1:136570181-136921586 GCF_031893055.1 Leptodactylus fuscus
GCTGGTGGTGGTGGTGTCATGGTGTGGGGAATATTTTCTTGGCACTCTTTGGGCCCCTTGGTACCAATTGAGCATCGTTGCAACGCCAAAGCCTACCTGAGTATTGTTGCTGACCATGTCCATCCCTTTATGACCACAATGTACCCAACATCTGATGGCTACTTTCAGCAGGATAATGCGCCATGTCATAAAGCTGGAATCATCTCAGACTGGTTTCTTGAACATGACAATGAGTTCACTGTACTCCAATGGCCTCCACAGTCACCAGATCTCAATCCAATAGAGCATCTTTGGGATGTGGTGGAACGGGAGATTCGCATCATGGATGCGGCAACTGTGTGATGCCATCATGTCAATATGGACCAAAATCTCTGAGGAATGCTTCCAGCACCTTGTTGAATCTATGCCACAAAGAATTGAGGCAGTTCTGAAGGCAAAAGGGGGTCCAACCCGTTACTAGCATGGTGTACCTAATAAAGTGGCCGGTGAGTGTATATCTATACTATGGACAATAACCATGTGGCACACTTTCTTAATCACTGAATTCAGGTGTTTTATTCAGTTCCATTGTCACAGATGTATAAGATGCCGCACCTAGCCATGCAGTCTGTCTTCGCTAACATTTGTGAAAGAATGGGTCATTCACAATAAGTCAGTTCAGGACATTTCTTCCATCCTTGATATTCCATAATAATCTGTGGGTGATATTATTAAAAGAATGAAGTGTTTAGGGACCACAGCCACTCTACCAGACCACATTAGCTTATAGAGCAGGGTGGCCAAGTAGGGAGGTGCATAGAAATCATCAATGAGTTACTGATTTAATAACTACAAAGTTCCAAACGTCTTCTACCTTAAACATTAGCACAAAAACTGTGTACTTGGAAGGCTTACGTCACCAAATATAATGCCAAGCATCAGATATTGTGATGTAAACAAGCCACCAGTGGACTCTACAGTCATGGCCAAAAGTTTTGAGAATGATACAAATATTAATTTTTACAAAGTCTACTGCTTCAATTGTTCTAATGGCAATTTGCATATACTCCAGAATGTTATAAAGAGTGATCAGCTTAACAGCAATTACTTGCAAAGTCAATATTTGCCTAGAAAATGAACTTTATCCCCCAAAACACATTTCAACATCATTGCAGCCCTGCCTTAAAAGGACCAGCTAACATCGTTTCAGTGATTGCTCCATTAACAAAGGTGTGGGTGTTGATGAGGACAGGGCTGGAGTCTGTCATGATTAAGTAAGAATGACACCACTGGACACTTTAAAAGGAGGCTGGTGCTTGGCATCATTGTTTCTCTTCTGTTAACCATGGTTATCTCTAAAGAAACACGTGCAGTCATCATTGCACTGCACAAAAATGGCCTAATAGCGAAGAGTATCGCAGCTAGAAAGATTGCACCTCAGTCAACAATCTATCGCATCATCAAGAACTTCAAGGAGAGAGGTTCCATTGTTGGCAAAAAGGCTCCAGGGTGCCCAAGAAAGACCAGCAAGTGCCAGGACCGTCTCTTAAAATTGTTTCAGCTGTGGGATCAGGCTACCAGCAGTGCAGAGGAATGGCAGCAGGCAGGTGTGAGTGCATCTGCACGCACTGTGAGGAGGAGACTCTTGGAGCAAGGCCTGGTCTCAAGGAGGGCAGCAAAGAAGCCACTTATCTCCAGAAAAAACATCAGGGACAGACTGATATTCTGCAAAAGGTACAAGGAGTGGACTGCTGAGGACTGGAGTAAAGTCATTTTCTCTGATGAATCCCCTTTTCGATTGTTTGGGACATCTGGAAAACAGCTTATTCGGAGAAGACGAGGTGAGCGCTACCACCAGTCTTGTCTCATGCCAACTGTAAAGCATCCTGAAACCCTTCATGTGTGGGGTTGCTTCTCAGCCAAGGGAATCGGCTCTCTCACAATCTTGCCTAAAAACACAGCCATGAATAAAGAATGGTACCAGAATGTCCTCCAAGATCAACTTCTCCCAACCGTCCAAGAGCAGTTTGGCGATCAACAATGCCTTTTCCAGCATGATACTATACAGAAAAGGACCTATCCAACCAACTTCTACAGAAGTATCAAATGGATAAAAGGATCCGCGCTTACCAACCGTAGTTCTTGTTGCATTCGTTTATTAAAGCCTCACACACAACGCGTTTCGAAACCGGAAGCTGGTTTCTTCTTCAGGTGCACAAAGGACATGATGGAGCACCTTGCCATAAAGCAAAGGTGATAACTAAATGGCTCAGGGAACAAAACATAGAGATTTTGGGTCCATGGCCTGGAAACTTCCCAGATCTTAATCCCATTGAGAACTTGTGGTCAATCATCAAGAGACGGGTGGACAAACAAAAACCTACAAATTCTGACAAAATGCAAGCATTGATTGTGCAAGAATGGACTGCTATCAGTCAGGATTTGGTCCAGAAGTTGATTGAGAGCATGCCAGGGAGAATTGCAGAGGTCCTGAAGAAGAAGGGTCAACACTGCAAATATTGACTTGCTGCATTAACTCATTCTAACTGTCAATATAAGCTTTTGTTACTCATAATATGATTGTAATTCTATTTCTGTACGTGATAAAAACATCTGACAAACACACATAAAAACCAGAGGCCAGCAGAACATGTGAAAATATAATATTTGTGTCATTCTCAAAACTTTTGGCATGACTGTAGAGCAGTGTAAACATGTTCTGTGAAGAGACCAATCATTATTCTCTATCTGGCAGTCTAATGGATGAATCTGGATTTAGAAGAATACAAGAAGAGTATGACCTGCCTATTGACTGACTTCAGTTGGAGATGTCAGGAGGTGATGAGGTCTTGAATGTGTGGCTTGAAGGATAAGTTAGAGTCAAGGGTTATCCCATGGCAACATAGAACTTACATAAGTTTAATATCATTAACTTAACTGGGTGTGGTAGGGGAATGCGTGCAAGTTGGGATAATGTTTTCTAATTTTCTCCATATTGAGGAGATGGCTGCTAGAAATGTGGACAACGGAGTGGTAATGTCTGGTCCAGATAGATTTATTTGTTGGTGTAGCAATGGTATTGAAAATAATGGGATTCTATGAGTTGGCCAAACCAAAGGTGTAGTCAGGAGGCTTCTTAGGACAGAGCCTTGCAGGAAACCTACAGAAAGAGGATGTGGTGAAGAGGTGGTGTGTGAGTGGGAGATGATCAATATGCAGTTGGTGAGGTATCAGGAGATCCAGGAGAGGACCAAGTCAGTGGTGACAAGGTGTGAGAGAGTTTGTAACAAGAGGAAGTTGTTGACTGTGTCAAAGGCGGAGAAAAGGTCAAGTAGGAGGAGAACAGAGTAGTGCCACTTGGCTCTAGTGGGTCATTTGTGACCTTGGTTAAGGTAGTTTCTGTGGAGTGATGGGGTCAGAAGCCTGACTGCAGTCTGTGAAAAAGTAAGTTGGAGATAGGAAGATATTTCAACGTCAACGTGTTGTTCAAAGTGTTTTGAGGCATACAAGAGCAGTGAGATAGGGCTGGAGAGGATGGGTAAAAGGATGTTTTTTTTAGGAATGAATGTGACAATAGCATGGTTAAAGGCAAAAGGGAAGGTTACCTTGGTTAGGGATAGGTTGAAGAGATGAGTTAGACTAAGAGTAAAGGGTGGGAGTTTGAAATTAGAATGGAGGATTTTTCATTGGTGACAGAGGAGAAGCAGATTAAAGATGAAGAGCACTGAACATTTGGGTAGAGGGCTTGTGGGGGTTGTAGGTTGAGGCTCTCTCTGAATGTCCACAAAAATAAAGAAAAAAAGATCAGGGCACTCACCCAAGAAGACCTGTATAAAACTAAAGCTCCTTTATTGAAAATCTTCTTAAAGATCAGTAGGAGAGGGGAGAGGATGGTAACATTTACAACAGCAACGATCATTTCATGCTAATCGCATTTCATCATGAAATGCAATTAGCATGAAACAATCAAATTTTTTCTTTATTTTTGTAGACTTTATGCTGTTTTTGCAGTGAGCACCACCTTTATTAAAATGAGCTACATGGTTGCCTGACATATATCCGTTGTTGGTTGTCTCACCGGTTTAAGAAGAAGCCTGTCCAGAATTTAAGTTGATTTTTCTTTTTTTCTTGATTACTATTATTTTTTCTCTCTGAATGTGTCAACTTTGTTTTTGAAAAAAAGGCAACGTCTGTGGCTGTGATAAGACATCAACAGGAGTATTACCAACAATTAAGCTAGAATTGAAACTCGCAGAATGAAGCTTCTAGTGAGCAAACGACTCTGTGTGTATGGGTTCCTTCATGTGTACTAGACAGTTGGCCCTAGTTAGTCTACTTTCCCCAGTGTAGAATCGCATCGTCTAATATGTGTGTGTGTGGATTCATTACATGTTTGCAGGAACGGTGTTAGGGGGGGCAAACTGGGCAACTGCCCAGGGCCCCAGCCCTTGCAGGGGCCCCCTGTCAGTGGAATACTTTCCCTATTAATATAGGGAAAGTATATGTCGCATGAACACTGTGTAGCTGCAGCATCAGCTAATAGCAGCCAGCGCAGGAGCTGCAGCTATGATAGACGATGCTCCACTCAGCGCTCTCAGGATGCTTCATACCCCTTCTCTGGCTGCCCTCTGCCCACCAATGAGAGGGTGAGGAGAGCCCAGGAGGCACAGAAGATGGATCCTGCCGAGCTCCAGCCATTACATCCTGCACAGAAGAGAAGTTGGAGAGGACAGCTCAGCAAAGTGAAAGTAAAAAAAGAAAGCACAGGTACATACTGGGGTTACTGTCTATTAATGTCAGGCGTTATTAATTTAGTTTTAATAACTCCATGTGCCTCACATTAATAGCAATTAACCCCCTCATGCCCTCACATTAACCCTTGTATGCTACACATAAGGGTTATTGATATGTGAGATATATGGAGGTAATAATAATAAAGATACTTAATTATTACCTCCATGACTCTCACATATCAGTAACTCTTATGTGAAGCACACTGGGGGTTAATGTGAGGGACATGATGGGGTTAACTGCTATTAATATGAGGCACATGGAGTTACTATACTCTAATGCACATGACTGTACTTTTTATCCTCAATCGTGGATAAAATTATGGAGCATTATATTTCAATGGTCCCGTACATACAGCCGTTGTTTTTGCGGCCATGTGTCCAGGCCAAATTAAAGAACTGCAAGTTATGGAGCAGATCCCATAGCTGTCCTATACCTAGACTTTTCATGTCCTCAGAGATGGGTGGTATTATATACCACTAGAAAGATACAGTGCACTGAATTCACTGCACTGCCAGCTTTCACTGTATATGCCTCTATGCTAGAGATATTGGTGCTATTAATTTCAGCAGCAATATCTCTCGACTGTCAGAAGAGCGGGTCTTATAGCTCAGCGTCATTCCTGGGCTGTGAGGAACGCCCTCCTGACTGTACTCTTCCATAGCCTTGTACTGTCAGAGGGGGGTTTTCTACTGCCCAGTGATGCCGCCAGGCTAGAAGGCTCACCTTTCCAACAGTGGAGAGATATTGGTGCCAAAACTAACTGAACCAATATCTCCATCATGGCGAATACTGGCAAAGGTGACTGCACTGAATAAGCCGGCTTTCTAGGAGTATATAATACAGCACATCTCTGAGGACATAAAAGATTCTCTTTAAATACACGTCATCTGCATCAGTTCTCTGGTTGTCCGGGGCCATTGTCCAACCTGCAGAGGTGAAGTGTATGCCATTGTAAGTCATGAGCACTCACAAGTGAGGAGTACAAGGCTCCTAGGAAAAACCTACTTACTGCAGTGTACTATTACAGTGCAGGGCAGGAAGAGGTTAATTGCTGGCTGGCATTGAGGGGGCACCTGCAAATAAAAGGGGCCTGGTTATGTACTTCATATGGGGAATGGAGGCAACTGATAGTCGTGAAGTGTTTGGTGCTGTGAGGGGAACATTATTGTATACAGTAAAAACAGCGCTTTGTGGATTGTATTATGCGAGCAGAGGGGAATCTGGCAGGAAGTGGCTAATGTGACAGTATATAGTCCTGGTATAGTGTGTGACGTGACAGTATTTAGTCCTTATATAGCGGTCAGTGTGTGACGTGACAGTATTTAGTTCTGGTATAGCGGTCAGTGTGTGACGTGACAGTATTTAGTCCTGGTATAGCGGTCAGTGTGTGATGTGACAGTATTTAGTCCTTATATAGTGGTCAGTGTGTGACATGACAGTATTTAGTCCTGGTATAGTGGTCAGTGGATGACATGACAGTATTTAGTCCTAGTATAGCAGTCAGTGGGTGACGTGACAGTATTTAGTCCTGGTATAGCGGTCAGTGAGTGATGTGACAATATTTAGTCCTGGTATAGCAGTCAGCAGCTGATGTACCAGCATTTAGTCCTGGTATAGTGGTTAGTGGATGACATGACAGTATTTAGTCCTGGTATAGCTGTCAGTGAGTGATGTGACAGTATTTAGTCCTGGTATAGCGGTCAGCGGGTGACGTGACAGTATTTAGTCCTTGTATAGTGGTCAGTGGATGACATGACAGTATTTAGTCTTGGCATAGCTGTCAGTGGGCGACGTGACAGTATTTAGTCTTGGTATAGCGGTCAGTGGGCGACGTGACAGTATTTAGTCTTGGTATAGCAGTCAGTGGGTGACGTGACAGTATTTAGTCTTGGTATAGCGGTCAGTGGGCGACGTGACAGTATTTAGTCTTGGTATAGCAGTCAGTGGGTGACGTGACAGTATTTAGTCTTGGTATAGCAGTCAGTGGGTGACGTGACAGTATTTAGTCTTGGTATAGCGGTCAGTGGGTGACGTGACAGTATTTAGTCCTGGTGTAGTGGTCAGTGGGTGACATGACAGTATTTAGTCCTGGTATAGTGGTCAGCAGCTGATGTGCCAGTATTTAGTCCTGGTATAGTGGTCAGTGGATGATGTGACAGTATTTAGTCCTGGTATAGCGGTCCTATTTGATAACTCTGTATATATAAATATTTTTTAGTCTGGGGAAGGGCATGTGCCTTGTTGCTTCTGCACCTGATCTTTAAAGATAAGACACAGAAGCAACTAGTTTGCCTAGGCAAAAAAACCTTACAAATTTACAAACAACCACTTAAAAGACATTAACCCCTGTAAATACCAGGCACTGCAGCACATCGAATTAACAGAATGTGACTATGTTGTATGCACAAGTGGGGCCCTACTTTTAATTTTGCCCAGGGCCCCATTTTGTCTAAAACCAGCCCTGCATGTTTGTTTGCTCACTAGAAGCTTCAGTCTGCGAGTTTCAACTCTAGCTTAATTGTTGGTAATACTCCTGTTGATGGCAGGTTCTAGTTGAATACTCTATACAGGGAACTAAGTGAAACAACAACACAAATGATGCATAATCTATACCTCATTAGTGTTCAGCCAGCAAACTATGGTGCACCAGCTGGTTTGACCACAGCTTACCAATAGGCTGAGGTAGTTTTTCTGGGGAAAGAAGCTACTGATGTGGCCCATTGTTAATTTGTTGGATTTGGCTGGGCGAATCTTCTAGTCATCCAACAGTATACCCATGCCACATTTGGTACTATATGTGGTTTTATATATCTGTTTCAAGGGTACTTTTAGAATTACTATTAAAAAATCCCATTTATTTGGCCTTGCACTAAATAAGGTGTTCCCTGTATTCTACAAAAGAAGAGTTCTGAAACCAGGACAAACAATTTTCACCAATAACATGTTAGTTGAGGATTTGTCCATAGAATATATATATTAGAGAACCTTTGTCTCTACTACCTTTCCAAAAGTCATCAGTATACAAATGGAGTGTAACACCATTGGAGAAGAACTGTAAGCGCTACCCCTACATGTAGGGTGCAGTTCAGGGATCTATGAATCTAAACAGTAACCTTAAGCCAATTTTCAAATCCCTTTTTTTAAGGGACCAATTGAGTTTGAGTGTTTTTGAAAGGCGTCTCCATTAAAAAATACCCATAAGTCACCCTATTTTCAAAATTTGCCCCCCTAAAATAATTCAAAACAGCATTTATGAAATTTGTTAACACTTAAGCTTTTCAAAGAAAGTTTAACCATAATATTTATACAAGTGGTTCAAGAAGAAAATGTACCCCAAACTTTTTGTTATGCAATTTCTCCCGATCACAGAAATTTCCCACATGTAGACATAAACTGCTGTTTAAGAAAATAACAGGTCACAGTGGGAAAAGAATGTCTTGGGTTTTTGAGGGGTAGATTATTGGAATCATTTTCAGGGGTTATGTTGCATTTGTAGAGCCCCTTGAGGTGGCAAAACAGTGGAACCCCCCGGAATTTACCCCAATTAGGAAACTAGACCGCACAAGTAATTTATTAAGTGGTATACTGAGCATTGAGCCCACAGCTGTTTCATAGAATTGGGCATTAGGAATGGAAAACTTACATTTTTTTTCAATAAAATATGACTTTAACCCCAAATTTTTCATTTCAATTTGTAAAGCATTTGTAAATTTCTCCTTGGAAGGAAATTTCTCATAAGTGAATGTAAACTGTTGTATGGGTACATGGACACTATTTGGATATAATATTTTGCTATAATAGGCAGTTAACTGAACTGAGAAACTTAATCACCTAAGGACACAGCCAAAAGCCACCTTATAGACACAATCCCATTTTCCAAAACTGACATGTATCACGTTATATGGTATTAATTCTGTAATGCTTTAATTTACCCAAATGATCTTGAGAATGTTTTTAACATAACAATAATAATAATAATAATAATAAATAGAGATGAGCGAACAGTGTTCTATCGAACTCATGTTCGATCGGATATTAGGCTGTTCGGCATGTTCGAATCGAATCGAACACCGCGTGGTAAAGTGCGCCATTACTCGATTCCCCTCCCACCTTCCCTGGCGCCTTTTTTGCTCCAATAACAGCGCAGGGTAGGTGGGACAGGAACTACGACACCGGTGACGTTGAAAAAAGTAGGCAAAACCCATTGGCTGCCGAAAACATGTGACCTCTAATTTAAAAGAACAGCGACGCCCAGCTTCGCGTCATTCTGAGCTTGCAATTCACCGAGGACGGAGGTTTCCGTCCAGCTAGCTAGGGCTTAGATTCTGGGTAGGCAGGGACAGGCTAGGATAGGAAGGAGAAGACAACCAACAGCTCTTGTAAGAGCTAAATTCCAGGGAGAAGCTTGTCAGTGTAACGTGGCACTGACGGGCTCAATCGCCGCAACCCAGCTTTCCCAGGATCCTGAATGGAATACACTGTCAGTGTATTCCCGTATACCCGATATATACCCCGATACCCGTTCCAACGGTGTGCCCCCCCACCTTCACCCCAGAAATACCCTGCAAGTCCCCTAGCAATAGAATTGGGGCTATATACACCCACAATTTTTACTACTGGTATACAGTGCCATTGTCTGACTGGGAATTCAAAGAATATATTGGGAATACAAATACCCTCATTTCTTGCTACTGCCATATAGTGCCAGTTTCTGACTGGTAATTCAAAGAATATATTGGGGTTACGTGCACCCACAATTTTTACTACTGGTATACAGTGCCATTGTCTGACTGGGAATTCAAAGAGTATATTGGGAATACAAATACCCTCATTTCTTGCTACTGCCATATAGTGCCAGTTTCTGACTGGTAATTCAAAGAATATATTGGGGTTACGTGCACCCACAATTTTTACTACTGGTATACAGTGCCATTGTCTGACTGGGAATTCAAAGAATATATTGGGAATACAAATACCCTCATTTCTTGCTACTGCCATATAGTGCCAGTGTCTGACTGGGAATTCAAAGAATATATTGGGGTTACGTGCACCCACAATTTTTACTACTGGTATACAGTGCCATTGTCTGACTGGGAATTCAAAGAATATATTGGGAATACAAATACCCTCATTTCTTGCTACTGCCATATAGTGCCAGTGTCTGACTGGGAATTCAAAGAATATATTGGGGTTACGTGCACCCACAATTTTTACTACTGGTATACAGTGCCATTGTCTGACTGGGAATTCAAAGAATATATTGGGAATACAAATACCCTCATTTCTTGCTACTGCCATATAGTGCCAGTGTCTGACTGGGAATTCAAAGAATATATTGGGGTTACGTGCACCCACAATTTTTACTACTGGTATACAGTGCCATTGTCTGACTGGGAATTCAAAGAATATATTGGGAATACAAATACCCTCATTTCTTGCTACTGCCATATAGTGCCAGTGTCTGACTGGGAATTCAAAGAATATATTGGGGTTACGTGCACCCACAATTTTTACTACTGGTATACAGTGCCATTGTCTGACTGGGAATTCAAAGAATATATTGGGAATACAAATACCCTCATTTCTTGCTACTGCCATATAGTGCCAGTGTCTGACTGGGAATTCAAAGAATATATTGGGAATACAAATACCCTCATTTCTTGCTACTGCCATATAGTGCCAGTGTCTGACTGGGAATTCAAAGAATATATTGGGGTTACGTGCACCCACAATTTTTACTACTGGTATACAGTGCCATTGTCTGACTGGGAATTCAAAGAATATATTGGGGTTATAAATACCCTCATTTCTTGCTACTGCCATATAGTGCCAGTTTCTGACTGGTAATTCAAAGAATATATTGGGGTTACGTGCACCCACAATTTTTACTACTGGTATACAGTGCCATTGTCTGACTGGGAATTCAAAGAGTATATTGGGAATACAAATACCCTCATTTCTTGCTACTGCCATATAGTGCCAGTTTCTGACTGGTAATTCAAAGAATATATTGGGGTTACGTGCACCCACAATTTTTACTACTGGTATACAGTGCCATTGTCTGACTGGGAATTCAAAGAGTATATTGGGAATACAAATACCCTCATTTCTTGCTACTGCCATATAGTGCCAGTTTCTGACTGGTAATTCAAAGAATATATTGGGGTTACGTGCACCCACAATTTTTACTACTGGTATACAGTGCCATTGTCTGACTGGGAATTCAAAGAATATATTGGGAATACAAATACCCTCATTTCTTGCTACTGCCATATAGTGCCAGTGTCTGACTGGGAATTCAAAGAATATATTGGGGTTACGTGCACCCACAATTTTTACTACTGGTATACAGTGCCATTGTCTGACTGGGAATTCAAAGAATATATTGGGAATACAAATACCCTCATTTCTTGCTACTGCCATATAGTGCCAGTGTCTGACTGGGAATTCAAAGAATATATTGGGGTTACGTGCACCCACAATTTTTACTACTGGTATACAGTGCCATTGTCTGACTGGGAATTCAAAGAATATATTGGGAATACAAATACCCTCATTTCTTGCTACTGCCATATAGTGCCAGTGTCTGACTGGGAATTCAAAGAATATATTGGGGTTACGTGCACCCACAATTTTTACTACTGGTATACAGTGCCATTGTCTGACTGGGAATTCAAAGAATATATTGGGGTTATAAATACCCTCATTTCTTGCTACTGCCATATAGTGCCAGTTTCTGACTGGTAATTCAAAGAATATATTGGGGTTACGTGCACCCACAATTTTTACTACTGGTATACAGTGCCATTGTCTGACTGGGAATTCAAAGAATATATTGGGAATACAAATACCCTCATTTCTTGCTACTGCCATATAGTGCCAGTGTCTGACTGGGAATTCAAAGAATATATTGGGGTTACGTGCACCCACAATTTTTACTACTGGTATACAGTGCCAATTTCTAACTAGGAATTCAAAATGCGCAAGGCTCCCGGAAAGGGACGTGGACGAGGCCGTGGGCGAGGTCGGGGGAATGGTTCTGGGGAGCAAGGTAGCAGTGAAGCCACAGGGCGTCCCGTGCCTACTCCTGTGGGGCAGCAAGCATTGCGCCACTCCACAGTGCCAGGGTTGCTTGCCACATTAACTAAACTGCAGGGTACAAACCTTAGTAGGCCCGAGAACCAGGAACAGGTCTTGCAATGGCTGTCAGAGAACGCTTACAGCACATTGTCCAGCAGCCAGTCAGACTCTGCCTCCTCTCCTCCTATTACCCAACAGTCTTGTCTTCCTTCCTCCCAAAATTCCGAAGCTTTACAGAACAATAACCCAAACTGTCCCTGCTCCCCAGAGCTGTTCTCCGCTCCTTTCATTGTCCCTCAACCTGCCTCTCCACGTCACGATTCCACGAACCTAACAGAGGAGCATCTGTGTCCAGATGCTCAAACACTAGAGTCTCCTCCATCTCCGTTCGATTTGGTGGTGGATGACCAGCAACCCACCCTCATCGACGATGATGTGACGCAGTTGCCGTCAGGGCATCCAGTTGACTGGCGCATTGTGCGGGAGGAGGAGATGAGACAGGAGTTGGAAGAGGAAGTGGTGGATGATGAGGACACTGACCCGACCTGGACAGGGGGGATGTCAAGCGGGGAAAGTAGTGTGGATGTTGAGGCAGGTGCAGCACCAAAAAGGGTAGCTAGAGGCAGAGGCAGAGGTCAGCAGCTTAGGCGAAGCCAGGCCACACCCGGAATCTCCCAAGATGTTCCAGTTCGTACCCAGCCCCGAAAAACTCCCACCTCGAGGGCACGTTTCTCGAAGGTGTGGAGTTTTTTCAAGGAATGCGCCGAGGACAGATATAGTGTTGTCTGCACAATTTGCCTCTCGAAATTGATTAGGGGCTCTGAGAAGAGCAACCTGTCCACCACTTCAATGCGCCGTCATTTGGAATCCAAGCACTGGAATCAGTGGCAGGCAGCAACGGCAGGACAAAGGCCGCCTGCCGTTCACGCCACTGCCACTGCCTCTGCCTCTGCCTCTGCCACTGCCACTGCTGACTGTGCTGGCGATGCACTCCAGAGGACGAGCCAGGACACCACTTCATCTGCCTCCGCCACTTTGTTGACTTCTACCTCATCCTCCCCTGGTCCTGTCTTATCTCCTTCTCCTGCACCATCAAAGGCACCATCAGGCGTTTCTTTACAACAACCCACCATCTCTCAGACATTGGAGCGGCGGCAGAAATACACTGCTAACCACCCACACGCGCAAGCCTTGAACGCCAACATCGCTAAACTGCTGGCCCAGGAGATGTTGGCGTTCCGGCTTGTTGAAACTCCCGCCTTCCTGGACCTGATGGCAACTGCGGCACCTCGCTATGCCGTCCCTAGCCGTCACTACTTCTCCCGGTGTGCCGTCCCCGCCTTGCACCAGCACGTGTCACTCAACATCAGGCGGGCCCTTAGTTCCGCGCTTTGCACAAAGGTCCACTTGACCACCGACGCGTGGACAAGTGCATGCGGACAGGGACGCTACATTTCACTGACGGCACACTGGGTGAATGTAGTTGAGGCTGGGACTGCTTCCCAAACTGGCCCGGTGTACCTCGTCTCCCCGCCTAACATTCCTGGCAGGGACACGAGAAGAACACCCCCCTCCTCCTCCTCCTCTACCGCCTCCTCCTCCGCCACCGCCTCCTCCTCCGCCACCGCCTCCTCCTCCGCTGTTAGATTGACCCCAGCTACGAGTTGGAAACGTTGCAGCACTGGCGTTGGTAGACGTCAGCAGGCTGTGCTGAAGCTGATCAGCTTGGGGGACAGACAGCACACTGCCTCCGAGGTGAGGGATGCCCTCCTCGATGAGACGGCAATATGGTTTGAGCCGCTGCACCTGGGCCCAGGCATGGTCGTTTGTGATAACGGCCGGAACCTGGTAGCAGCTCTGGAGCTTGCCGGACTCCAACATGTTCCATGCCTGGCCCACGTCTTCAACCTAGTGGTGCAACGTTTCCTAAAGAGCTACCCCAATGTTCCAGAGCTACTGGTGAAAGTGCGGCGCATGTGCGCCCACTTTCGCAAGTCGACAGTAGCCGCTGCTAGCTTAAAATCTCTCCAGCAACGCCTGCATGTGCCACAACACCGGCTTTTGTGCGACGTCCCCACACGCTGGAACTCAACGTTTCAGATGTTGAATAGAGTGGTTGAGCAGCAGAGACCTTTGATGGAATACCAGCTACAAAACCCTAGGGTGCCACAAAGTCAGCTGCCTCAGTTTCACATCCATGAGTGGCCATGGATGAGAGACCTTTGTGACATCCTACGGGTCTTTGAGGAGTCCACAAGGAGGGTGAGCTCTGAGGATGCGATGGTGAGCCTTACAATCCCGCTCTTGTGTGTTCTGAGAGAATCCCTGATTGACATCAGGGATAACTCAGATCACACAGAGGAGTTAGGGATAGCATCCGATCCGTCACAGCTGGAGAGTAGGTCCACACATCTGTCCGCTTCACTGCGTTTAATGGAGGAGGAGGAGGAGGAGGAGGAGGAGGAAGAAGAGTTGTCCGATGATGTGATGGTGATACAGGAGGCTTCCGGGCAACTTCGAATCGTCCCATTGTTGCAGCGCGGATGGGTAGACATGGAGGATGAGGAGGAAATGGAGATTGAACTTTCCGGTGGGGCCAGAGGAGTCATGCCAACTAACACTGTGGCAGACATGGCTGAGTTCATGTTGGGGTGCTTTACAACCGACAAGCGTATTGTCAAAATCATGGAGGACAACCAGTACTGGATCTTTGCTATCCTTGACCCCCGGTATAAAAACAACATCTCGTCTTTTATTCCGGTAGAGGGGAGGGCCAATCGCATCAATGCTTGCCACAGGCAATTGGTGCAGAATATGATGGAGATGTTTCCAGCATGTGACAGTGGCGGCAGGGAGGGCAGTTCCTCCAGTAGGCAACCAAGTTCTCACCGGTCCACACAAACGAGGGGCACACTGTCTAAGGTCTGGGACACCTTGATGGCACCCCCTCGCCAAAGTGCCGCCACGGAGGGTCCTAGTGTCACCAGGCGTGAGAAGTATAGGCGCATGTTGCGGGAATACCTTTCCGACCACAGCCCTGTCCTCTCCGACCCCTCTGCGCCCTACACGTATTGGGTGTCGAAGTTGGACCTGTGGCTTGAACTTGCCCTATATGCCTTGGAGGTGCTGTCCTGTCCTGCCGCCAGCGTCCTATCTGAGAGGGTGTTCAGTGCAGCCGGTGGCATCATCACTGACAAGCGCACCCGTCTGTCAGCTGAGAGTGCCGACCGGCTCACTTTGATAAAAATGAACCACCACTGGGTAGAGCCGTCATTTTTGTGCCCACCTGTGTAAAGCACCCCAACATGAAACTCCATGTCTGTACTCAACCTCTCCAATTCCTCCGCATCCTCATACTCATCCACCATAAGCGTTGCACAATTCTGCTAATACTAGGCTCCCTCCAACATGATTTCCCCCAACTCTGCTGGTTAGAGGCTCCCTCCACCCTGATTTCCACCAACTCTGCTGGTTAGAGGCTCCCTCCACCCTGCTTTCCCACAACTCTGCTGGTTAGAGGCTCCTTCCACCATGAATTTGCCCAAACTGGGCTGTTTAGAGGCTCCCTCCACCATGAATTGGTCCAAACTGGGCTGGTTAGAGGCTCCCTCCACCATTAATTGGTCCAAACTGGGCTGGTTAGAGGCTCCCTCCACAATTAATTGGTCCAAACTGGGCTAATTAGAGGCTCCCTCCACCATGAATTGGTCCAAACTGGGTTTTTTAGAGGCTCCCTCCACCATGAATTGGTCCAAACTGGGCTGGTTAGAGGCTCCCTCCACCATTAATTGGTCCAAACTGGGCTGGTTAGAGGCTCCCTCCACAATTAATTGGTCCAAACTGGGCTAATTAGAGGCTCCCTCCACCATGAATTGGTCCAAACTGGGTTTTTTAGAGGCTCCCTCCACCATGAATTTGCCCAAACTGGGCTGTTTAGAGGCTCCCTCCACCATGAATTGGTCCAAACTGGGCTGGTTAGAGGCTCCCTCCACCATGAATTTCCCAAAACTTGGCTGTTTAGAGGCTCCCTCCACCATTAATTGGTCCAAACTGGGCTGGTTAGAGGCTCCCTCCACCATGAATTGGTCCAAACTGGGCTGGTTAGAGGCTCCCTCCACCATTAATTGGTCCAAACTGGGCTGGTTAGAGGCTCCCTCCACCATGAATTTGCCCAAACTGGGCTGTTTAGAGGCTCCCTCCACCATGAATTGGTCCAAACTGGGCTGGTTAGAGGCTCCCTCCACCATGAATTTCCCAAAACTTGGCTGTTTAGAGGCTCCCTCCACCATTAATTGGTCCAAACTGGGCTGGTTAGAGGCTCCCTCCACCATGAATTGGTCCAAACTGGGCTGGTTAGAGGCTCCCTCCACCATGAATTGGTCCAAACTGGGCTGGTTAGAGGCTCCCTCCACCATGAATTTGCCCAAACTGGGCTGGTTAGAGGCTCCCTCCACCATGAATTGGTCCAAACTGGGCTGGTTAGAGGCTCCCTCCACCATGAATTTGCCCAAACTGGGCTGTTTAGAGGCTCCCTCCACCATTAATTGGTCCAAACTGGGCTGGTTAGAGGCTCCCTCCACCATGAATTTGCCCAAACTGGGCTGTTTAGAGGCTCCCTCCACCATGAATTGGTCCAAACTGGGTTTTTTAGAGGCTCCCTCCACCATGAATTGGTCCAAACTGGGCTGGTTAGAGGCTCCCTCCACCATGAATTTCCCAAAACTTGGCTGTTTAGAGGCTCCCTCCACCATGAATTGGTCCAAACTGGGCTGGTTAGAGGCTCCCTCCACCATTAATTGGTCCAAACTGGGCTGGTTAGAGGCTCCCTCCACCATGAATTTCCCAAAACTTGGCTGTTTAGAGGCTCCCTCCACCATGAATTGGTCCAAACTGGGCTGGTTAGAGGCTCCCTCCACCATTAATTGGTCCAAACTGGGCTGGTTAGAGGCTCCCTCCACCATGAATTTGCCCAAACTGGGCTGGTTAGAGGCTCCCTCCACCATGAATTTGCCCAAACTGGGCTGTTTAGAGGCTCCCTCCACCATTAATTGGTCCAAACTGGGCTGGTTAGAGGCTCCCTCCACCATGAATTTGCCCAAACTGGGCTGTTTAGAGGCTCCCTCCACCATGAATTTGCCCAAACTGGGCTGTTTAGAGGCTCCCTCCACCATTAATTGGTCCAAACTGGGCTGGTTAGAGGCTCCCTCCACCATGAATTTGCCCAAACTGGGCTGTTTAGAGGCTCCCTCCACCATGAATTGGTCCAAACTGGGTTTTTTAGAGGCTCCCTCCACCATGAATTGGTCCAAACTGGGCTGGTTAGAGGCTCCCTCCACCATGAATTTCCCAAAACTTGGCTGTTTAGAGGCTCCCTCCACCATGAATTGGTCCAAACTGGGCTGGTTAGAGGCTCCCTCCACCATTAATTGGTCCAAACTGGGCTGGTTAGAGGCTCCCTCCACCATGAATTTGCCCAAACTGGGCTGTTTAGAGGCTCCCTCCACCATGAATTTGCCCAAACTGGGCTGTTTAGAGGCTCCCTCCACCATGAATTGGTCCAAACTGGGTTTTTTAGAGGCTCCCTCCACCATGAATTGGTCCAAACTGGGCTGGTTAGAGGCTCCCTCCACCATGAATTTCCCAAAACTTGGCTGTTTAGAGGCTCCCTCCACCATGAATTGGTCCAAACTGGGCTGGTTAGAGGCTCCCTCCACCATTAATTGGTCCAAACTGGGCTGGTTAGAGGCTCCCTCCACCATGAATTTGCCCAAACTGGGCTGGTTAGAGGCTCCCTCCACCATGAATTTGCCCAAACTGGGCTGTTTAGAGGCTCCCTCCACCATTAATTGGTCCAAACTGGGCTGGTTAGAGGCTCCCTCCACCATGAATTTGCCCAAACTGGGCTGTTTAGAGGCTCCCTCCACCATGAATTTGCCCAAACTGGGCTGTTTAGAGGCTCCCTCCACCATTAATTGGTCCAAACTGGGCTGGTTAGAGGCTCCCTCCACCATGAATTTGCCCAAACTGGGCTGTTTAGAGGCTCCCTCCACCATGAATTGGTCCAAACTGGGTTTTTTAGAGGCTCCCTCCACCATGAATTGGTCCAAACTGGGCTGGTTAGAGGCTCCCTCCACCATGAATTTCCCAAAACTTGGCTGTTTAGAGGCTCCCTCCACCATGAATTGGTCCAAACTGGGCTGGTTAGAGGCTCCCTCCACCATTAATTGGTCCAAACTGGGCTGGTTAGAGGCTCCCTCCACCATGAATTTGCCCAAACTGGGCTGTTTAGAGGCTCCCTCCACCATGAATTTGCCCAAACTGGGCTGGTTAGAGGCTCCCTCCACCATGAATTGGTCCAAACGGGTTTTTAGAGGCTCCCTTCACCATGAATTGGTCCAAACTTGGCTGTTTAGAGGCTCCCTCCACCATGAATTGGTCCAAACTGGGGTGGTTAGAGGCTCCCTCCACCATTAATTGGTCCAAACTGGGCTGGTTAGAGGCTCCCTCCACCATGAATTTGCCCAAACTGGGCTGTTTAGAGGCTCCCTCCACCATGAATTTGCCCAAACTGGGCTGGTTAGAGGCTCCCTCCACCATGAATTGGTCCAAACGGGTTTTTAGAGGCTCCCTTCACCATGAATTGGTCCAAACTTGGCTGTTTAGAGGCTCCCTCCACCATGAATTGGTCCAAACTGGGGTGGTTAGAGGCTCCCTCCACCATTAATTGGTCCAAACTGGGCTGGTTAGAGGCTCCCTCCACCATGAATTTGCCCAAACTGGGCTGGTTAGAGGCTCCCTCCACCATGAATTGGTCCAAACTGGGGTGGTTAGAGGCTCCCTCCACCATTAATTGGTCCAAACTGGGCTGGTTAGAGGCTCCCTCCACCATTAATTGGTCCAAACTGGGCTGGTTAGAGGCTCCCTCCACCATGAATTTGCCCAAACTGGGCTGGTTAGAGGCTCCCTCCACCATGAATTGGTCCAAACTGGGTTTTTTAGAGGCTCCCTCCACCATGAATTTGCCCAAACTGGGCTGGTTAGAGGCTCCCTCCACCATGAATTGGTCCAAACTGGGGTTTTTAGAGGCTCCCTCCACCATGAATTTGCCCAAACTCTGCTGGTTAGAGGCTCAATCCACCCTGATTTTCAAAACAAATGTTGGTGCCAACCTCAACTTACTACAAGGGCCAAATTCACTGCTGGTGACAAGCTCTCCTCACTGCAAGTGCCAAATACACATGTTTCAAGGTGTTTTCCTACTGTCAGAGAGGTGGTATTGAGTGTGTAAAGTGTGTAGTTGTTAGGCTGTGATGTTGGGGTAATAGAGGGTCTTTGGTGTGTTAGATGCCCCCAGACATGCTTCCCCTGCTGTCCCAGTGTCATTCCAGAGGTGTTGGCATCATTTCCTGGGGTGTCATAGTGGACTTGGTGACCCTCCAGACACGGATTTGGGTTTCCCCCTTAACGAGTATCTGTTCCCCATAGACTATAATGGGGTTCGAAACCCGTTCGAACACACGAACATTGAGCGGCTGTTCGAATCGAATTTCGAACCTCGAACATTTTAGTGTTCGCTCATCTCTAATAATAATACATTTTATTTATATAGCGCCAACATATTCCGCAGCGCTGTACAATTTATAGGGTTCAGATACAGACATACATAACAAAGAACGTCATTTCACACAATGGGACTGAGGGCCCTGCTCAAAAGAGCTTACAATCTATGAGGTAGAGGGGGTGACACAAGAGGTAGCAGGGGCGGCATTGCTTATACAGTGTTCAGACAATTTTGTGCATTAGGAATTGTGATAGGCTTGTCTGAAAAGATGCGTCTTTAGTTTGCGTTTGAAACTGTAGAAGTTGGGAGTTAATCTTATTGTCCAGGGTAGAGCATTCCAGAGAAGTGGTGCAGCTCGGGAGAAGTCTTGTATACGAGCGTGGGAGGTTCTGATAATAGAGGATGTAAGTGTTAGGTCATTGAGTGAGCGGAGAGCACGGGTTGGGCGGTAGACAGAGATGAGGGAAGAAATGTAGGGAGGTGCGGCATTATGGAGAGCCTTGTGGATGAGAGTAATAACTTTATATTTTATTCTATAATGAATAGGCAGCCAATGTAGTGACTGGCACAGACCGGAGGCCTCGCTGTAGCGTCTAGCCTGATAGATGAGCCTGGCCGCTGCATTCAGAATAGATTGTAGAGGAGAGAGTTTAGTGAGGGGAAGACCGATTAGTAAGGAATTACAGTAGTCAAGGCGAGAATGAATCAGAGAGACAATAAGTGTCTTTAGTGTATCTCTGGTAAGGAAAGGGCGTATTCTGGAGATGTTTTTGAGGTGATAACACATCGTAATCATGTTGATGATCTACACTTAGTGTTATTAAATTTTGGTCAATATTTTTTTTTGTTTCTTTATGAAAAAATAAGAAATCTGGTAGAAATTAGAAAAAAAATTTACAATTTTAAAAATGCAAAATACTCTGATTTTCAAGCAGTCATACCACTCAAATTAGTTAATAAATATTATGAACCAGATCTCTGCTCTATATTGGCATCATCTTTTAAGCATCCATTAATTTATTTTGGTTGTTAGAAGGGTTATAAGTAGAGATGAACAAACACCGTTCGATCGAATATATATTCGATCGAATATCAGGCCGTTCGAGGTATTCGATTCCGATCAAATACCACGAGGCAAACTCAGTAAAAATTTGTGTCCCCTCCCACCTTCCCTGGCGCGTTTTTTGCACCAATAACTGTGCAGGAGAGGTGGGACAGGAACTACGACAATGGAGGCATCGGTAAAAATCGGAAAAAGGAATTGGCGGCCGAAATCAGGTGACCTCCACTTTAGACAAATGGTGGATTTAACATTCGATTAATTTGAGACTGTGAACTATGTGACTGTGAGACAGGGACAGATCTACAGGCAGGGTTAGCTAGGGATTACCTTTATTTAGGGGGAATGTTACTCACCTAGCTCTTTGGGGCTCTATCTGGTCGGGATCCCTGTCAGCTTGCGATATGCACGAGCTGACTTTTTCCCAAAGGAATGCATTGACCAGTGTTGATTGGCCAAATGCCATACAGACTACAGCATTCGCCCAATCAACACTGGCTCTGCCGGAGGAGGCGGAGTCTAAGATCAGTCCACAGCAGTTTCCATTGTGGTCCGATCTCAGATGTAGCAGTGCTGACACAGGTCTGCTACATGGAGAAGCAGCAGAGCTCAGCACACACAGAGATGCAGCAGAGCTGAGTGTGCAGCAGGGTTCAGCGCACACTCAGCACTGCTACATCTGAGATGCAGAAGAGCTGAATGTGCAGCAGGGTTCAACGCACACTCAGCTTTGCTGCATCTGAGATGTAGCAGTGCTGAGTGTGCTTAGAACCCTGCTGCACACTCAGCTCTGCTGCGTCTGAGATGTAGCAGTGCTGAGTGTGCATTTAACCCATTTCCGATGTAGCAGTGCTGGCCGTGTGTGGGTCAGTATGATCATGGCAATACCAATTTTATACAATATTTGTAATGTTTTGATACTTTTTTAAAAAAATTAAAAACTTTACAAAATTGAAAAAAAATGTGTTGCCATATTGTGATATCTGTACCTTTTTTTTATATTTATGTGTATGGAACTGGATAAGGCGTATTTTTTTCTGGACAAGATTGCGTTTTTATTGATACCATTTTGGGTAAGGTCTGATAGTTTGTTAACTTATTATTAAATTTTTTTATATAAGGCAAAAAAGTTGAAAAATAGCCATTTGACCATTTTTAGTTGACCATTTGAAATGCTACACAGTTCACCGTATGGGATATATACTGTATTTTAATAGTTCGGACATTTTGGAGCGTGGGGACACAAAGTATTTATGTTTACTTTTGTTTATTTATTTTTATATATGACCTAGGGAGAGGGGGTGATTTAAAATTTTATGTTTTTTTATGTTTTTTTAAATACTTTACAATACTTGCAGTAGTAATAGTATTGCAGTGAAAAGTAATATCCCATTAACTTTAATTACACACTGCCTCTGAAGAGTCATACTAATGACAAGCCTTCAGTGGGCTTCTGGCTGTCACGACAATTAATAACCACCTTCTGATGATGTTCTGGGGGATAGTGTTCAAGTAAAGATGGCAGTGGCCATGGTGCCTGTGCACTTTAGAAGCTGCGGTCTTATTTGACTGCAGCATCTAAAGTGTCTGAACTCGGTGCTTCTCCAGAGCACTCTCCTTACACCCATGCACACCCACTCACATACATGTACATGATTTTGTGCAAAGGGGTTAAAGCTGTATCTCTTTCAAGTATCTGAGATACCACTGCAGGATGTGTAACTGTCACCATCAAAAATTCTGTGTAGGGAGGGGATAGGAGTATAGATGCATAAATCCTCCCCAATATGTAAGTTTTCTTCCATCTTGTTTGTAATTGTTTCAGAGAAGATAAATTCCAGCATGAATCTTGGAGATGACTGTCAGATGGTCAACTTCACTTGATCAAAGTAACTGAGTAAGTGGTTAATACTTGTGAGTGAAATGCTACTTTGGCTACGTTATCTTATTATTACAGCCAGCTTAACAACAATCAACAAAAAAACTACTGATGAGAATTATACCGTATAAATGTTACAGGTCAATATCTTTATATTATTTACACGGTATTTGTTTCTGAACAAGGTACTGTATATAAAATATCCTTCAGCATTACAAATCTGACAATGTAGACAACCCTGCATAGAAGGTGATCAATCCAACAGATAATTAATATGTCATAATGTTCTCACTACTTCAGCATGCAGCGCATACATGGCTCATTTGATAATGCACAACTATGTGTAGAAAATTTGCAGAGAACAAGTCAACCTTGTCAAGTTTGCACCTGGTAACACTGCAAACCAGTGATTTCACTTTACCTGACCTCATTCTGCTGTCTCAAATTATTTTCAGCTTGTTAAACAGCTTTCTTTCAAGTCACCTAGAAGTAATTTCTTTAACATTTTACAAAGCCAATGATTAACATTTATTTGGTTTTAGATGATTAAAACAAAATGGCCTTTAGGGTGGTGACATGTAGTGGCCCAGATTAACTACTGTGGTTAAGACTAGACACCACCATAAACATGGCACAGTATAGCACAGTGTGGAGTATCACACCTTGTTGGAGCTAAAAGAATTTTGTCTTGCTAGATGTCAGTGTGAATTCTCAGAAAAAAATAGGGCATGGCTTCAATGTGCCGCAATGCGCCATAAAAACGGGACAAACCTGTGTTGTAAATCTGGGGCAAAGCAAGCCAGCAAAGGTAGTATAAACCTAGTCTAAATATACACCAGATTTGTCATTAGTCTGAGCTGGATGGTAGTGGGCTATATTTTCAGACTGGATGTCTAAGTTTATACTAGGATCAGGGGATAATAACACTCCTTACAGAGAGTGTGTACCTTCAGAGGAGTACAGAGATTTACAAGCTTTTTTCGCTCCACCGGGGGATTATGGGAAAAATATTCAAATCTGTTTCCCATGATGTAATTAGGAAAACAGTGCCTCTCTTTGCTGCCATCTAGGTGCAGCTCCATGAACATCATGACCAAGCTAGTATTTTTATTCCAAAAGGAACAGGCTCCCAGCTTTGGACAGCACTGTTTCAATCTGTTGGATCTCTTTAATGAGACATATACTGTAATTAAAGGGGTTGTCCAGGCAAAAATGGACAACCTTTTTATAGTTTAAATAAGCTGGGGCAAAACGCTGGAAGATGTCACCAGAGAAGATGAACTGGGAGGCGCTGGAGGACCCCAGAGCAATGGGGGCAGGTGAGCATGCATGCCTGGACAACCCCTTTAGGGCCCCTTCACACGGAGTAAACGCGCCGCGCATTGTGGCGCGTTTACGGCGCGTGTACGGCACGTTTTTTTACGGTGCGCGATTACGCCGCGTTAACACCGTGTTTACGCCGGGTTAACGCGGCGTAATCGCGCACCGTAAAAAAACGCGGCGTACACGCGCCGTAAACGCGCCACAATGCGCGGCGCGTTTACTCCGTGTGAAGGGGCCCTTAATCATTATATCATAATCACTTACTTACAAGGGAAAGCACTTGTGGCTCTAGAATCAAGTGCAGTTTTAACTACATTCGACACACTGGGGCAGAACTATTGCTGTCTTTTAGGCTAAGCCCCCACACTGCAGAAAAGCTGATTTTTTTTGTTACATTTTTTGCAGCTTTTTTTTTTTTTTTGAGCAAAAGTTAAAGGTAGCTAACAAAGGAATGGGAAATAAACAGGAACTACTTATATTTCTCCCTTCTCCTCAATCCACTACTGATTTTGGCTCAAAACAATGCAGCAATATCTGCAACAAAAAAGGAGATTCTGCAACGTGTGACCCTAGCCTTAATCCATGTAAAGTTAAACTACACACTCTTTCTTGTTTGAAAATCTGGCATACTTTTAAAGGTGGGTTGATTGCAGTCATGGACAGCCAGGATTATGAAAAGGCAGCATATTTGATTCTAGACAACGAGGACACATATAGACACCTTTCCACAGATCCTACACAGGTTTCTGCAACTAATCTGGAGAATTTGTTAAAAGAGGGATGTACTTTGGGAATTTTTTCCGATGTTGATTTAAAGTATTTAATTCCCAAATTTCCAACAATTCTGTTGTTTCACGGTTTGCCAAAAGTTCATAAAAAGATTTTTCCCCCTCCACTGAGACCCATCATATCTGGAATCGTATCATTGGTAGAAAAATTGTGCCAATGGGTTGACGGAATCCTGAAACCTTTGGTTACCAGGGTTCCGGGGTATAACAAAGATACCAAAGAGTTGTTATCAATGTTTGATGGGTTTCAGTGGAGGGGGAACTATACATGGTTATCTTGTGACATAGTTTCATTATATTCCTCAATACCGCATCAAGTTGCCATACAAGCTGTGTCCTTTCACTTATCTAAATTCACTCAGTTTTCTCCTGCATTTTGTGAATATGTGTTACAAGTTGTGGATTTTTTATTATCTCATAACTATTTTACATTTAATGGGGAATTTTTTCTACAGATACAGGGTTCGCCAATGGGGGCCAAATTTTCGCCCTCATTGGCGAACCTCGTCATGGCTTATTGGGAACACATGTTCATTTTCAACAGTGATAATCCATATAAAAGCGCAATAGCGTTCTATGGCAGATACATCGATGACCTGCTTTTAATCTGGCAAAGTGATGTAGCACACATTCCATCTTTTATTGAATATTTGAATAGGAATAATCTCAATCTTAGTTTTACCCATCATGTAGAACCTGTGAGTATTAACTTTCTAGATATAACGTTTAAAGCCAGTATTACTGAATACATACACTTTGCTATGCCACCTTTGCTTGTGATCTTCAATTTTTAATTTTCTATCAATAAAGAGGAGTTTACGTATTTTAACCAAGGATGCGCTGGATGTCTCTCTTTTTCGTTCCTGACATATTTAAAGTTCCTTCCAAGATAAGGTGCGTTGTACCTTATCTTGGAAGCATTTGATTTGGCTCAGTACTCGATCTCTACTATTATACATTTTGCAAGTTGTAATTGGACATTACATTGATCAAGTTTTTACCTTGGAGGCTGTATTTTTCCCCTTCCCCCCTCCCTTTTCCCTTCAAATTTTGGTATACTTTTAAACAGCTTAGTCTAAACTTTATTTATTAACTGACTTAGTTTTCAACAATATTTGGGGCATTTTCCATCATTTTGGTGAAATTTCTAGCACAAAACATATCAAATAGCATATCAGACACCACAACTAACAGCACTGATATCTCAGGAATGTTGGGGTCTAGAGGAAAAACTCCAGCTGTTCCAGAGTCAGCTGGACTTGCTTGAGGTGGTGAAAAGTCCTCTTTAAGGCTAAGGCCCCACATTGCAGAAACGCAGCTTTTTTTTATTGCGCTATATTTTATTCGCTATATTTGCATTTATATGGTACTTGTGGGTGTTTCCCCAACATGGTTCAGTTGTGCTTGCCAAATTCTACTCTCAAGTATCTTTGGTAACTGTTGGTTTTACAAAAAAAAACCCTTATTTGAAAATTGGAACATTATTATATTTTTGTGTATTTAATTTTCCTACATCATATGATTTTCTTATATTTTATGATAGCTACCTTTTGCCTTTTTGCAAAATCAAAGAGCAGAGAGATACACAGGATCACAAGGACAACACTGATACTAAACAGTGAGTTTCCTCTTTTTACTTATTTAGAAATGGGAATAATGGCACAAAAACAAAATCTATAGCACATACTTAGTCTAAACAAGAAGTCTGTCACATATAATAACAGAGAAACGTTTCTTAAAATCCCGTAATTACATAATTTGTGCTTATTACCTTCCTTGTAAAGGCTCTGGAGTTGCATGCTATTTTTGCTGTTACATGTTTGCCTAATTGTACCATAGCAACTGGGTCCTCTCAGACCACTGTATGTTTCTCATAATAGGAATTGACTTAGTTATATATTCTTTTGCTTTATCCTGATATGTTGCATTGGAGTTTTCTGAATGATGTACATACTATCTGCTGAACACCTCTCAATGCATCCACCACCTGCAAAATGTACTTTCTAGTGTGTCAGAAATGGTTATATTACGTTAATATGCATACCAATAATAATATATAACAATCAGCATTCATCTATAGAGTGGCTTATAATCATTATACTTTACTATACAAAATGTCACTATGGTGCAGAAGGAAAGCCAGTGGAGAAAGTGTGATACACTTAATTGTGAGTTCTAGTACCAACCACAGGAGCAAACACACCACTGTGGCATCTCAGGGGTTTTACTATATATTGGGGCCCCGGTCATCCCCCCCCCCCCCCAATGTGTTTGGAGGGTGAAGACGTTGCTATTTGGCAGCCTGGCCTGATGTGTGACCTTGGGTCTGCTCCGTCACTGCTCTGCTCTGGTTGTTTCTGCCCATTAATGGAGGCTTTATAGCCTCACAGCCTCCTATATACGGCAATACATGTGTATTGCACTGTATATCCAATGAACCAGCAATCAGAAGATTGCTGGCTCAGGGTCCCTATTAGAAGAAAAAAAAGTAAAAAAAAAAAAGTTTAAACATGGTAAAAATAAATAAATAAATAAATGAATAAAATACAATTTTCCAATATAAAATGTTTTATTATGTGAAAAACTGAAATAAATAAAAAAAAGTACAAATTTGGCATCACCGCATCTGTAAAAACCCAAACAATAAAACTAACACGTTATTAAACCCAAACGGTGAACAACATAAAAAAATGTAGCAAACCATAGGACATAATGATTTTTCGCTATCCTACCTCCTAAAATGTTCAATAAAAATGGATCAAAAAGTCAGATGAACCCCAAAATGGTATTACTAAAAAGCACAGCTTCTTCTGTAAAAAATATGCCCTCAATCAGCTCTGTCAGCAGAAATATAAAAATGTTATTCCTTTCAGAAGATGCAATGCAAAAATAACTAATTTTTTTTTTCCCTAAAAGGAATTTTATTCTGCAGATTAGTAACACGTAAAAAAAGAAACAAGAAAAACCCAGAAATAAGCTAACTACTTACATCTTATCCCACAAAAATCAAGCATTATATTATTATTATTATATCCACATCGCCAAAAAAAATTAAAAAAATATATAGCTTGTACAATGTGAAGACAAATGTCCCAAAAATCACTCAATCAAAACTGGCTACAAAAAGAAGGAAATGTATAAGCTGTGTGAGTGTATAGAAAGGTACTCCCCAGATTTAGCACTTACAAGGAAAAATACAACAGCATTGAATCCCCAAAATGCTGACCCCCCCCCCTTCCCCACCACCGCCTGTGCTATAGGAGCTAGTGGAAAAATAGCATGTCACAAACTGGGTGCGACATATCGGGCACTTAAATGGTGTATCTCTGGAAAAATTGCAATTTTAACAGATCTAGTCGCCATTAGGAGGAAGCCGATCAGTTTGCTAATATGCTTGTAGATTTTGTAGCGAAAAATGGAAAGGAGAAGAATTGAGGTGTCGGAATTGTAGATATTGCCAGTGGGAGGACTGGGTTCCATTGGCTCGAGGAATTAAATCGGATTAGGGAAGGAGTGAGGTTGGGAAAATCTAAGAAGTATTGGAATGGTAGGGTGGCAGAGGAAAAAAGGGAACAGGGCTCAGGAAAGTCTGGGCTGTCCGAGATAGGGGTCAGAAAGTCATAGATTGTGACATGTTCAGCAGTGGTACAGTAGGAATGGCATACACACAGGACTTGTCAAGTAACGAATGGGAGGAAGGAGATTGCTATATCTGACCAATGCCGTATATGAAGCCAAGATAAGGATAGGACAGAGAAGACTTAGAGAGCTCTCTAGGTGAAGTCCAGAGTTTAAATTGGGCAATGTGGTACAATCTAGGATCTGAGCGGTAATCGCTGCCAGGAAAGAAGTTTTACAGTCCAGGACAGCTAGGCCACCCAATTTTTTAGTCCACACTATGGTACGTCTGGTTATTCTGGACGGTTCGTGGCCCAGATAAATGTTGAGAACATCATCTATATAGAAGAGATGGAAATGTATGGAAAAGATATAATGTATGGAAAAGATAGAGAATATGAGGAAGAGCATTCATCTTCAACATGTAGAAGCGGCCCAACCAAGAGAGGTCCTTGGTTTCACACTGGATGAGAACCATTTGAAGGGCACGTAATAGGGGAAGAAAGTTTAGGGCATAAGTATGAGAGAAAGAGCTGGGAAAGTGGATACCTAAATATTTTATGGCTCCATGTGACCACGTAAAAGGGAAATCTGACTGTAGTTGACCAGAGTACTAGGTAGTGAAATATTAAGTGCCATGCTTTTGGAGAGGTTGATTTTGTAATTACTGATATAGCTGTAGTTGTTAATTTTGGATGAGAGTGGCGTAAATAATAAAAAGAAGGATGTCGTTTGTGAATGCTCAAATTTTAAGGTGTAGGTAGCCACCATGCAAGCCCTGTATATCCAGGTCGTGGCAGATTGCTTCCAAAAGATGTTCCATAATCAGGATGTAGATTAGAGAGAGGGGGCAGCCCTGGAAAGTACAGTTTTGAATGGTCAAAAGAGTACAGCTGACTCTTATCTGTGCTTATGGGGCATTATACATTGTATGTGCATGAGCATAGTAGCCTGCAATCCTATTTGATGTAGGATAGTCTCAAGAAAACCCCAATCGACTCTATTAAAGGCCTCCTCTGCATCCAAAGAGAGTAGCATCAAAACATAATTCTTCTGCCACACATGTAGGTGGAAACATGATTAATCTTGTCTTCCATCGACTCCTCACAGTTTCTAAATTTACTAACTCTGCTGTCGCCCCTCTCTGATCATAACCTTCTGTCTCTCACCATCAGTGCCCTCTCCCCTTCACAAGATACACCTACCCAACACTCATATAGGAACTTGCATGCTATCGACACCCAGCACCTCTCAGATACTCTAAAGTCCTCTCTGTCCCCCATCTCCTCAATTTCCTGTCCCAATCTGGCCACCAGTCACTATAATGAAACCCTTAAAAATGCATTGGATGAGGTGGCTCCCCCCTCCACTCGTAAAGTCCCACATAGGAGGCAGCAACCCTGGCACACGCCACAGACACGTTTTCTTCAGCGGTACTCTAGGTGTGCCGAACGTCTCTGGAGAAAATCACGTTCACCTGCAGATTTCCTCCACTTCAAATTTATGCTTAAAACATATAGTACTGCCCTTTACCTCGCCAAACAAGACTATTTCACCACCCTCATTTCTTCTCTCTCCAGCAACCCTAAAAGGCTTTTTGAAACTTTTCATTCCTTACTCACACCCAAGGTGCAGACGTCATTCAAAGACCTTAGTGCCTATGACTTTGCCACTTATTTCCGTGATAAAATTGATAAGATCCATCAGGAAATTACTGCCCAAGCCCCAGGTGGCATTGATCCCATCACCTACCATAGTAATGATCCCCTCACCAACCGCACTTCAGACTGTCTATTCTCATCTTTTGAACCTGTTACAGAAGAGGAAGTCTCCCAACTACTTTCTTCATCTTGCCCTACAACCTGCAGTAGTGACCCCTTCCCCTCACACCTTCTCCAATCTCTGTCGCCTGCTGTCACTACTTACCTTACTAAAATATTTAACCTCTCTCTCTCTTCTGGAATCTTCCCATCCTCCTTCAAGCATGCTGTTATAACCCCGCTATTGAAAAAACCCTCCCTGGACCCATCCTGTGCTGCTAACTATCGACCCATCTCTAACCTCTCCTTCATCCCTAAACTCTTGGAACGCCTGGTCTATTCTCGTTTAATCTGCTATCTCTCTGCTAACTCTCTGCTTGACCCCCTCCGCACTCTGCACTCTACTGAAACAGCTCTCACAAAAGTCTCCAATGATTTCCTAATGGCTAAATCCAATGGTGACTTCTCTCTTCTTATTCTTCTGGACCTTTCTGCAGCTTTTGACACTGTTGACCATCAACTCCTCCTCACTATGCTCCACTCAGTTGGCCTCAATGACATTGCGCTCTCCTGGTTCTCCTCTTATCTCTCAGACCGCAATTTCAGTGTATCATTTGCGGGCTCTGTTTCCTCCCCTCTTTCCCTTGCTGTTGGGGTTCCTCAGGGCTCAGTCCTAGGCCCCCTGCTCTTTTCTCTCTACACAGCCCCCATTGGACAAACCATTGCCAGATTTGGCTTCAGGTACCATCTTTATGCTGATGACACTCAATTATACACATCTTCCCGTGACATCACCCCTGCACTCATACAGAACACCAGCGACTGTCTCTCTGCTGTCTCAAATATCATGTCCTCACTCTATCTGAAACTAAATCTCTCCAAGACTGAACTACTACTGTTTCCACCATCTAACAGATCTGTCCCTGATATATCCATTGTAGTCTCAGGCCTTACTATAACTCCTAGGCAGCAGGACCGCTGCCTCGGGGTCATGTTTGACGCAGACCTTTCCTTCACCCCTCATATTGAATCACTCGCACGCTCATGTCACCTCCACCTCAAAAACATCTCCAGAATATGCCCTTTCCTTACCAGAGATACACTAAAGACACTTATTGTCTCTCTGATTCATTGTTGCCTTGACTACTGTAACTCCTTACTAATCGGTCTTCCCCTCACTAAACTCTCCCCTCTACAATCTATACTGAATGCAGCGGCCAGGCTCATCTATCAGTCTAGATGCTACAGTGATGCCTCCGGTCTGTGCCAGTCACTACATTGGCTGCCTATTCATTACAGAATAAAATATAAAATTATCACTCTCATCCACAAGGCTCTCCATAATGCCGCACCTCCATACATTTCCTCCCTCATCTCTGTCTACCGCCCAACCCGTGTTCTCCGCTCACTCAATGACCTAACACTTACATCATCTATTATCAGAATCTCCCACGCTCGTATACAAGACTTCTCCCGAGCTGCACCACTTCTCTGGAATGCTCTACCCCAGACAATCAGATTAACTCCCAATTGCTACAGTTTCAAACGCAAACTAAAGACGCATTTTTTCAGACAGGCCTATCACAATTTCTAATGTAAACCCTTCCGTACTATAATTAGAATCCCCAAAATTTAACCCTCCTCTGTCCCCGCTCCTACATTACCCCACATGATATGATGCCATTTCAGGCTAACCTAACTTTATAGGTCCAAGCTCCATCCACATGTTAAAGGACACGACTGTTGTCGGCTCATAAAGTCTTATGTTTATGTAATGACAGTCACCTCTATTACAAAAGTGTCTGACCTCTGCATAAGCAATGCCGCCCCTGCTACCTCTTGTGTCACCCCCTCTACCTCATAGATTGTAAGCTTTTGCGAGCAGGGCCGTCAGTCCCATTGTGTGAAATGACTTTCTTTGTAATGTATTTTTCTGTCTGTATTTGAACCCTACAAATTGAACTCTACAAATTGTACAGCGCTGCGGAATATGTTAAAATTTATTATTATTATATAAACATATGTAAAAAATAAAAAAGTGATTAAAGTTTGATGCTAAGATAAAGCAGAGATATGGTAAATTACATTTATGAAGTAATTTTTGTTGTATAACCAACTGTATGATAGGCAGATTTCAAACTTTTTAAATCGCATATTTTTCAAAATGTCCACAAAATTTCCTATTTTTTCATAATTAAACATAAAATATATTGACTAAATGTACCACTAATTTGAAGTACAACGTATCCCCCAAAATAAAAAACAATCTCAAAATCATTTTGATGAGATAAAATGTCACATATGTTGTTAAATGTGAGCATAAAGCATTTAGGAACTCAAATTTAGATGACTGGAGGCAGATAATATTGGAGCCACCTTGCCCACGAGTCATGGATTCTCCCTAATTGATACTATATAAATCAGCTCAGAGTGGGAGAAAGATTAGATTTCCATATGTGTGCAATAAGGAGGCATGCAAAACTTTACATGTAATAGTTCTGTCTAGGACAGGAACACAATTGATATCCAACAATAAAAAAGTTATAGATGGTGACTTTCTAATGTCAAGGTAAAACTGTCTTTTCAATAAAGTGAAAACTGATGGTTGCATAGTAGGGCAATACCAAAAAATATGCAGCAATAAACCTACTTTGCTGCAACTTCTCCAATACTGTATAGAACTATTGGGGTAAAAACTAGCAAATAGCATCTCAACTAAAGCATGTAATATTGTTCCCAGTGAGAAGCACATGCCACAGCCCAGATAGAGGGAACCTGAAGATGAGAGTAGTAGTGGTGGATGACGTGCCATCAGATTGGTTGAGTGTACTTGACCTCTCTACCCAGCTCTGCTGCTAGGCCATACACAGATGAGGGGGGCCTGCTGTACTACCTGATGGTGGCAGTAGTAGTTGCCCCTGGGCGCTTCCAGTTGGAGAGGGGACCTCTCTACTCTGAGCCGGTGTGATGGTGTTCAGAACGGCCCTGATGGTAAGGCAGGAACTACTCAGGAAGGCAGTTGTGCAGTTGAAACAGGTTGAACTTTATTCAACAACTGAACTGAAAACAAACAACTTCCAAATGGGGGTTGTAGTCTCCCAGTTTTCAACTCCAGCCTTCATCTTGGAAGGATGCCCAGTGATATTATAGCTCTAGTGCTGTACTCCACTCTAACCCCATTTTCTCAGCCTCCTCCAGAAGCAGATACTAGGCGTGTGGTTACCCTGTAGAAGGTGCCAAGACAACACCTCCTGTCAATGCACTCCACTGTTCCTCCTGGCAAAATGTCCAAAGTGTGACAACTAGTATTCCCTGTCTCAGGGCGGTGTCTGTAAGAGCCTTGAGCTTGAATCTTCCTCCTCTGGGGCTGTAAAGGAACTGCTAGGCCCCAGTACACAGTATTGGCATGCACTATCTCCTTCTCCATAAACTGCTCAAAGTAGCACTTCATCTGAGGCTGTAACGGTTCTCCAGGAGACCTAAGTCTCTCAGACCTGCCCAGTGGCCTGTGACAGGCCAAGGCTGTACAAGGTATAGGGTTTTGAATAAGTGGGGAGCTATAGGGAAAATAACAAGGGGAAAACAACAAACAAATTACATAGAACACAGAACATATAGACAGAACATAGAAAAATATCCCAGAGGCATAAAGACAAACACATAATAAGTAGGAGCACTCTGGGATGCTGCACACATGGTGTTGATTGTTTTGCCCATTGCAGTACCACTCTCCATTCCTCTACCTTAAATGTACCACCTAGATCCTGTTCCCAATAAAAAATGTGTTTTGTCTTATGCAGTCAGAATACAGCATATGGTAAAAAGTATTGATCTTACTATTTTTAGCAGGAAGTATCAGTTGTAAGAGGTCTGCCAATTCAGTTGGTAGGGAGGTCCAATATGAAGTGTTCCTGCAGGGGTAGGACACCACTCAAGTGTAGGTATATGAGGAGGCTGGTATCTAGCTTGTAGATTCTTAAAGGGAGCAACAGCATTATTTTCAGGGAGGTCTGCGATATATTGTATACTACAAATTACCCCACCAAGATAGAGAGAGATGAGGTATCCTTTTTTTTTTTTTTTTAATGTAGATTGTGAGCCCCATATAGGGATCACAATGTACATTTTTTTTTCTATCAGTATGTCTTTATAGAAGGGAGAAAAGCCACTCAAAAACGGAGAGAACATACAAATTCCTTGCAGATGTTGCTCCTGGCAGGACTCACCGTGTTGCCCCAGAGATGTGGTATCCTGTATTGCAATGTGCTCAATGGGGTATTCAGTAATACTGAGGAAGTTGATTGAACTTTAACAAAACATCCTATTCACCAAGCCTCTAAGGTAGACACAACTGCTGGGGTGTAAAAGGAGGTAATTGTAATATGGGAGGTGCAGAAAGTAAAAGGTCCCTTCACTCCCCAACCGATCCTTCAAGATGGGCCATAGTTTTTCAAAGACACCCAGAACTGAATCTGCCCCAGAAAAATAGCTAAATGATAGTGATACAGGTTTGTCACTACAAGTCCTCCATGTGTTCTCCTCCTTAGACAAGAGTGAGAAACCTACTCTTGGTTTGTAATGATTCCAAATAAATGTGTTAATTTGTCTCTGGAAATCCTGATAAACACCTTGGGGTATCTGTATTATTGATGTTATTAAGAATCAATCTATATATATAAAACTCAAAATCTGTAGTAATCTTCTCTATACAAATCCACAGTTCTCGCCCAATTTGGCACAAACACCATGTAAACATCACACAGACAGCAAAAATACACAACCGACAAGCACAACACCACACAAATGCCACAACACACCACACAAACACCAGACCATGCTAGACACACACAACACAAACATCACCCCACAAATACCACAACACTACCCCATAAATACCACACACTTGCACACACACGCATGTAAACACACTCAGACAGATGCACACTATGCACACGGACGAACAGAGCACGTGTACTCACACACAACTACTGCACACATGGACACTTACACTGTGCATGCACAAACACATAGATCACATGGGCACATACACATATATATATATACACAGACCACAAACGTGTATGCACACACACATACATACACATGAATTACACACGTACACACATACACAAATACACGCATGTGCGCACACACATACATATACACGGACCACACAGGTGCATGCACACATGCATACATACACATGGATCACATGTGTGCACACACACACACAAATACACACACGTGTGCACGCACACGCATACATACAGTGTTGGCCAAAAGTATTGGCACCCCTTCAATTCTGTCAGAAAATACTCATTTTCTTCCAGAAAATGATTGCAATCAAAAATTCTTTAGTATTATTATCTTCATTTAATTTGTCTTCAATGGAAAACCACAAAAAGAATTGTCAAAAAGCCAAATTGGATATAATTCCACAGCAAATATAAAAAAGGGGATGGACAAAAGTATTGGCACCATTTAAAAATCATGTGATGCTTCTCTAATTTGTGTAATTAACAACACCTGTTACTTACCTGAGGCACCTAACAGGTGGTGGCAATAACTAAATCACACTTGCAGCCAGTTAAAATTGATTAAAGTGGACTCAACCTCTGTCCTGTGTCCTTGTGTGTACCACATTTAGATGCAGAAAAGAAAGAAGACCAAAGAACTGTCTGAGGACTTGAGAAGCAAAATTGTGAGGAAGCATGAGCAATCTCAAGGCTACAAGTCCATCTCCAAAGACCTGAATGTTCCTGTGTCTACCGTGCGCAGTGTCATCAAGAAGTTTAAAGCCCATGGCACTGTGGCTAACCTCCCTAGATGTGGACGGAAAAGAAAAATTGACGAGAGATTTCAACGCAAGATTGTGCGGATGGTGGATAAAGAACCTCGACTAACATCCAAACAAGTTCAAGCTGCCCTGCAGTCCGAGGGTACAACAGTGTCACCCCGTACTATCCGTTGGTGTCTGAATGAAAAGGGACTGTATGGTAGGATGGTACGGTAGAAAAGGCATCAACATAGAGTTTACAGGGGAAAAAAGAATCCTTCAAAGAAAAGAACACGGTCCCTACAGTCAAACATGGCGGAGGTTCCCTGATGTTTTGGGGTTGCTTTGCTGCCTCTGGCACTGGACTGCTTGTCCGTGTGCAGGGCATTATGAAGTCTGAAGACTACCAACAAATTTTGCAGCATAATGTAGGGTCCAGTGTGAGACAGCTGGGTCTCCCTCAGAGGTCATGGGTCTTACAGCAGGACAATGACCCAAAACACTCTTCAAAAAGAAAGTTGGTCCGCACTCCTTTATATTTTATAAAACTTCTTCTTTAGTTCATTATTTAAAATAAATGATTAGAAGTACAAAAAAGTGCCAGTGAACAAACTCCCCAAAAGTGTCTAATAAATAATCATGTCAGGAACAATTACAATGTTTTTTAATGGCCATCTCAGTCCCCAGACCTTAATATCATTGAACATCTGTGGGATGATTTGAAGCGGGCTGTCCATGCTTGGCGACCATCAAACTTAACTGAACTTGAATTGTTTTGTAAAGAGGAATGGTCCAAAATACCTTCATCCAGGATCCAGGAACTGATTAAAAGCTACAGGAAGCGACTAGAGGCTGTTATCTTTGCAAAAGGAGGATCTACTAAATATTAATGTCACTTTTCTGTTGAGGTGCCCATACTTATGCACCGGTCAAATTTTGGTTTAATGCATATTGCACATTTTCTGTTAGTACAATAAACCTCATTTCAATCCTGAAATATTACTGTGTCCATCAGTTATTAGATATATCAAACTGAAATGGCTGTTATAAACACCAAAATATTTAGAACTAAAAATGATTAAGATTAATAGGGGTGCCCAAACTTTTTCATAGGACTGTATTAGGCTGAGGGTGCCAATACTTTTGTCCCGCCCATTTTTGGAGTTTTGTGTAAAATGATCGTTGATTTGACTTTTTTTTTTCATTCTCTTTTGTGTTTTTTCATTGCAAGCAAAATAAATGAAGATAATAATACCAAAGAGTTTGTGCTTGCAATCATTTTCTGGAAGAAACTGAGTATTATCTGACAGAATTGCAGGGGTGCCAATACTTTTGGCCAACTCTGTATACACGGACCGCACACGTACATGCACACACGCATACATACACATGGTTCACACGCGCACACACATACATGCACGCACTGAAAAAACACATCTTTGTGCACAAAGCTGTGAATTTTGCAGGCTCCATACAAGTCTATAGAGCTGTAGAATCCGCTGCCCTGTAGTGTTACTGTAGTGTGCAAGCAGCCTTACTGAGCAGCAATATTGCTCAGGCGAAAACTGCCTCATGGTAAGATTGTCATTATTGATTACTATACAGGGAGCTTTCATCACTGAAGCACTACAATAGATAGTTGTGTAAGTGGAAACCAATTTTACTCTTTTGTCCGTGAACTACTTATAGATTACACTGGAGGGAGGGGGAAGGGTTGCACTATGTTGTTAATTGGGTGTAAATATTTGTGTAAGATGCAGAAATTTTTATTTTTGATAAATTGTTTAAAAAAATAGTTGTAATAGTTTATACACACAATATGTATTGAATATGTAAAATCTATAAAAATATTGAAATGAAAAAAAAAGTTGTTGTTCACATCAATGTTATGACAAATTAGTAAAATGCCAAAATAATGAAAATTTTAAGCATACCTCCCAACAGTCCCAGATACTGCGGGACATTCCCATATTTGGGGTCCTGTTCTGCGGTCCCGGTCAGTGGGAGGTATGTTCAAGTTTTAACTTATCTGCGTCCGGATTTAAATACATAGGCGAGTAAAGCAGAAGCTGTCACAGCACAGCTCCTGGTTTACCGATGTCACTCACATCACGCCCACTACTCTGTAAGTGCGACTGTGAAGAAAGCTGCAGGGGAGTTAGGAAAATGTGAATATCAAATCAAAACAAATAGGTTTTATTGGCACGTCCGAATAGATATTTGGCATTGTCAAAGCTAGTAAAGTGTGTGTGTGGGGGGGAGTTCGAGTCGAGGGGGAGAGTATGGGTGGGGTGGGGTGGGTGATTTGGGGTATAACAGTCCGTGGAGTCTCATCTTCCCCTTGTTTGTTGACAGCTGGACACGTATTGGGCAGCGATCTCCACAGTGGCCTCTTCTTCTCCCAGTAGGATGTAGAGTTTCCTCTTCTCGTCTGCAGATATGAAGTCTGGAATGTGGGCAGAGAGTCTTTGGTAGTAGACGGCCCTCACAGCTGAGTATTTGGTGCAGTGTAGCAGGAAGTGGGTCTCGTCTTCTAGGGCCCCCTGGTCACAGTGCTGGCACAGTCTGTTCTCCCGTGGCTTGTACGTCTGCCTGTGTCGCCCCGTCTCCATCTCTAGTTTGTGGGCGCTCAGTCTGTACTGGCTCAGGGTCTGTCTGTGTTTGCAATGACTGGTACACAGTGAGTTTCTTGGAGTTATTTATTGCACTTCTCCATTCCTTGATGTACCGCTCTTTGTCTCTCTCAATTACTCCTTTTATTTGAGCCTTGTTCAGGGCATGTTGGGGGTTTTGGCTTGGCGGATGGCTGATGCTTGGTTGGGGGGTATCAGTATTTCTCGGGGCTCTGTGGCTCAGCCAGGCTTGGTGGTGGTAAAAGCCAGGACTGCTGCCCTGTATGTGAGTCCAGAATGATAACGCCCTCTTCTGCTTGGTGAGTGATAGGGGGAGTCTGCCTAGCTCTGCCCGGTATCTCATGTTCGAGGTGCTGCGATGGACATGGAGCAGGTACTTGCAGAACTCCAGGTGGAAGGTCTCTGTTAGGCTGGAATCCCACTTTGACTGGGAGAAGGAGTGGAGTAGTGAGGAAAGGTATGATAGGACATGGGCAAAACAAGCCTGGAACCCAAAACAGAAACTCACTTATACAAAACAATGAATGCAGCAATGCAGGAATGCAGGAAAGGGGTTGAGTAGGAGGGAAAACAGACTCTCACACAGAACACAACTGACCATGTCCGATTCAGCTCCAGAAGCTGAACAACTCCAACTAAACTCTCTTTCAAGACTGAGTCAAGAATCCTAGCTGGTAACCACGAAAATGGGCGAAGACTGAAGCCAGCAGTCAGCCTAATACAGACCCCGGAAAGACCTGATAAGTTGATAACAATAACACATACCTGAGCTTGCATCCACCAAGACACAAAGCAAGCACAAGTAGACACTGTGGCAAAGACTCAACCACTATCCCAACAGCTCAGTGGCCAAGACAATAGACCAAAAAACCACAGGACACCGGTTCAAATCCCCAGACGACCATCACTCAAAAACATAACCATTTTATAAATAACTCATATCCTGACATCAATTACTGAAAAGATACAGTGGTTTTAATAGCAATTATCAGCCTTGCCATTTTTTTCTGTGCATTAGAGTAGTGAATGTAAGGGAATAATTTATGAGAAAATCTCGAAGGAAGAGACTTACAAAAATGCGACTCTTTAACACAGAGTACATCTGCATTAGTCCTGAGTGCCTTTCTCCAGAAAGGTGGCCTTTTAAAAAAGCTATTCAAGCCCTTAACAATACATTAAAAGCCATACTATGAGGTAAAGGACTGAAATGCTCTATTGGAGGACCAAAGGCAAATGCATTTTCTTTGGATGCAGGGTAGTTCAGGCCTTAATGCTTAGACCCCATTTTTCAAATATGACATCTTTCACTTTATGTGAGAATAGCTCCATAATGCATTTACCTATCCAGGTAATTCCAAAATTATTTTTCGTGACACATTGTATTTTATGTTAGTGGTAAATTTTGGTCCTTATACTTTTTATACTGTTTTTGTTTATTATAAAAAGTACAATTTACTGAAAATGTCACAGTGTTATAAATTTTGAAAGTTTCTGTAATTATGGTAAATACACAGATATAGCCCACAAAATTCCTAATAATTAACATTTACCATAAGTCTACATTATTTTGGCATTGTTTCTTCAATGTCCTTTTACTTTTATAGGTTGTTAAAAGGTTTATAAATTTAGTAGCGAATTCTCAGATTTTCAAGAAAATTTCAAGATTCTGTTTTCTAGGGACATATTCAGTTCTGAAGTGACTTTGAGGAGCCTATAAATAGAAAGCTCCCATAAATGACCACATTTTAGAAACTGTACTCCTCAAATTATTCAAAACAGTATATAGGAACTTTGTTAACCCTTTAGGTGTTCCACTGGAAATAATTCAAAATGGAGGTGACATTTCCAAATGTAATTTTTTGGATGCACATTTTCCATTTTACAACAGGGTTAACAACAAAATCTACCATAGTATTTATTACTCTGATTCTGCAGTTTGCAGAGATATCCCATATGTGGCCCTACTGTGAAACTTGACTCAAACATAGTCCTCAGATGAAAGCACGCCTTTATGGATTTTGGTGTAGTGATTTTGTTAGCATAGTTTTTAGACACCATGTTGCTTTTGTAGAGCCCTAGAGGTACCACAACAGTAGGAAACCCCCTAAAGGCACCCCAATTTGCAAATTAGACCCCCTAAGGAATTCATTTGTTGGTGATTTGACCATTTTGATCTCCAAGGTTTAAAAGATTATTTCTCCAGTTATATGTACTTTTTCATAATTTTTCCCTTTTACCAGGTAAAAAAGTAGCCCATCTTGTTACACAGTTTACCCTGAGTACAGAAATGACCCATTTGTGGTCAAGAACTGATATTTGGGCACAGAGGGACTCGGATGCGAAAAAGCACTATTTGTCTTTTGGAGCCATAAATTTTATTAGAATGGTTTATAGGTAGCATGTCTCATTTGCAGAGCCCTAAAGGTGCCACAGCAGGGAAACCCGCCAAAATGACCTCATTTTGAAAACTAGACCCCTTAACAAATTCATCTAGGGGTATCTAAATCTGCGTTCCAAAAGCACATAGCGCTACTTCACATCTGCACACTACTGTGTGACCAAACTTCAGTTTATACCCACATGTATGACACTGTTGCACTCAATGTCATATGTGAGTATAAACTATTGTTTGGGCACAGCCGGGCACTGAAGGCTTTTGGTTTTTGGAGCACAGTTTGGTTTTTGAACATCATGCCACTTTTTCAGAGCCCCTGAATTGCCAGTAAAGTGGAATCTGCAGAAACGTAACCTACTTTGGAAACTACACCCCTCGAGAGATTAATCAAGTGGTGTAGCGAGCATTTTTTATGCCTTGAGCATTGCATTAATTTAATTTCCAGAAATGAATGCGCAGCTGATGCTGAAAAATTAAAATTGCAATTTTTCCAAATATATGCCATTCCAGTGCAGTTGTAAAATGCAATGCAATGCAATGCAATTAAATATTTTTTATTTTTTTTTGCCACGGGAGCTTCTGTGAAAGGTGACATTATGATAGTCTTCAGCAGTCACATATGTAAGCTAAGCATCATGAAGTCATGACGCTTGGTATGCCAGGTCCCCGCTGAGTCCCAATCACAAACCTCAGCACTGAACCAAGGGCAATGACATCAAAGAAGAGTACCGGATGTCACAAGGGGACCAAAGAGAGGTAACAGAATGTAAGTTTGAGTGAAATTTTAGTTTTTATATTAATATACATTTTCTATAAAACTATGGAAGTGAATGTGTTAGAGAAGAACTTCTAGCGAATCCAATCCACACATTGCAGAAAAATACCTGCAGCAGAAATGCTGCGATTTCCAAAACCATCTCTGGTGTTTTCCATATAGTTATAATTGATGCAGAAAGTCTGCATAGGAAAACTTTCTGTGCAAAGCGCTGCAGCTCACTACGTGGGGGCCTTAGCCTTAGTTAATGTCACGCTGAATTATCATAATTGCACAGCAAAAAAATAATACAATATACAATCCAGCTTTGGTCCCAGCTTGCCATATTTCTGCTCCTGACAATGGTTGTTAGATACTGCAAAGTTGTTATTTTTAATTAAATGATCAACATTAGAGATGAGCGAACACTAAAATGTTCGAGGTTCGAAATTCGATTCGAACAGCCGCTCACTGTTCGAGTGTTCGAATGGGTTTCGAACCCCATTATAGTCTATGGGGAACATAAACTCGTTAAGGGGGAAACCCAAATTCGTGTCTGGAGGGTCACCAAGTCCACTATGACACCCCAGGAAATGATACCAACACCCTGGAATGACACTGGGACAGCAGGGGAAGCATGTCTGGGGGCATAAAAGTCACTTTATTTCATGGAAATCCCTGTCAGTTTGCGATTTTCGCAAGCTAACTTTTCCCCATAGAAATGCATTGGCCAGTGCTGATTGGCCAGAGTACGGAACTCGACCAATCAGCGCTGGCTCTGCTGGAGGAGGCGGAGTCTAAGATAGCTCCACACCAGTCTCCATTCAGGTCCGACCTTAGACTCCGCCTCCTCCGGCAGAGCCAGCGCTGATTGGCCGAAGGCTGGCCAATGCATTCCTATGCGAATGCAGACTTAGCAGTGCTGAGTCAGTTTTGCTCAACTACACATCTGATGCACACTCGGCACTGCTACATCAGATGTAGCAATCTGATGTAGCAGAGCCGAGGGTGCACTAGAACCCCTGTGCAAACTCAGTTCACGCTAATAGAATGCATTGGCCAGCGCTGATTGGCCAATGCATTCTATTAGCCCGATGAAGTAGAGCTGAATGTGTGTGCTAAGCACACACATTCAGCACTGCTTCATCAAGCCAATACAATGCATTAGCCAGTGCTGATTGGCCAGAGTACGGAATTCGGCCAATCAGCGCTGGCCAATGCATTCTATTAGCCCGATGAAGTAGAGCTGAATGTGTGTGCTAAGCACACACATTCAGCACTGCTTCATCAAGCCAATACAATGCATTAGCCAGTGCTGATTGGCCAGAGTACGGAATTCGGCCAATCAGCGCTGGCTCTGCTGGAGGAGGCGGAGTCTAAGATCACTCCACACCAGTCTCCATTCAGGTCCGACCTTAGACTCCGCCTCCTCCGGCAGAGCCAGCGCTGATTGGCCGAAGGCTGGCCAATGCATTCCTATGCGAATGCAGACTTAGCAGTGCTGAGTCAGTTTTGCTCAACTACACATCTGATGCACACTCGGCACTGCTACATCAGATGTAGCAATCTGATGTAGCAGAGCCGAGGGTGCACTAGAACCCCTGTGCAAACTCAGTTCACGCTAATAGAATGCATTGGCCAGCGCTGATTGGCCAATGCATTCTATTAGCCCGATGAAGTAGAGCTGAATGTGTGTGCTAAGCACACACATTCAGCACTGCTTCATCAAGCCAATACAATGCATTAGCCAGTGCTGATTGGCCAGAGTACGGAATTCGGCCAATCAGCGCTGGCTCTGCTGGAGGAGGCGGAGTCTAAGGTCGGACCTGAATGGAGACTGGTGTGGAGCGATCTTAGACTCCGCCTCCTCCAGCAGAGCCAGCGCTGATTGGCCGAATTCCGTACTCTGGCCAATCAGCGCTGGCCAATGCATTCTATTAGCCCGATGAAGTAGAGCTGAATGTGTGTGCTAAGCACACACATTCAGCACTGCTTCATCACGCCAATACAATGCATTAGCCAGTGCTGATTGGCCAGAGTACGGAATTCGGCCAATCAGCGCTGGCTCTGCTGGAGGAGGCGGAGTCTAAGATCGCTCCACACCAGTCTCCATTCAGGTCCGACCTTAGACTCCGCCTCCTCCGGCAGAGCCAGCGCTGATTGGCCGAAGGCTGGCCAATGCATTCCTATGCGAATGCAGACTTAGCAGTGCTGAGTCAGTTTTGCTCAACTACACATCTGATGCACACTCGGCACTGCTACATCAGATGTAGCAATCTGATGTAGCAGAGCCGAGGGTGCACTAGAACCCCTGTGCAAACTCAGTTCACGCTAATAGAATGCATTGGCCAGCGCTGATTGGCCAATGCATTCTATTAGCCCGATGAAGTAGAGCTGAATGTGTGTGCTAAGCACACACATTCAGCACTGCTTCATCAAGCCAATACAATGCATTAGCCAGTGCTGATTGGCCAGAGTACGGAATTCGGCCAATCAGCGCTGGCTCTGCTGGAGGAGGCGGAGTCTAAGGTCGGACCTGAATGGAGACTGGTGTGGAGCGATCTTAGACTCCGCCTCCTCCAGCAGAGCCAGCGCTGATTGGCCGAATTCCGTACTCTGGCCAATCAGCACTGGCTAATGCATTGTATTGGCGTGATGAAGCAGTGCTGAATGTGTGTGCTTAGCACACACATTCAGCTCTACTTCATCGGGCTAATAGAATGCATTGGCCAGCGCTGATTGGCCGAATTCCGTACTCTGGCCAATCAGTGCTGGCCAATGCATTCTATTAGCTTGATGAAGCAGAGTGTGCACAAGGGTTCAAGCGCACCCTCGGCTCTGATGTAGCAGAGCCGAGGCTGCACAAGGGTTCAAGCGCACCCTCGGCTCTGATGTAGGAGAGCCGAGGGTGCACTTGAACCCTTGTGCACCCTCAGCTCTGCTACATCAGAGCCGAGGGTGCGCTTGAACCCTTGTGCACACTCTGCTTCATCAAGCTAATAGAATGCATTGGCCAGCGCTGATTGGCCAATGTATTCTATTAGCCTGATGAAGTAGAGCTGAATGTGTGTGCTAAGCACACACATTCAGCTCTACTTCATCGGGCTAATAGAATGCATTGGCCAGCGCTGATTGGCCAGAGTACGGAACTCGACCAATCAGCGCTGGCTCTGCTGGAGGAGGCGGAGTCTAAGATCGCTCCACACCAGTCTCCATTCAGGTCCGACCTTAGACTCCGCCTCCTCCAGCAGAGCCAGCGCTGATTGGCCGAATTCCGTACTCTGGCCAATCAGCACTGGCTAATGCATTGTTTTGGCGTGATGAAGCAGTGCTGAATGTGTGTGCTTAGCACACACATTCAGCTCTACTTCATCGGGCTAATAGAATGCATTGGCCAATCAGCGCTGGCCAATGCATTCTATTAGCGTGAACTGAGTTTGCACAGGGGTTCTAGTGCACCCTCGGCTCTGCTACATCAGATTGCTACATCTGATGTAGCAGTGCCAAGTGTGCATCAGATGTGTAGTTGAGCAAAACTGACTCAGCACTGCTAAGTCTCTGCATTCGCATAGGAATGCATTGGCCAGCCTTCGGCCAATCAGCGCTGGCTCTGCCGGAGGAGGCGGAGTCTAAGGTCGGACCTGAATGGAGACTGGTGTGGAGCGATCTTAGACTCCGCCTCCTCCAGCAGAGCCAGCGCTGATTGGTCGAGTTCCGTACTCTGGCCAATCAGCGCTGGCCAATGCATTCTATTAGCCCGATGAAGTAGAGCTGAATGTGTGTGCTTAGCACACACATTCAGCTCTACTTCATCAGGCTAATAGAATACATTGGCCAATCAGCGCTGGCCAATGCATTCTATTAGCTTGATGAAGCAGAGTGTGCACAAGGGTTCAAGCGCACCCTCGGCTCTGATGTAGCAGAGCTGAGGGTGCACAAGGGTTCAAGTGCACCCTCGGCTCTCCTACATCAGAGCCGAGGGTGCGCTTGAACCCTTGTGCAGCCTCGGCTCTGCTACATCAGAGCCGAGGGTGCGCTTGAACCCTTGTGCACACTCTGCTTCATCAAGCTAATAGAATGCATTGGCCAGCACTGATTGGCCAGAGTACGGAATTCGGCCAATCAGCGCTGGCCAATGCATCCCTATGGGAAAAAGTTTATCTCACAAAAATCACAATTACACACCCGATAGAGCCCCAAAAAGTTATTTTTAATAACATTCCCCCCTAAATAAAGGTTATCCCTAGCTATCCCTGCCTGTACAGCTATCCCTGTCTCATAGTCACAAAGTTCACATTCTCATATGACCCGGATTTGAAATCCACTATTCGTCTAAAATGGAGGTCACCTGATTTCGGCAGCCAATGACTTTTTCCAATTTTTTTCAATGCCCCCAGTGTCGTAGTTCCTGTCCCACCTCCCCTGCGCTGTTATTGGTGCAAAAAAGGCGCCAGGGAAGGTGGGAGGGGAATCGAATTTTGGCGCACTTTACCACGTGGTGTTCGATTCGATTCGAACATGGCGAACACCCTGATATCCGATCGAACATGTGTTCGATAGAACACTGTTCGCTCATCTCTAATCAACATGTCTGTTACAAAAAAATACAATATACAATAAGCACGCGTTATGTGCATTGCAAAGCCACTGCTGCCACCATTGGACAGAAATGGAGTTTGTTCTATAAATTATGTTGTTGGTAGCATTAATTAACATTCATTCACAAAGATATATATATATATATATATATATATATATATATATATATATGTGTGTGTGTGTGTGTGTGTGTGTGTGTGTGTGTTCAGTTTTCTATTGAAAATATTTTTTCTTTTGGAAAAATTTTATACAAACAACTAGGAGAAAAATAGATGACATTTTCTTCTATTATACAATAAATTATTTTGCCGTGTTACGCATATCCTGAGATTTGTTTCTTTCTTAATTGGCTAAATAGGCCATCTCAGATTTATATTGTTTTTGCTCAATATTTATCTAAAATAATTGGATGCACTAAGCTTGTCTTTGGAGAGGATTACTGAAGGTAATTAAATAGACTTACAATTTTCTGTTAGAAGTAAAGATTCCCCTTTTACACATAAATCTCTTTGTTCAATTAGATGTCAGTAAGGCAATTAAATATAATAATACTCTTTACTGCTGAAATAAAATGCATAGTATGTGGCATTTTACCTAAGACTTTCAATTTACAACCTAATTCATTCATTTGTGACTAATCATATCATTATTAATTGTATCTAAAAAAAAAAATCATTATTTTTTATAGTATTTCTTAATGCATAAGGAATTGTATCATTTGATCGTATGAGGGCTTGTTTGATTATTTACATGTAATGCACTGCACTTATTGTATGTAACGGGAACATCCTATAAAATAAAAAAAATCTATCAATTGCAACACAGAAAATGTACATTTTAATATTATATATGTTTCATTTTCTGTGTTGAAATTAATAGAATTTTTTATTTTAGAGGATGTTCCCATTACACTTGATTGAAAATGGTGAGATTTTTCTGCATAGCTACATGCCTTGCATATGTCAGTATGGTAGGCTACGACCAAGGTTGTCCACCGAAATGTGTAAGCAGTAGCTTCAGTTCTTTGCTGATGTCATATTAATGGTGTGAATAAAGGCAAAGTTTTATAAGGAAACCGCTCAACGCTGGAAATGATTGTTTTTGGATTAGGATTATAAGCATTTAGGTATAGGCTAGGATATGAGTGATACAACATATATGTTGCTGCTTCTAATGGATAATTATTAGAGATGAGCGAACAGTGTTCTATCGAACTCATGTTCGATCGGATATTAGGCTGTTCGGCATGTTCGAATCGAATCGAACACCGCGTGGTAAAGTGCGCCATTACTCGATTCCCCTCCCACCTTCCCTGGCACCTTTTTTGCTCCAATAACAGCGCAGGGTAGGTGGGACAGGAACTACGACACCGGTGACGTTGAAAAAAGTAGGAAAAACCCATTGGCTGCCGAAAACATGTGACCTCTAATTTAAAAGAACAGCGCCGCCCAGGTTCGCGTCATTCTGAGCTTGCAATTCACCGGGGACGGAGGTTTCCGTCCAGTTAGCTAGGGCTTAGATTCTGGGTAGGCAGGGACAGGCTAGGATAGGAAGGAGAAGACAAGCAACAGCTCTTATAAGAGCTAAATTCCAGGGAGAAGCTTGTCAGTGTAACGTGGCACTGACGGGCTCAATCGCCGCAACCCAGCTTTCCCAGGATCCTGAATGGAATACACTGACAGTGTATTCCCGTATACCCTATATATACCCCCGATCCCCGTTCCAACGGTGTGCCCCCCCCCCACCTTCACCCCAGAAATACCCTGCAAGTCCCCTAGCAATAGAATTGGGGCTATATACACCCACTATTTTTGCTACTGCCATATAGTGCCATTGTCTGACTGGGAATTCAAAGAATATATTGGGGTTACATATAACTTCAATTCCAGGGAGAAGCTTGTCAGTGTAACGTGGCACTGACGGGCTCAATCGCCGCAACCCAGCTTTCCCAGGATCCTGAATGGAATACACTGACAGTGTATTCCCGTATACCCTATATATACACCCGATCCCTGTTCCAACGGTGTGCCCCCCCCCCACCTTCACCCCAGAAATACCCTGCAAGTCCCCTAGCAATAGAATTGGGGCTATATACACCCACTATTTTTGCTACTGCCATATAGTGCCATTGTCTGACTGGGAAAGAATATATTGGGGTTACAAATACCTTCAAGTCCTGCCACTGCCATATAGTGCCAGTTTCTGACTGGGAATGCAAAGAATATATTGGGGTTACAAATACCTTCAAGTCCTGCCACTGCCATATAGTGCCATTGTCTGACTGGGAATTCAAAGAATATATTGGGGTTACAAATACCCTCATTTCTTGCTACTGTCATATAGTGCCAGTTTCTGACTGGGAATTCAAAGAATATATTGGGGTTACAAATACCTTCAAGTCTTGCCACTGCCATATAGTGCCAGTTTCTGACTGGGAATTCAAAGAATATATTGGAGTTACAAATACCTTCAAGTCTTGCCACTGCCATATAGTGCCAGTTTCTGACTGGGAATGCAAAGAATATATTGGGGTTACAAATACCTTCAAGTCCTGCCACTGCCATATAGTGCCATTGTCTGACTGGGAATGCAAAGAATATATTGGGGTTACAAATACCTTCAAGTCCTGCCACTGACATATAGTGCCAGTTTCTGACTGGGAATTCAAAGAATATATTGGGGTTACAAATACCCTCATTTCTTGCTACTGACATATAGTGCCAGTTTCTGACTGGGAATTCAAAGAATATATTGGGGTTACAAATACACTCAAGTCCTGCCACTGCCATATAGTGCCAGTTTCTGACTGGGAATACAAAGAATATATTGGGGTTACAAATACCTTCAAGTCCTGCCACTGCCATATAGTTCCATTGTCTGACTGGGAATGCAAAGAATATATTGGGGTTACAAATACCTTCAAGTCCTGCCACTGCCATATAGTGCCAGCTTCTGACTGGGAATGCAAAGAATATATTGGGGTTACAAATACCTTCAAGTCCTGCCACTGCCATATAGTGCCAGTTTCTGACTGGGAATTCAAAGAATATATTGGGGTTACAAATACCTTCAAGTCCTGCCACTGCCATATAGTGCCAATAATTTGGGGATTCATTCACCCTACATCTCAGGCTCTTGCCATATTCACCCAGGTTGTCAGTGCTGCACCAGCTCGTTCCCAGACAGCTCGGCCCGAAAAACACATTACCTATATAGAGGATTTGGACAATGAAGACATGCTCTAAATCTAATGTCTGCACCTTCTCCAGAATTAAAATGAAGGCAGCGTTTAACTTTCAAATAGCACTGCACAAAGGAAGATCTTATCAGCTACTAAAAAGTGTCATTTGTGTATCTTAATGTAAATATAGTTGTATAAGCTTTTTGGGTTTTAGGCACTGCCAAGTTATTTATTACCACCCGCTCCCTTATAATGATGATGACGCCAAAGTCACTGTGGGTGTTCAGAGCTCACAGCTTTGGTTGACATTTGTCTTGCTCTCTGTCGTTACAGCTGTCTTTTTGGATACCGTAAAGTTATGTTGACTTTATTAACAGCTATAGAAGCTTTAGCCAGGTTGTGACGGTGTGTAACCCTAACAACACTAAGTGGGATACACATTAATAGTCAGTCTATGTACGCTAAACGTATCACTGAAGTAATTTTTTTCCCTCTCCCCTAATATAAGAAAGGAACAGACATTAGACCTAGACCGGGGTTCGAGGCTTGTAAAGATCCAGTATTATTTGTTCTCCATGATGTGAAATATGTGTTAGACTCTTGAAAAGCAACCCAAGATGAAGTCAGTCATGTGTGCCAGTGTGTTACTTGGCATGCCTTTGCTGGCCCCAACTGTAAGGGTCACTCTCCATTTCCTCCATTTTCCACTCCCCTTCACACCATTTGTGGTGAAGCAATGGGATGCACTGAAGTGCACCCTCTAGCCTCGTGTGGGACAGGGACATCAGATGCCACTCCAACCCCCTCGTCTTCCTCCGCCAGCCAACGGTGCGAAGATGAGAGGAGTGTGCTCTGAATGTTTTCTGCCTAGCAGAGGCTAGTTCTCACTTACGAAAATGGCCCCACTTTGACCTGCATATCAGGCACCATGGTGTAGGTTTCAAAGAAACATGGCACCAACAAGTTGAAAACGTGGGCCATGCGTGGATCGTGTTTGAGTCTGGCAAGCTCCAGATCTGCTACCAGGTTCCAGCCATTATCACAGGCGCAAAAATGCCAGGTCCTAGGTGTAGCAGGGAAAAAAAATGCCATCTCAGCCAGGATGGCATCCCTGACCTCGGAGGCACTGTGCTGTCTGTCCCCCAAGCTGATGAGCTTCAGCACCGCCTGCTGACGTCTCCCCACACCAGTGTTTTAGCGTTTGCCGCTAGTAGCTGGGGTGGAGGTTGGGTTTCAGTCTACTCCTGCCATGAATTTTGGCCTGGGAGAGGAGATAGGCCACCCCAGTTTGCACCCGGGGACCAGACTCCACCACATTCACCCTGCCTGTCATTAAAGATAAGCACTGCAGCATCCCTGACCACAGGCGCTTGTCCATGTGTCAGTGGTCAAGTGGACCTTGCAGCAAAGCGCAGAGCTCTGGGCCCGACTGATGTTATGGGACACATGCAGGCGCAAGGCAGGGACAGCACACCAAGAGAAGTAGTAAGGGCTAGGCCCAGCATAGGGAGGTGCCCCAGCTGCCATCTGCTGACGGAAGGCCTGGGTATCCAAAAGCATAAACAAACACCAACATCTCCAGGGCCAGCAGTTTATCGATGAGGCTGTTAAAGGCTTGGGCATGGGGGTGGGTTGTGTTGTACTTCTGCCTGCAATGAAAAGCTTGGGAGATGTGGAGTGGCTGGGAAGAGGCGCATGATGGTGCAGGCCAAAAGGGCGCATGAGGGTGAACTCCCCAATGTGTCAGAGATAGGTGTGTAGATGTCCTTGCATCATATACTTGCACCATACTTGGCTTTGGAAGTTAATTTTGTGCCAAAAAGTGGTTAAGACAGCGATACCTCAGCTACTCCCGTTACACTGTCTATTGACAACTCCAGCACTGAAATTACCACCTTTGGAAGTGGACCACCACTTCTAAGATCCCAAAGGAAGTAGGCAAGAGATGTGCAGTGCAGAAAAAAAGATGAGAAAATAAGTGTAGGCTGTAGAGCACAGAGGGATCGGAGAGGACAGAGCTGGTGTCGGCCAGATATTCCCACAACATGCGCCTATACTTGTCCCTCCTGGTGACACTAGGCCCCTGAGTGGCAGTAATTTGTCCAGGGGGGGCCATTAACGTGTTCCAGACCTAGGAATAAGTCTTCCAACAGGGCAGAGTTTTGCATGCCTTTGCTTCTACCCACTGTTTTTGCTGCTTAGCTTCCCTCCACATCTACACTGCTTTTGCCCCTAAACATCACCCCAATTTATGCATCTGCCTGTTTTTTTGTTGAATTAGCTTCCCTCCACATCTACACTGCTTTCGCCCCTAAACATCACCCCAGTTTATGCCTTTGCTTCTACCCTGTTTTTTTGTTGAATTAGCTTCCCTCCACATCTACACTGCTTTAGCCCCTAAACATCACCCCAGTTTCTGCCTGTGCTTTTCCCCAGCTTTTTTTGTTGATTTAGCTTCGCTCCACATGCACACTGCTTTTGCCCCTAGACATCACCCCAGTCCATGCCTCTGCTTTTACCCCCAGTTTTTAATGCTTAGCTTGCCTCCATATCCACACTGCTTTTGCCCCTACACATTACCCCTATCCATGCCTGTGCCTCTAGCCATAACTCTGCCACCCATGGAAACTCATGGTGCAGAAAGTGAGGGAGCTGACTCTGAGGAACCCTTGGGTTTTGTAGCTGGTACTCCATCAAAGGTCTCTGCTGCTCACACACCCTGCTCAACATATGGTATCTAGGGTTTGAGCGTGTGGTGACCTCGCACAACAGTAGGTGCTTCAGGCAGATGTAGGCCTTGCTGGAGTGTATTGCGGCTAGCTCCAGGTACTGTAGACTTGGGAAAGTGGGTGTCCAAGTGCCCCACTTTCAGCCTTATCTCTGCTAATTTGGGGTATGTTTTTAAAAATCGTTGCACCACTACATTGAACACGTGGGCCAGGCATGGAATGTGTTGGAGGCTGGCAAGCTCCAGAGCCCTCCAACAAGACAAAAAAGCCTGGCCCCAGGGGCAGCGGGGATAAACAAATTGCCATCTCATCCAGGATGGCATCCCTGACCTCAGAGGCAGTGTGCTGTCCGTCCTCCAAGCTGATGAGCTTCAGCCCGGCCTACTGACGTCTCCCCACACCAGTGTTGCAGCGTTTCCAGCTCGTAGCTGGGGTCAATCTAACAGCGGAGGAGGAGGGTGGTGTTTCAGCCCTCCTCCCAGGAATGTTGTGTGGGGAGACAAGTCAGTCTACCACATTTTGCGACCCGGTCCATGCCTCAAGTACATTCAACCACTGTGCCAAGATTAAAAGTTAGCGTCCCTGTCCGCATGCATTTGTCCATTCATAGCTGGTCACGTGGAACTTTTGGGCAAAGCGCTGAACTTAGGGACCGCCTCATGTTTGGGGAAAAGTGCTGGTGTGGACGGCACAGTGAGGTGGCGCAGCCAGCAGGCCCAAAAAGGGCAGAGTGTCCACAAGCCGGGACCCCAACATCTCCTGGGCCAGAATTTTTGAGATGAGGCCGTTGAAGCCTTGAGCATGTGGGTGGGTTGTGCTGTACTTTAGCCTGGAATGAAAGGCCTGGGAGATGGGGAGTCGCATTGCAAAGTGTGTAAACCACACTCAGTTTGTCCTCGACCTATACATTTAGAAATTATCTCCCCCAGCGAGGAACGTCGCCTCGATGGGGGAATTTTTCTAAGGAAGCTAGAAAAGAGGGCATCTTGGGCCTTGCTGGCTCAGGTCTAGCTTCTGTCATGCAGCTGTCGTCTGCCTCTGGACATCCCTTTGCCTCTAGCCACCTTTTTCCCTGCTTAGCTTGCCTCCACATCCACACTGCTTTTGCCCCTAGACATCACCCCAGTCCATGCCTTAGCTTGTACCCCCAGTTTTTGCTGCTTAGCTTGCCTCCACATCCACACTGCTTTTGCCCCTAGACATCATCCCTATCCATGCCTCTGCCCCTAGCCATAACTCTGCCACCCCTGGAAACTCATGGTGCAGAAACTTTGGGAGCTGACTTTGAGGAATCCTTGGGTTTTGTAGATGGAACTCCATCAAAGGTCTGTGCAGCTCACACACCCTGCTCAAGATATGGTATTGTAGGGTTTCAGCGTGTGTGAATGACGGACAACAGCCTGTGTTTGGACAGATGTAGGCCTTGCTAGAGTGTTTTTAGGCTAGCAGCGACGCCTGTACACTTGCAAAAGTGGGCGCACAAGCGCCGCATTTTCAACAGTAGCTTCGGTACATTTGGGTATGTTTTCAAAAAACGTTGCACCACTAAGTTAGACGTGGGCCAAACATGGAACGTGTTGGAGGCTGGCAAGCTCCAGAGCCGCTACCAGGTTCCAGCCATTATCACAGGCGTAAAAATGCCAGGCCCCAGGTGTAGCAGGGGAAAAAAAATGCCATCTCAGCCAGGATGGCATCCCTGACCTCGGAGGCACTGTGCTGTCTGTCCCCCAAGCTGATGAGCTTCAGCACCGCCTGCTGATGTCTCCCCACACCAGTGTTTTAGCGTTTGCCGCTAGTAGCTGGGGTGGAGGTTGCAGCGTCGTAGGGTTTCAGTCTACTCCTGCCATGAATTTTGGCCTGGGAGAGGAGATAGGGTACCTCAGTTTGCACCCTGGGACCAGACTCCACCACATTCACCCTGCCTGTCCTTAAAGATAAGCAGCATCCCTGACCACAGGCGCTTATCCAAGTGTCGGTGGTCAAGTGGACCTTGCAGCAAAGCGCGGAACTAAGGGCCCACCTGATGTTGAGTGACACGTGCTGGTGCAAGGCGGGGACGCCACACCGGGAGAAGTAGTGACGGCTAGGGACGGCATAGCGAGGTGCCACAGTTGCCATCAGGTCCGGGAAGGCCGGAGTTTCAACAAGCCGGAACGCCAACATCTCCTGGGCCAGCAGTTTAGCGATGTTTGCGTTCAAGGCTTGCGTGGGTGGGTGGTTAGCGGTGTATTTCTGCCGGCGCTCCAATGTCTGAGAGATGGTGGGTTTTTGTAAAGAAGTGCCTGATGGTGCCTTTGATGGTGCAGGAGAAGGAGATAAGACAGAAACAGGGGAGGATGAGGGACAAGTCAACAAAGTGGCGGAGGCAGATGAAGTGATGTCCTGGCTCGTCCTCTGGAGTGCATCGCCAGCACTGTGAGCAGAGGCAGTGGCATGAACGGCGGGCGACGTTTGTCCTGCCGTTGCTGCCTGCCACTGATTCCAGTGCTTGGATTCCAAATGACGGTGCATTGAAGTGGTGGACAGGTTGCTCTTCTCAGGGCCCCTACTCGATTTCGAGAGGCAAATTGTGTAGACGACACTATATCTGTCCTCGGCGCATTCCTTGAAAAAACTCTACACCTTCGAGAAACGTGCCCTCGATGGGGGAGTTTTTCTGGGCTGGGTACAAAAGGGAACATCTTCGGACATACCGGGTCTGGCCTGGCTTCGGCAAAGCAGCTGACCTCTGCCTCTGGACATGTCTCTGCCTCTAGCTACCCTTTTTGGTGCTGCACCTGCCTCAACATCCACACTACTTTCCCAGCTTGACATCCGCCTTGTCCAGGTGGGGTCAGTGTCCTCGTCGTCCACCACCTCCTCTTCCAACTCCTGTCTCGCCTCCTCCTCCTGCACAATGCGCATGTCAACTGGCTGCCCTGACAGCAACTGCGCCTCATCGTCGTCGATGAGGGTGGGTTGCTGGTCATCCGCCACCAAATCGACCGGAGATGGAGGAGACTCTAGTGTTTGAGCATCTGGACACAGATACTCGTCTGTTAGGTCCGTGGAATCTTGAAATGGAGGGGCAGGTTGCGGTACAGTCAAAGGAAGGGAGAACAGCTCTGGGGAGCAGGGACAGTTGGGGTTATTGTTCTGGGAAGATTGGGAATTTTGGGTGGAAGGAGGACAAGACTGTTGGGTAAGAGGAGGTAGAGGCTGACTGGCTGGTGGACAATGTGCTTTAAGCGTTATTCGACAGCCATTGCAAGACCTGTTCCTGGTTCTCGGGCCTACTAAGGTTTGTACCATTCAGCCTAGTTAATGTGGAACTTTTGTGCAAAGCGCAGAACTTAGGGCCCGCCTGATGTTAAGGGACACACGCTGATACAAGGCTCAACTCACCCTAAGTGCCAAAAACACTGCTGGTGCAAGGCTCTACTCATGCCAAGGGCCTCAATCTCTGCTGGTAGCTCAGCTTAAGGTCCTGTAACTTTGTTTGGAAGGGCTCATGTTAAGGGCTAGAAAAGTGAATTTTGGAAGGTCTTACCACATCACACACACACACACACACACACACACACACACACACACACTCAAAATGACAGTTAAGGGTGAGGGCTTTTGGATTTCCCATTGTCTATTCCATCCGTGGTTGTCATGGGGAACGTGATTTAAAGGGGTGGTTGTTACTGTTTGTTGAGCTTAAATTGGGGTTTGTGTCCATCCATTTGGGGAGTAAAGAAGGTTTCCAGGTATTTTCCCACTTTGATAGAGGTTTTTTTTGAATGTGGAAAGTGTGTAGTTGTTAGGCTTTGATGTTGGGGTAATAGAGGGTCTTTGGTGTGTTAGATGCCCCCAGACATGCTTCCCCTGCTGTCCCAGTGTCATTCCAGAGGTGTTGGCATCATTTCCTGGGGTGTCATAGTGGATTTGGTGACCCTCCAGATACGGATTTGGGTTTCCCCCTTAACGAGTATATGTTCCCCATAGACTATAATGGGGTTCGAAACCCGTTCGAACACACGAACAGTGAGCGGCTGTTCGAATCGAATTTCGAACCTCGAACATTTTAGTGTTCGCTCATCTCTAGTAATTATGGTAAAAACAGATATATCACACAACTCTTAATAATTAACATTTACCACAAGTCTACATTATTTTGGCATTGTTTCTTCAATATCCTTTTACTTTTCTAGGTTGTTAAAAGGCTTATAAATTTAGTAGCGAATTCTCAGATTTTCAAGAAAATTTCAAGATTCTGTTTTCTAGGGACATATTCAGTTCTGAAGTGACTTTGAGGAGCCTATAAATAGAAAGCTCCCATAAATGACCACATTTTAGAAACTGAACTCCTCAAATTATTCAAAACATAGTATAGGAACTTTGTTAACCCTTTAGGTGTTCCACTGAAATTAATTCAAAATGGAGGTGACATTTCCAAATGTAATTTTTTGTATGTACATTTTACATTTTACAACAGGGTTAACAACAAAATCTACCATAGTATTTAATACTCTGATTCTGCAGTTTGCAGAAATATTCCATATGTGGCCCTACTGTGAAACTTGACACAAACATAGTCCTCATATGAAAGCGCGCCTTTATGGATTTTGGTGTAGTGATTTTGTGAGCATAGTTTTTACACACCATGTTGCATTTGCAGAGCCGTAGAGGTACCACAACAGTAGAAAAAAACCAAAAGTCACCCCATTTTGCAAATTAGACCCCCTACGGAATTAAATTGTGGGTGATTTCACCGTTTTGATCCCCAAAACTTTTCGCTGAATTTATTTTAATTTTTCTGTCAATTTGAAAAAAAAAAAAAAATTATGTAATTAATACATATTAAACAACTGGCACTTGAGGAGTATACTAGGTACAATCACTATATATACTATATATACTTATGTACAATCTCTAAATAATATTGTATACATTTCCCTACACACAGCCATTTTATAAAAATGTTAGGTCCATGAAAAATGGCACTGTCATGTAAATAAGGCCTAAGGTCACATGACAGTGTATAACTGATGTGTGATGGCTTTCTTTCGAATTGCCATCACTTGACGTTTCTAAAATCCATGAATGTCTATGTGTGTATTGACATAGCTACCATATATACTCGAGTATAAGCCAAATTTTTCAGCACAGTTTTTGTGCTGAAAAAGTCCCCATCAGCTTATACTCGAGTCAGCAATTTTTTTTTTAATATATATATATATATATCAATGTATAGAATCTCCCATAAAATAGTGGGAAAAAAGGAAGCTTTAAAAAATTTTTTAAAAAACTGTAAACCCCTCCTAAGAATACATACAAAAGTAGAAAATTACTATGAAACACATACACATTAGGCATCCCTGTGTCTGAAAGTGCTGAGTCTACTGAATATAGGGGATCTGCAGTGCTCCTGTTCCGTCGGGAAGGGGTTAATAGCAGCACTGCAGATACCCTATATTCAGCCAGACTGAATTTCAAGTGGGGAAAAAAAAAACCAGTCCTCAAGCTCAAGCCTCTTTGCTTATACTCAAGTACAGTCATGGCCAAAAGTTTTGAGAATTATACAAATATTAATTTTTACAAAGTCTACTGCTTCACTTGTTCTAATGGCAATTTGCATATACTCCAGAATGTTATAAAGAGTGATCAGCTTAACAGCAATTACTTGCAAAGTCAATATTTGCCTAGAAAATTAACTTTATCCCCAAAACACATTTCAACATCATTGCAGCCCTGCCTTAAAAGGACCAGCTAACATCGTTTCAGTGATTGCTCCATTAACACAAGTGGGGGGTTGATGAGAACAGGGCTGGAGATCAATCTGTCATGATTAAGTAAGAATGACACCACTGGACACTTTAAAAGGAGGCTGGTGCTTGGCATCATTGTTTCTCTTCTGCTAACCATAGTTATCTCTAAAGAAACACGTGCAGTCATCATTGCACTGCACAAAAATGGCCTAACAGGGAAGAGTATCGCAGCTAGAAAGATTGCACCTCAGTCAACAATCTATCACATCATCAAGAACTTCAAGGAGAGAGGTTCCATTGTTGGCAAAAAGGCTCCAGGGCGCCCAAGAAAGACCAGCAAGTGCCAGGACCGTCTCTTAAAAGTGTTTCAGCTGCGGGATCGGGCTACCATCAGTGCAGAGCTTGCTCAGGAATGGCAGCAGGCAGGTGTGAGTGCATCTGCACGCACTGTGAGGTGGAGATTCTTGGAGCAAGGCCTGGTCTAAAGGAGGGCAGCAAAGAAGCCACTTCTCTCCAGAAAAAACATCAGGGACAGACTGATATTCTGCAAAAGGTACAGGGAGTGGACTGTTGAGGACTGGGGTAAAGTCATTTTCTCTGATGAATCCCCTTTTCGATTGTTTGGGACATCTGGAAAACAGCTTACTCGGAGAAGACAAGGTGAGCGCTACCACCAGTCTTGTCTCATGCCAACTGTAAAGCATCCTGAAACCATTCATGTGTGGGGTTGCTTCTCAGCCAAGGGAATCGTCTCTCTCACAGTCTTGCCTAAAAGCACAGCCATGAATAAAGAATGGTACCAGAATGTCCTCCAAGATCAACTTCTCCCAACCGTCCAAGAGCAGTTTGGCGATCAACAATGCCTTTTCCAGCATGATGGAGCACCTTGCCATAAAAAGCAAAGGTGATAACTACATGGCTCAGGGAACAAAACATAGAGATTTTGGCTCCATGGCCTGGAAACTCCCCAGATCTTAATCCCATTGAGAACTTGTGGTCAATCATCAAGAGATGGGTGGACAAACAAAAACCTACAAATTCTGACAAAATGCAAGCATTGAATGTGCAATAATGGACTGCTATCAGTCAGGATTTGGTCCAGAAGTTGATTGAGAGCATGCCAGGGAGAATTACAGAGGTCCTGAACAAGAAGGGTCAACACTGCAAATATTGAATTGCTGCATTAACTCATTCTAACTGTCAATATAAGCTTTTGTTACTCATAATATGATTGCAATTATATTTCTGTATGTGATAAAAACATCTGACAAACACACATAAAAACCAGAGGGCAGCAGATCATGTGAAAATATAATATTTGTGTCATTCTCAAAACTTTTGGCCATGACTGTATATACTGTATCTTTATGTTCATCAAAATGAACAAAGATATGAGCAAGTCATTTCTATTTGACAGCCATGAAAACTGGTGAGTCATAAATGGACATGTAAATAGACCCATGCACATTTATGGTCTTAAAAACAGACAATTTGCACTGTTGTGGGAATAAGGTCTTATAAAGTAATTTTAAAGAGTGATTTTTGTACATAGTTTTATCTATATCCGAGTTTTATGTTGGTGTATGGTCAGGGCAGCCTCTGCAATACTCATCTTGCCTCAGGCAGCAGTTTGTCGAGTCCCTGAAAGGGCCATACTTAGAGCATTTGTTGAGCAATTCTAATGAGATTCATTATATTACAGAAATACAAGCCACACTTACCCAATAACAGATGAAACATGGCAATATGTAGGATGCAGACAAGATCTTGCAGTATATAATAGTAAAAGCACAGGTGCAAAATGCTAATAGAGCACCCACACTCCTAAAATCCATGAGGGGGCTGAATGACCACATTTCAAATGCACACAGATAAAACTTACACAAGGCACTATTCGCATGATAAAGTGAGGTGTACAGTTTCAAAGAACAGCCTGCTGGATACGCCCCACACTATTAGAAAGGTGGACTGGCAAGGACCTCCATGTCTTTTGTATATTATGCCCTTTTTTAATGATATTCATCTCACAATGTTCAACCAGCAGTTTTGTTTAGACCAAACATGTCTAGAATAATCTTAAGACACCAGATTATAATGAGCAGAGTCCCATTGGAGGTGATTAAACATAACAAACTGTGTTACTCACCCCTTCTTAGCCCTGGCAGGGTTTTTTTGGCTTTTTCTGGACTGACACATAATAAAAATGGTGTAACCAGCATGATAGATGAGGTTCAGTCACAGGCTTCAGTGGTCTCTGATACTTTTTGTTATGTTTAGTCAGCTTACTTGGGCATCATCATAAATTTCTAATAACGATTTTTGGGTGGTAAACCACAAAAACTTTATTGGATGATTTATATACTTTCTACATATATATGCAATGTTCTCTCCATCTTTTTACAATCCTTAAATGTATACGGTGTAAATAATATAGTTTTAACATTGTGATTTGTCTGAATATTGAGGTATTATTCTTAAAGGGGTTGGAAAAAAAAAACTCGCCAGTCCTCAGCACTCTGGTGTCCGCAGCATGTTCAGTTGCAAGCTAAATGATAATGTAAATGATGTCACCAATCCCTTTCCAGTCATGTGGAACCCATGCACAGTGGTCTAGCCTAATTTTCTACCTCTGGGGTCACAACAATTTAAATTATTGCCTCAGTGGGCATGGTTTGAACATGGCACTGTGAAAAAGCATAATTCCAGAGCAAATGGAACAGCAGCTACTTCTCTCGGGGTCCGACTCATTACTCATCACCTGATGTTGTCACAGAAGATCAACTTCCAACCCTTATCCAAGTTGGGCTCAGCACTTCCTCTGCTCCATCAAGATCCAGCATGGTGGCAGTGTCCTGAACTATAAGATAATGTTATCAGAAATCAATATTCATCAGGACTTTGGCTGTCATACAATGGAAAACTGTTTGATACATATAAACTGAAATTGCTTATTCAAATATATAGGCCCACTCCAGTATGTGTAAAAAGGAAATGATCTGTGCAATAAAATATGCTTTAACCCAGATTCACTTTGATTCTCTGTTGAGTGCATTCGGCTGGCTCGAGTCGCTCTCTCTAATCTGACTACCATCCAATATAATTATTGATCCCGTTGAGACCAACTCAACAACAGTGTTTGACCCTGGGGTGGACTGGAGTGATAACTGGAGTGTGCTTGGCCTAGCAGGTGGCACAGCATCCTCCACAAGAGTTCTCCACAAGAAAATAGCTCTCAGGCATGTGTACTGGGCATGTGCGAGATTTCAATTTGCTACCGCCAAGAATACACACGCTGGAGGCAATTACTCGCAGGGAGGAGGAGGAGGAGTTAGAGCACAAGCAACAGAGGTGGGCATGAGGCAGGTATGACGCTGGGGGGATGCACGGAATGCCCAGGGTGCACGGAGGGACTCATTAGCATTAGCAGCAACTGCCTTTTTAAAAGTTATTAAGGCATCTGTTTATCTCAAATGCTGAAAATCTAATGATAGAGCCCCTTTAAGCTATTCAACAAAGCATACCATTGGTAGGAGGCATATAAAATGTAGTAGACACTTTAAAGGGAGTCTATCACTGCTCCACAGCTAATTTAAACTGCTCCCATAGTGCTGTAGATGCTGTTATCAGAATTAAAACCATACCTTTGTTTCAGGGATGTGTAGAAAAATAACTTTTATTCTTTATTCAAATGAGAATCTTGGAGCACAGGGGGAGTTCTCTTCAATTACTGAGCACTGCTGCATCATCTCTAAACACGCCAATCCTGTGAGTTGATCCTCCAATTGCCCAGTGGGACAATCTGAATACAAGATGGAAGTGTTTAGTGATGATGCAGCAGTGCTCAGTAATAGAAGAGAACTCCCCTGTGCTCCAAGATCCTCATTAGAATAAAGAATAAAACAGTTTTTTGTACACATCCCTGGGACACTGAAATACAAGAAAGGCACTATGGGAGAGGTTTAAAGTAGTTGAGAAAGTGATAGACTCTCTCTAATCAAATTATTCATATTAAGTATTTGATATTAAAGGGAATGTATCCTCCAAAAATAAGCTATTAAGTAGTGACTCTTACAATACACACTAATTTCCTGTTCTTTCTGAACTGCTGTTGCCTGAGCTTTCATTCTGCTCTGTTAAGATACAGTAGCTGCCCTTAAAATCATGTACAGGAAATATTATAAAGAAATCAAGATAAAAAAGTGATAGTGAAATATGGCTTTATAATACTATTGATACTGAGCGTATATTTGTTCATAGATTGAAATGTCAACTCTATTTTTTTTTACGTACTGACTAAAAGAATCTTTATGTGCTTTATATAACAAGATATAAATGATAAGAATGGGCTTTATTAGTATTATTTTTTACTTATAAAGTAGTAACTGAAAAGTCAGTAGTATTTGTGAATAGATTATAATAGGATAACTGGTTTAAATCATAGAAACTTCATCCAAGTTGCATGCAAAAACATCAATCAAGGTGTGAATGACAGCATACCAAAAGTACATCCTGAAACAGATTCAGTCAGGCATATACAAACCAGCTAGAGGGAAGCAACACAGACACAACTCATCACTCATCAGTAATGGTAAAATAGCAATCAGCAAGTAATCAAGAACATGTGGTTAACAACTCCCTATAACACTACAAAGTCAACATTCGGAATCAATGCATGGGGAAAAATAGCATTAAAATGTATATTAATTTGCAACGATGGTGGTACCATTTGAAAACAAGATACAACAAAAACAGTGTACCATATTTTACGGACTATAAGGCGCGCTGGACTATAAGGCGCATTGCCCATGAGCGCCTTATAGTCCGTCTCGGTTCATATATAAGGCACACCGGACTATAAGGCGCAGTCCGGTGCGCATTATATGTTATTGAAAGCGGTGGCACGCAGAATTTGCCAGCGGCCGCTTAATCCCCCGCGTGCCAGCCGCTTCTATTAGAAGCGCTCGGCAGGCGAGGAGTTAAAGGGGCTCTATCAGCAAAATCATGCTGATAGAGCCCAGCCGTAAAAGTTATATTAAACTACCCCCCCCCCCTGTTTTAAAATAAAACCCTCGCTCGCGAACTGATAATGGCCTGGGCGCATGCGCAGTAGCCGTAGTAGAAGCATTATGATATTGCGCATGCGCCCAGGCCATTATCAGTTCGCGAGCGCTGGAGGAAGTGGTCAGGACATCGGAGGAAGAGGAGGCCTGAATGCCCGCCGGCCCACCCTGCACCGTTCGGTAAGTTTCACATTCTGTTTCAGGGTTTTATTTTAAAATGGGGGGGGTAGTTTAATATAACTTTTAAGGGTGCATTCACACTACGGAACGCCAGCGTGTATCACAGCCGTACACGCCGGCATTACAGCAGGGCTGCCGGACACTTCCCATTCATTTCTATGGGAGCCGGCATGCGAGCGCTCCCCATAGAAATGAATGGACTGCTTTTTTCCATTCATTTCTATGGGGAGCGCTCGCATGCCGGCTCCCATAGAAATGAATGGGAAGTGTCCGGCAGCCCTGCTGTAACGCCGGCGTGTACGGCTGTGATACACGCTGGCGTTCCGTAGTGTGAATGCACCCTTACGGTGCCTTTTATGTATGTATGGAAGCGGCACGCAGACTTTGCCGCCGCTTCCATCCATATATAAGGCGCACCGGACTATAAGGCGCACTTACGATTTCTGAGGAAATCGTAGGTTTTTATGTGCGCCTTATAGTCCGGAAAATACGGTATATACTGTAAATTAATATCCATCATTTTCAGTGACCCAGTTGAGACACATTAAAGAGGACCTTTCACCACCTGGGGCACATGCGGTTTTATACACCGCTAGAAAGATGAATTCAGCACACTATCGGCTTTCCCGTTCTGTGCCCCAGGTGAAGAGCTATCAGTGCCAGTACCGTAGCTCTTCATCGTCAGAAGGATGTTTCAAAGTGTCAGGAAAGCCCTTCATCGCAGTAGCGTCTATAGCGATGTACTGTGAGATCGGGGAGGAATGCCTCCCTCCCTCTCCTCTCCTCACAGTATTCATCCATAGATGAGTACTGGGTGGGCGTTCGTCACCGCTCTCACAGTACAGCGCTATAGACGCTGCTGCGAGGAAGGGCATTCCTGACTGACTGTCAGAAACGCCCTTCTGACAGTGAAGAGCTATGGCACCGGCACCGATAGCTCTTCACCTGGGGCTCAGAACTGGAAAGGAAGGGAAGCACTACTACGCAGGCACAGCATTTGAAGCCATCACGCCAGAAGAAGAGGACGCTGAAGGCGTGGAAGAGCCAGGACCAGAGGGCATCGCTGCAAGAAGAAAGAAGAGGTAGGCGTGCCAGAAGATGACGTCAGATCGTGCACGTCAGGTATGATTTACATATATGTTTTCATAGTTTTATTTTTCACAGCAGTGCCTATAGCACTGTACTGTGAGAGGGGGAGGAACGCATCCCTCACCTCCTGATACTGTTATTCCATAGACGAAGAAGGTGCCCCTGTCCCAAATGTGTGTATGTGTAGCTGTACATTGTAGTAATCAAATGGATATAGTAATCTCATGTAACAAAGTTTGTAGAAGTAACTCCAGACGGTAATGGCCTATTTAAAAAAAACAAAAAATGCAGCAGTAGCAACTGTCGCCGGGCCCCTAATGTCCCGAGCCCTGTGGCAGCTGCCTCTGCTGCTACGGCGGTAGTTACGCGTCTGCTAACCACCCTGTTGTAACTGGAGCAAGGAGGGAGTTAGGGGGTCATTTTTAAAAAATTGCTCCCTGTCCAGACACAGATACTCATGATTGTATGCATTTGATGTCTCGGGAGACAGAGGGGTTTGACCATATGGTAAATCAACCATTAAACAATCCTGACCTCATTGTCTTTGTGGATGAATCAAGGTATGGCCAAGTTGGCAGGTATTTCACAAGATGTTCTGTATTTACCCCATATGACACAAAAAAAAATTTGAGCTATTGGCACCTCATGTAAGTACTTGAGAATTTGAGCTGAAAGCTCCAGAGATAATCTGCAGAATAGCTGATGGTAAGACAGCAAACATTTACACCTGGTAATGCTAGGTTCGCACCTATGTTGAGGGTTAACGCTCATGGGGTCTTCTTGGGGACCCCGCAAATGAAACCTAATCTGCTTTAACCACTTCAGTACCGGGTCAATTTGTGGTCCAGGACCAGACACATTTTAGGTTTATTTTGTATGTGCGGTTTTGAGGTCTGTAACATTTTTCTTGTATGTCTCAGTCAACTAATTTTTGCGTCTTTTTTCGGGGACACATAGGGCTTTATTTTTATGTTGTTTTTATTTTCAAATGTGTTTTAATTTTTTTATATCCAGGAAAATATAAACAAAATAGGAGGGAAATTGTGTCTGGTTTTCAAATTATTTATTTTTTTCTTATTTAATAACACAAAGTGTCACTGAAAAACTCTATAATATAGTTTTTCCTCTCCGTTTACGGTAATTTTTATTTTGTATGGTGTCGTCGGGGGTGGGGCTTTAACCTTTAGTAACAGCGTTTTATTAGTGTATTATTTATTTATTTTTTATTATTATTTTATTTACATTTTTTAAAACTTTTTTATTATATTTAATTTTATTTAAATTTTTTTTTTTTTTCAGATTGTGTCCCCATAAGGTGATAAGAGACCTATGGGGACAGCTGATCACTTATTTTTTTGTACTTGAGGCTGATTTCTCCTATAACTGGGGCTGCTACATTTAACCCCAGTTGCAAGAGAAATCCAGCCTCCTGCACACTGTATATACAGCTTACTGAGCCGATCTGGTGTCCTGTAGGACCCAGCAGCTTTTGCAAGACTCTGCTCCCGGCGGATCATGTGTCCGCCGGGTCAGAGGGTGGCTGAATTATGACAGCGTCCATAGCTGTGTATACAGCGCTCATTGAGCGCTGTATACACAGCGATTGAGAAGGCAGGGGAGGTAATAAATCTTCCCTGTCTTCTCTCTGGGAGCTCCGGCTGAAGTTACAGCTGGCTCCCATTGAAAGCAGCTGCACAATCTCTGTGCAGCTGCTGTGTTCTGACTGGACGTACAGGTACGTCCTATCAGAACTAAGCAACCACTATCCGGACGTATATAGTCTATGGGCGGTCCGCAAGTGGTTAAAATGCAGTTACCTGTGGAAACCCACCCACCCATAGATTACAGTGGGGTCCATCAGGTTTCCACCTGGGTTCCACCCAAATGAAAAAAGAAGGTTCCTGCTTATATTTTTTAAGTGGATTCGGGGACAGAAAACCCAGATGTAGACAGGGTGCAGGTTTGAGCTAAGCCTTCATCAAGTAAAACAGTCTCTCTTTGCTGTAGTTCTTAATCCCCAAAGTTTTCTCTCCAGAATCCCTCCAGTGACAATTAGATGAAAAATGATCCTGAGACATCGAAGGTTATTTCCCACAATGCTTTGCTGCTGGCCAAGCATTGTGGGAAAAGCTAACAATGTTAGCTAGGTCCCATAGGAATGAATGGATGCAGCCAGCACGCAGCCTGTGCTGGCGTCCGGCTGCTTAACCCCCTGCGCGCCGGCTGCGTCCATTCATTCTAATGGAAGACAATCTAACATCTCTAGTAGCTAACACTTACCTGCACAGATCGCTGGTTTGGTCCCTGCTGTTCTCGGTCCTCTTCTCGCCTCGCTGTTCCCCGCCTCCCAAGTTAGTGTAAGGGGGCGTTCACACTACCATCAGTGTCCGACAGGGCGTGTCCGTTGCTAATGTCCATTCCAAAACTTGCACGGACATTAGCATTGGACACTAGTTGTGTCCGTGACATTTTTCATTCATTTAAATGTAGATCGTGTGCGTTGTTTTACAGTCCGTGGGTGTCCTTAAGTGTCCATTCCTAAAGATGTTCAACTTTTCAAGCGGACAGCAAAACCCGACATGTAGGTTTTTTCTGTCCGCTTGAAAAGACATCTTTAGGAACGGACACTTAAGGACACCCACGGACTGTAAAACAACACACACGATCTCCATTTAAATGAATGAAAAATGTCACGGACACAACTAGTGTCCGCTCCTAATGTCCGTACAAGATTTTGAATGGACATTAGCAGCAGACACTACCTGTTTGACACTGACGGTAGTGTGAACGCCCCCTTACAGACCTAGGAAGAAGGCGGGGCTTGTGGCTTAGGAGAGTGTGGGTGGGTACTGAGAGGGGAGACAGCGGGGACTGGACCAGCGTTCTGTGCAGGTAAGTGGACGTTAGTTGGGACTTAGTTGCCTGAGGATTTTTTTTTAATCACTACACAGCACTGATTCTAACAATTAAAGCATTCAATTTTTAGACTCCATGCTGTGTAGTGAATAGGATCATTTTTAACCCTAGAATGCATGACCATAAAAATCTACACTTTTACATACCTGGGGCCTTTTAGGCCCGTGTGCAAATAACATGGAATAACTCAAATAAAAATACTTTTCAAAGTTTATTTGAAAATTGCAAAGTAAGGATGCATTCCCACTAGTGCTGGTGTCTGCCAGGAGGGGATCTGTAATGGATCTGACCTCCTGGTGAACCCAGCTAAGGCTGGTAGAATCCGGGCATTCCGGCAGCCTTAACTGGAGTTACCAAGAGATCAGATCCATTACAGATCACCTCCAAGCAGACACCAGCGCTAGTGGGAATACATCCTAAGATGTGAATAATTCAAAACATTATGTGCAAAAAACAACAAAAAAGTAACTGAACGGTCTTAAAACGCCCAATATACGCATTCGATATAACTCTTTATAATCACGTTTTTTTGTCAAAGTTTTTTTTTTAAACACGCTCCGATTTCCTGTCCTTCTTTGCTGGACAAATGTAACATCGCTTTCTTTTTTTATCTCTTGGTTCTGGATGTTCCTGAAAACGTATACCACATCTGATCATAGCTTCTGTTGTTTGTCTTGGCAAGCATTTTGTGCTGCTTCTCTCCATCATGGTAGGCATTAAAAGTTCATAGCAAAGTTCCGTCAAGTATAGACGTCTCTTGTCCTTTCTGTTGGCATGGAATTCTGGATGAGTCTCACTATAAACAATATAGGTATTGAGGGCTGACACATCTAGCATATTATAAAAAAGAACTATAGGCCAACGTTTTGTCTGCCTTTTGCACATATACTCTCCAATCATTTCGTCCATCTTGTCAACTCCTCCTTTGGTTTTATTATAATGCAAGATTATTTTGGGTTTCAGTTTCCTGTTATTGGTGTCTATACTTCCATCATGGTGCATTGTACTCAGTAATATGACCGATTTTTCTTTCTTCGCTTTATAAGACACCATTGTCGCTTGATTACAGAAGCCAAATACACTATCATAAAGTTGTCGATGTTGATTGTGCTTCATGATTGGAGGAATTTCTTTGCGGTTTTGCTTCATTGTACCAACAAGTGTAATTTTTTTCTGAAGCAAAAAATTGGCCAGTTCTAGACTGGTGAAGTAGTTGTCCATTGTTATATTTTTTCCAGAATGGAAAATTGGTATAGCAAGTGTTTTTACTACGTCAGAACATAGGTCCTTCTGGACCTATTTTTGTCATAAGACAAAAAGACTTAGGATCACATGTAAACCTAGTACGGGCCTAAAAGGCCCCAGGTATGTAAATATGGGGTATTCACAATAAAGAGTTGTTATTCCGAAATGCCTGTAACATAAAAATATATGAACAACTGGAAATGACTAACAACTATATACCTGAGGAATACCTAGAGTTTCAGAATTCTAACTAAAGTAATCTTGCAGTAAATAGAACACAATTAACAGAGCGGGCCTGCGAGGCCCCAGGTATGCATTCTAGGGTTAAAATCCGATCTCCGATTATTTAAAAAATCCCATTGACTTGCATTGGGATCGGAATTGGGATCGGGATCGGTTTCAAATGGAAAATGATCAGAAATCGGATTTTAAAAACGATCCTCAAATCTCAAGATCCGCTCAACCCTAGTTAGCACAATACAACTACCTGAACAAGTAATGTAACAATTGAGAAACCTGAAAGAGAGATCACAGTCATAGTGATCTAATTTAGTGGTACCCCACAGTGTGGTGGCAGATAGGACTGGATATAGCAAGATGGCAGTATATGGATCTGGGAGCGTTTTCAGATTTCTGGATGAGAACATTATAAGCTCCTTGAAATAGTAGAAGTCTACACGCACATGGAAAAAAAGATGCATCTACTGTACTGGTTGGCTGTCCATCACAGAATACAATATAAATTTATCACACTTGTAAATCTATCCATAGTGCTATATCTCCTCCCTCATCACTATCTACCACCCTGACCCTCCATTCTACCAATGTCCTTATACTTGTATCCTCTGTTATCCGAACATCCCACTCCCATCTCCAAGACTTGTACCTGAGCTCTGGAATGCTCTACCACGGACAATTACATTACCTAACAGCAGCTTCATATATGTTCTAAAATGACTTCTGTTTAGGCAGGTTTATCACATGACCTAATCACATTGTTCTACACTTCCGCACACTAAGGGCTCGTTCACATCTGCGCCCGGAAGTTCTGCAGGTTTCCGTTTCCTGCACAAAACTGGGCAGAAGACGGAAACCTGCAGGCATTTTTCAAAAGCATTCATTTGAATGGGATTGAAAAGTGTCCGTCTGTGAGCACCGGTGAGCATTTTGTGCTCTCCGTGGTGAAACCAGTTTTTTTTAAACCGGACACAGAGTCGGACATGCAGTACTCTGTGTCCGGTTTAAAAAAAACGGTTTCGCCACGGAGATCATAAAACGCTCACCGGCACTCACGGCTGGACTCGGCATGACAGGTTTCTGTCTTCTGCATGCAGAAGACGGAAACCTGAGAACGGAGAGACAAACGCTGGTGTGAACCCAGCATCAGCGAACATTTTTTTATTGTAAGCTATCCTTTCTACTCTATTCCTCAGAACCTAACCCTTCCATCTGGAAGTTACTCCATACACTTAGCACAGGGGTGCTCACACTTTTTGAACATGTGAGCTACTTTAGAAACTGACCAAGGGATAAGATCTACTACCCACTTCTTGTGGGCGGGGGTGTGGCGGGGCTGGGGCGGGCCAGGAGCGGGGCCTGTGGGCGGGGCGGAGCTTGAGAGCAGGAGACAGCTCTCCAGTGTCTGATTGTTCACAAAGCAGGCTGAGAATCATCTCCGGACACTTGCAGGCCCTGACTGCAAACGAGTGCAAGGCCCCGGCCTGCCAGTGTCCGGAGATGATTCTCAGCCTGCGCTGTCAACAAGCAGACACCGGTCCCGCGATCGACCCATACGTCCTTCGCAATCAAACAGTAGATCGCGATCGACATATTAGACACCCCTGACTTAGCATCTCTATAATCAAAGATACCAGTTGGTGACGGGCTTATTTAGGCCTCAGTTACATGACTTTATTTATTTAAAAAAATGGCTGGGCGATTGTACAAAACAAATACTCTTAGCTCCTGTGTTTCTTCTTTCCTCATAGATTGTAAGCTCTCCCTAGCAGACCACTCACTCCTATTCATTAATTGTTTGTCACATTGTACTGTCAAATACTGTCCATGTACCTTCTGATTTGTAAAGTGCTGTGATATGTGTTGGAGCTATATAAATAAAGTCATTAATATTATTATTACTCTTTTCCTTACTTATAGTGCACTGTATACATTATAAGCTACATTTAGTCACATCTATTAGGTAATAACTATCCTATTTTTCTTAAAAAGTAAATATTTTCTGCATCCTATTTTTACATTCAACATCCCTTTCAGAAAAAACAGTGTGTTCACATGAGATGCATTAGCTTAAAAAATAAATAAATAATAATACATCAATTTTCCTTTTTCTAGCTAAAGAGGGGAAAAGAGACCTCATTAACTGCCCCAACAAGAGCCAATTAGATGGGACTCACAATGAAAAGAAAGCATTACCAAAGGTAACTGAATTGTGGAGGGTCATAGTAACAGGAACACAGCCCTTATCTTCATTGTTTGCCTGAATTCAGACCTTATGACACTGTATATGCTGTATATATACTATATATGCCCAGGTGAAAAGGAGAATGTATTTAAAACCTTTTTCTATATTAATTCTCATTATAAGTGAAATTTAATAATTTTTTTGTGAAACTGCTGTCACAATTAGCTTAAAATATCTGTTTAACTTAATAAGAGACAATAATCCAATTTTATCATTATTCATAATCCAAAACATTTGCACTAGAGAACATTGCTTTAATAACCATGTTGCCATATCTTAGTTAAGTACTCTCATATAATATTTTGTACTATGATATTTAAATTCTCATTTAGTCTATTTTCCCTCTTGTCACTGCTTTTTTCATTTTAATACGTCTTAACATTTTTGCAGATTGCTTCATATTAGCTAATCTGGTTTACTTCTTAAGGACGCAGCGTAGTGTGTACATTAATGCTCAACAACTTTTTCATACTTTGCTTCCAAAATTCTAACCTTTTTTTGTTTTTCTGTCAAGTGAGCTGAATGAGGGTTTATTCTTTGCGTGGCGAGTTGTACTTTCATTTTGAACCATTTTGGGGTACACAGAGGATCTGTTCACATTGCAGAAACCTTTTCTGCCGTGTGAACTCTCCGTACGGCTAGCCGCAACCGGATGCCAATGCAGTGCACTGGCATCCCGCTGCAGCATCCCGCTCCTGATTAGGCCTGAAGGAATGGGCCTAATTGGGAGTAAGTCTCGCACCGCGGACGCCACGGCTGTAGGGGTTATATGCACATGGGGATACCGAAACATGTTTTTTGTGTTTGTGTGTTTATTGTAGGTTATGTGTTTTTTTAAATATAAAAGTTATTTGGTATTCTTTATTGTTAACTTTTTAAACTTAAAGGGGTTTTCCCATCTCAGTGTTTCAGCAGAGTGGTTAAAGTCTTTTCTTCTCACTTCCTGTATTTCTCTCTCCCTCCTCCCTCCTGCTAAACAGGCTGGAGAAATCTTACAACACTTATACAGATCAGATAATATGCAGATACTTGTACAGAATGTATACAGTGTTATCTGTGTGCTTACATAGAAAGTAAACAGACTTGGCTTTATCAGCAAACTGAAATTAGCTGAACGATTGTCCTGTCAGCACTGAGTTGGGGGAATATTGTCACTCCATAGGGAGAGACCACCATTTAGGTGTGTGGAGCATTATTAAGCCATGAGCGCTCCACTGTACAAAGGAACATGGGAAGAATATGCAAAGTCAGACATGCACACCAATAAAGGGTGCTCACTGAGGATGTGCAAGTCTATTTTCCATGATGTAATTAGGAAGACAGAGCCTCAGTCATGCAACCCAACATCATTACAAACAAAGGCCTCTGAGATGGTCGGCATGAAGTTAAAGGGAGCGCCCTCTATTGGGTTGCAACCTATCTTTACAAGGGCAGTATCACAAAACTTTGATACGACCCCTCAATAGGCTTCGCCTCAATGTCCCTATGTGTTTCATGATCCACAGGGCCAATTCTAAGGGAACTACTTTCCAAAAGTTGTGATGTCAGTGAATTTCAAGATCCCGGTTCACACAAACAGTGGTGGGGAGCTTCATGCAGAAAGTACAGCAGATATGAAATTTGTGGGATTAAGAAAATTTTCATCTTCATTAACTATTGAATTATTTTAAATATTTTCATATCCTTCCCCACATTAACCATCACTGCAATGCCTTTTGTTCAAGCTTACAGCACCTTATTTAGTGTACATGATATTAGCACAGTAAGGTGTCCACCTAACACTGTCTACTAGCTGAAAGGCTGTCAGTCCGAGACAAATTGGCATTAAACAATTTGCAATATTGGGGTCGAATTAAATCATAATTAAATCTCTAGACACAACACATCCTTTCTTTATGGACTGAAGAGCAATACGTCTATCCTCTATAAGCACAATTCAAAGCAGCACCTTTGTCATAGAGGTGCTACTGCGCAGTGTCCATAAAAGAGAAACACTTGCACAGTCTCTTCAAAGTTTTCATGTTTCTCTGGATTAAGGGCCACTTTCTCCATTTTCAGTTCTCACCAGTTTTTTTTTTTTTTTAAGAAAAGTGGGCAGATTAGGGCAAAGATGAAGTTAGGTGGGTTAGGGACACTGCAGCCTGACATATTTACTATAGCTCATGCCAGAAAACTTGTGTGAGTTATACCTTCCACATAGGGCACATAGGATCTTGCAAGATACACCATAATTATTAAAAGGTTGGATCCTTTTAATATTCAGGTTTATCTTGATCAAGCAGAGGAATGAATTTAAATTTATAGAGGATTATATATACCAGATTTAATAATGCCCTCACTATGTCTGCTGAGATCAATAAATTCGATACTGAACAGATGTTCACTGTAGGGCTGCGGTTCCCTCAATGCCATACTCCTGCCCCTGCATCAGATGAGACAAAGGGCTGGGGCTCTTCACATGACTCTATTAGAAGTATGCTACTGATTTCAAGGCCAATTTTCCTGCTTATCTACTGTAATTGTTAACGGGGTTAGCTGTTTGAGATTGATTCCTACCTTGCCTGTACAATCTATCTACCATGTAAAGAATCGAGTTGGAGCATCACAAATAAGATGATAAAGGCAAAGGCAGTTTTTGTGATTACAAGTTCGGCAGGATCATAGGGCCTGCTGGAGAGGGTGTATATTTTACTCTCTTATAAACAAATTTATTTTTCATGACAAGTGTTTAATATTTAATTGGATGCAAATTGATTTATTTATAAAGATTGACATATTTGTAATTATATTTATTTTGTAAACATTTCTAAGTGATGTGTAAATTGCTTTAATTAATCTCACTTCCATAGAAATTGACACTTGGACAAAGATATCACTGTAAAACATTTAATTCTATGCTACAATGTATGTCATTTTGCATTTCTAAAAAGGAAGCTAAATGGGTTTTCCCACAAAAGCAAGTTCTCCCGTCCAGCATTAATAGATTTTGTTACCTGCTGATATCCCCAGGGGCGAATTGCTTAACTAGACTTGTCCTTCCGTAGGCCTACAATGTCCGAATTGATTTGTACATCCTTCAATGTGAAGGGACTAAATACCCCAAATAAAAGACATCACATCCTCCACCTACTTAGGAAACTACACACCAGTATTGCCTTTATCCAAGAAACCCACTTCAAAAGTTCCAAACTACCAGCGCTGCCCACTAGACAATTTTCTCAAATTTTTACCACTCTAACAACCCCCTGGCTGCATCTAACGGAGTTTCAATACTTATACATAACTCTGTATCATTTGTTTGTGACAAACAGTATCAAGATGCCGAAGGACGAGCTCGCTTTCTAAAGGGCTTGATTGCATCTGTTAAGTATACAGTAGCGAATCTTTACGCGTCTAACAAGGGTCAGATCAGTTGGATTTGCAGAAGGACAAATCATCATTGGAGGATACTTGAATATAGCCTTTAACCCACTTATTGACTCTACCTCTACCGTTATTCAACATTCCCAGAAACTCCTTGGTCGTTTAATGAGTGAGCTGAGAGAAATGAACGTTGATACCTGGTGCACCCTGCACCCTTCCACTAAGGCCTATTCATTTTATTCTCCAAAGGGCAAGTTTTAACATAGACTAGACTGCATCCTCTCCTCCTCAACTGCTCTTGATAATATACTCACCTCTGATATTGGTACAGCAACAGTCTCAGACCACGCTCCGGTGACCACAACTCAGATCATTATACTCAGGGGTCTGAAAAGACCCCCAAGTATAATAATGATGTTTGTGGGGCCCGTGGCGTCACTTACCAATCCCGCCCACTGCCAAGATAGGTAAATAAATAGGGGCCGTTACTCCAGCCGGTATCGGCCTATTAAGAAAAGAAAAAAAACGCAGTAGTCGCTGTCGCCGGGCCCTAATGTCCTGGGCCCTGTGGCAGCTGCTACCCCAGTAGTTACGCCACTGGTCAGTACGTAGTGGAAGAGTAGAGAAGATAAATCCATGAAATGTATGTATATGAATACCCAAAGCCTCACTAACAAGATGGAGGAACTAGAAGTGCTGATTTTGGAAGAAAATTATGACATGGTGGAATGAGACATGGCTGGACTCTTGCTATGTTTAGAAAGGAGTGTACAAATAAGAAAGGGGGAGGGGTTTGCTTATACGTAAAATCCTGCCTTAAGCCAATCCTTCGTGAGGAAAAAATAATAAAATACTGATAGGGATTTGTTATAAATCTCCAAATATAATGGAAGAAACTGAAAATATACTAATAAAACAAATAGATGAGGCCGCAAAACATAATGAAGTCATTATTATGGGGGATTTCAACTACCCTGATATCAACTAGGAGGCAGAAACCTGCAGGTCCAACAAAGGGAACAGGTTCTTGTCAGTAATAAAAGACAATTACCTATCACAACTAACACAGGACCCAACAAGAGGCGAGGCAGTTTCACACCTAATTTAAACAAATGAACCTGACACACTGTCAAAAGTGGAGGTTGGGGGACATCTGGGTAATAGTGACCATAACATAAGTTTTCTTGTACACATTAAAAAAAATGTTTAGTAGAGGGGGTACAAAAACACTAAACTTCAGGAAGGCCAATTTTAACCAGCTGAGAGAGGAGCTTAGCAGCATAAACTGGGACCATGTCCTCAAAGCAACGGGAACACAAACTAAATGGGACATCTTCAAAAACATTTTAAATAGGATCACTAAAGAACACATACGCTATGGGAATAAGCGGGTCAGAAATCATAGAAAACCAATATGGCGAACTAAAACGGTACAGAATGCAATAAGGGATAAAAAGGAAGCATTTAAAGTACTAAAACAAGAAAGTAGCGACACAGCATTAATAAACTATAAGGAGAAAAATAAATTGTGCAAAAGACAAATAAAGAAGGCGAAGATTGAGGCTGAGAGCACAATTGCCAAGGAAGGTAAAAATAATCACCGATCTCGATCCTACCTAAAAAGATCGTGTTTGAAATTCCGATCGCAATCGTGAAATTTTCTCGATCGCCGATCGGTATCCGATCTTTTCCGAACACGATCGCTCAACCCTAGTAAGGACACGTCATACTGAAGAGCCTTAATTATCTGAGAGTAGTTTTTACATTGTGTGTTACTCTCTTTTGGCTGCTATGTTTTTTGTTTTGCGTAATGTAAAATGCTGCGTTTTTTTCTGCTGTGTTTCCATAATGTGGGACTTTAGCCTAAATGTTTAGAAACTTCCTTATGCAAATAGGTGGTAGAAGAGGAAAAAGTTGCAGATGCATCATTCCCTTAATGTCTGTGTGAGACTCATTTTCTGAGTAGAGCGGGGATGAGCAACATCAGCATAATAAATGCTCTTTGAGACCTAATACTGAAAAAAAAAAAAAAAAAAAAAAAAAAGTTGCTGAAAGATTTAATCCAAGTGGAATAAATTAGTTTTTTCATGCCGATAAGATTATCTTTAGCCTGTGAAAATAAATTATCAGTACAGATTCCGTATTGTGGACACAAGAATCTTGATATGATTGAATTTTAGACCACAGGTTCAAGTCCCAGGGTGGATAAATTGTCTTTTTTCCTTCTCGGACAAAATGAAAGATTAAATGATGCTAATTAAAATTTGGTTGCAATAACATTATTTGCATTTAAATTGTGTTTGAGAGTGAACACAATCTGCAGGCAGAAAGCCTGAAGCAAAGTTATTACCATCTCCTTAGTAAATAAGTGTTGCTTGATTTTCATTTGCACTGGGATTTCATGTTTATTGAAATATCCATTCATTACTGGCAACTGCATACTTAAAATATGCTTTATAAATAATAACGTCTTGATAACCAGAAAGGAAAGCGTTGGTGAATAAATAGCTGAATATAAGAGGATTACACTTTCATAATGTACATAATGTACATGTGGTAATAGCAATACACTGTTCTTGTGGAAACATCATAATTGTTAGAAAAGAGGACATACAATCGTGTACTTGTAAGATGGCACATTTTATGGAGGCACTGAAATATATTGTTTTATTTGCACGTTTGCTGTAATTGTTTTTGTGTCGGTATGTTCTCTTGAGAATGCTAGAAATGCGTGAGATCCCAAAGTTTGTTTGGTTTTGGGTGACTCAGGTTGCTGATTTTTTTCAAGTCAAATAAGTTTGGTACGAACCACACCTTAAGGTTAAGGCCCCACATAGTGTCCTGAAGCAAAAAAAGTGCCGCGGAGAAAAAAAAGTAGCAGCAAGGTTTCATCTGCAGACTATCTGCTTCCATTATACCTATAGAAAAATGCTTACAGTTCAGATTAACAACAATGTTTACACATTGTGTACAGACCACAGTTGAAAAAAAAATAAAAAGCACGAAATTACCAAATGTTTTTTTTTTTTTTAACATTAACTCAGACTAGACTGTATTAGGTTATACACCGCAAAAAATACTGAAATAACAGATTTTTTTTTACATAACTGAAGGATGCACTACTGGTACTACCACTAAAACTGTACTACTGTGTGTGATGTATGTCTAGAATTATATATATGTGCACTTGTGCATACAGAGAAATGCTTAAAATATTTTGTTAGATTAACAACAATGCTCCTTCACACTGCATATGGGACACCAAAACAGAGTGGAAAAGAAAACATAGAATTCTGAAATACTTTTTTTTACTTTTTTTTTTTAAAGATTTGATTAGATTAAGTTATGTTGGGTAAATAACAACTGAAAAGGTGCATTCACATGGAGGAAAATGGTGAGGAATTTGGTGTGGAATTTCATTGCTGAAAAAAAAAGCCTCCATTGACTTTAATGGGTTCCTTTTCTGCTAGCAGAAAAAGGAACCCATTGAAGTCAATGGGAGGATTTTTTTCAGCACTGAAATTCCACACCAAATTCCTCACCACTTTCCTCCATGTGAATGGACCCTAAGAGAGTTGCAACAGAGTTATTTTTTATAATTTACACAGGGCTGTATGTTGGGTGAACTAAAAGAAACTGAATTAAATTTTTTGCATTTTTTTAAAAAATATTTAGACATATGAAATCAAAAGTACTTTGCTGTTAAAACAACAATATGGACTTAATGAAAAGATGCTAACTCTTTCCCAAAAAAAAGTTCTTGACAAAACATTATTGAATAAGGATCAATGCACATGGAGTTTTTGTGCTCTGATTTTGACACTGAATCTGAGTCAGAATCCGTATGGAAATAACGCCTCCCCAAACAGCTCTATGGGTTCCGCTTGCTTTTTTTTTCTACTCATGTAATTTTTCTGCAAACGGAAAAAAGCTTCCTTCAGGTAGATTCCGTCTGCAAAAACCAACACAGTCAATGGGATACAGAAATTCTGCATCGTGGACTTGAGCGCGGAATTGGGCGAGGAATTGGCAAAAAACGCGAGGCGTAAAAATTGCATCAAAAAAACGCGTCCAAAAAAAGGGTTGCGCCACAAAACGCATCAAAAAATGGCAGACATTTTTTTCTGCGCCGAAAAATTCCACGTCAAAATCAGCGCACAAAAACTGTGTGCATTGACCCTAACAGGATTTTCTTCAGTAAAAAAAGTATGTTTAGTCTCTTGGGAATGAAGAACGAGAATTCTCTTGATACACCTGACACTGTCTGTAACAAACGTGATTGCAGCTCAGATCCAATTTCAGGTCTTAACCCCCTTAAATGCTGCGGTCAAACATGACTGTGACATCTAATGGGATTCCGCTGCCATACTGTCCCCCATCAGTCCCCTTACATCATGTTGGGGATGCCGATATGTATTTTAGGATAGAGCCACATACCTTGTTGTTCCTTCTAGTTAGTGAGGAAGTCAACCTATGCATCTGCATAGGCTAACTTCCTGTATACGTCTGCAATGCACATGTATTGTAGTGTATGTAGTGTTGTAGTGAGGATGCAGGTCTTCTGGAATAAGTCCACCATTCAATAATTACTGTTATGGATCATAATACTTTATTCCATGCTTCCATCATGGCTCCCTGTCTAACAACTCCTCCCCCTAAGCTCAGCTCCTCCTCCATTACTATCTCACTGTTGCTAGGCAGACAAAGCAGAATAAGTAAGCAGAACAGAACATACAGAACATACTTATAACAACATCACAGTGTATACTACTAAACCAGCGATCAGAAGATCACTGGTTTAGGTCTCCTATTGAGACAAAAAAATATTAAAGTTTTTTTTAAAAAATTCATAACTAATGTATTAAAACATAACCCCATAAAATACCCCTTTTCCCATATTTGATATAACTTAATGTGAAAACACAAAATATAGTATAAAACAGCCTCGTCTGTAAGAAATGGTGCAGTAAAACTAAACCAATAGTTAACCTGCTCGATGAATGTCATTTAAAAATAAAAAACTGAAAAAAATACCAGAATTGCGAAAAATAATTTTTAGCCATCTTGCCTCACAAAATGTATAATAATAAAAAGCAATCAAAAAGTCATATGAAGCCCAAAATGGTAACAATAAAAGCAAAATTCCCACAAAAAAATAAGCTCTGAAATAGCTGCCTCAATAGAAAAATAAAGGTGTTATACATTTTAGAAGATGGCAATGCAAAACAACTTCTTTCCTCAAATGGATTTATATTCTGCAAAATTAGTAATCCATAAAATTCTATATAAATTAAGTATCGCCCTAATTGTACTGACCCATAGAACATATTATTTAGGTTGTATGGCAAAGGGCAAGGGTTGCCAGAATAGATGCTTTACTTTTTTTTTTCAATCTCTCCAGAAAGAGTTAATAAAATTTTGTCAAAAGGTTATAAATAACTCAAAATGGTGTTATTAGATATCACATATTCTGCAAAAAAACAAGCCCTTACATGACCACATCACAAGAAAAGAGATTATGAGAGAAAAGACACCAAAAGTGACCCCTAGAGTGATGCCCCCAATCATAGGTGCTACTGGGAACATAATAGGAAATTTGGTGTACCCAATGTACTCTGCATAGATTACATATTTACTTTTCACCATCTTCTTTGCACTCACCTCTGGGAAAACTAATGCTCACCTGATAAATTCTTTTAGGGGTTCAGGTTTCAAAATGGGGTCCATAGGGGATTACTCTTTACTGCCACCTCAAAGACTCTGCAAATGTGACATGCCATCCAAATACCAAACAATATAAATCTGCACTCCAAACAACTCATAATACTCCTGTGCCCAAACAGCAATTTATACCCACATATCCAACACTGTTATACCCAGGAGAATGTATTTAACAATGTCATATGCGGGTATAAACTGCTAGTACAATACTATTTGGCTTTGGGAGCACAGATTTAGACAGTTTGGTTTTTGGATGCCATGCCACTTTTGCAGAGGTACTGAAATGCCAGTAAAGTGGAATTCTTTGACATTTAGAATAGAACACTCCTGAAGGAATTTATCAAGGGGTGCAGTGAACATTTTAAACCTTCCAGAAGTGAATGCACAGCTGATGGTGAAAAGTGAGAATGGCAATTTTTGTAAAAATACATAATTTCAGTGCACAATACACTCACCGGCCACTTTATTAGGTACACCATGCTAGTAACGGGTTGGACCCCCTTTTGCCTTCAGAACTGCCTCAATTCTTCGTGGCATAGATTCAACAAGGTGCTGGAAGCATTCCTCAGAGATTTTGGTCCATATTGACATGATGGCATCACACAGTTGCCGCAGATTTGTCGGCTGCACATCCATGATGCGAATCTCCCGTTCCACCACATCCCAAAGATGCTCTATTGGATTGAGATCTGGTGACTGTGGAGGCCATTGGAGTACAGTGAACTCATTGTCATGTTCAAGAAACCAGTCTGAGATGATTCCAGCTTTATGACATGGCGCATTATCCTGCTGAAAGTAGCCATCAGATGTTGGGTACATTGTGGTCATAAAGGGATGGACATGGTCAGCAACAATACTCAGGTAGGCTTTGGCGTTGCAACGATGCTCAATTGGTACCAAGGGGCCCAAAGAGTGCCAAGAAAATATTCCCCACACCATGACACCACCACCACCAGCCTGAACCGTTGATACAAGGCAGGATGGATCCATGCTTTCATGTTCTGACCCTACCATCCGAATGTCGCAGCAGAAATCGAGACTCATCAGACCAGGCAACGTTTTTCCAATCTTCAATTGTCCAATTTCGATGAGCTTGTGCAAATTGTAGCCTCAGTTTCCTGTTCTTAGCTGAAAGGAGTGGCACCCGGTGTGGTCTTCTGCTGCTGTAGCCCATCTGCCTCAAAGTTCGACGTAATGTGCGTTCAGAGATGCTCTTCTGGCTACCTTGGTTGTAACGGGTGGCTATTTGAGTCACTGTTGCCTTTCTATCAGCTCGAACCAGTCTGGCCATTCTCCTCTGACCTCTGGCATCAACAACGCATTCCCGCCCACAGAACTGCCGCTCACTGGATGTTTTTTCTTTTTCGGACCATTCTCTGTAAACCCTAGAGATGGTTGTGCGTGAAAATCCCAGTAGATCAGCAGTTTCTGAAATACTCAGACCAGCCCTTCTGGCACCAACAACCATGCCACGTTCAAAGGCACTCAAATCACCTTTCTTCCCCATACTGATGCTCGGAGATTGTCTTGACCATGTCTACATGCCTAAATGCACTGAGTTGCCGCCATGTGATTGGCTGATTAGAATTTAAGTGTTAATGAGTAGTTGGACAGGTGTACCTAATAAAGTGGCCGGTGAGTGTATGTTGTGCCCAGCTTGTGTCAGAGGCGAAAGCTCCAAAGCTGTTATGCTTGGGTTAACTGCTTAAGGATGAGGTACTACGTACAAAAAAAATTGCGGTGTTTTACAGTCTATCCACACATTGCAGAAAAATACTTGCAATTTTAGAAGATGGCAATGAAAAACAACTTCTTTCCTCAAATGGATTTTTATTCTACAAAATTAGTAATCCATAAAATTCTATATAAATTAGGTATCGCCCTAATCGTACTGACCCAAAGAAGAAGGGTTTTGGAAAAAAAAAACTACACAGTTTTGGAAATATCAGCATGTCATTTATACCTACAGAAACACTGTTGATTTCCCTATAGGTATAATAGTAGCAGAAAGCTGCAAAGGAAACCTCTGCAGACTTTATGTGAAAAGTAAGGAAATGATTTATCTCTGGAAAAAATAGCAATTTTCACTTTTTCACTTTCCACCAGCTACACATTAATTTCTAAAAACTAAATTAATGCAGCACTCAAGGGTCAAAATTCTTGCTACACCAAATCCCTTGAGGGGGGTAGTTTCCAAAATGAGGTCACATGGCTGCGGATTCCATTTGATTGGCAATTCAGGGGCTCTGCAAAAATGTCATAGTGTCCTAAAACCAAGAATGCGCTCAAAAAACGAAATAGCGCTCTTTTCCTTCAGTCCCCGACTGCTCCCTAACAACAGTTTACACCCGTATGTACACCTTTTTTTTACTCGGTAGAACTCACTTAAGAGTTTTAGGAGTGGGTGTCTTTGTTAACACAAAAAGGGCACAACATAATGGGAAATAAAATGACATTTTTTAAATAAAAAAAATAGTTTTTTCACTTCGCACATTCATTTTTGGGAAACAACCTTGGGCTCAAAATATAAATAATAAGCCTTAAAAAAATTAATTAATGGGGTTTAGATTCTAAAATGGGGTCATATTTTGTTGTTCAATTTTTCATTTTATATTAGGGCCTTTGCAAATGCCCACCAATTTACTGCAAATGTTGTAATTAGGCCTCAGATGTCTGAGCCTTGTATTTCCAGGAAAAAGATCCAAAAGGACTCACATTGTTTAAGTAACTTCTCATGGATGCTTCCCCTCTGTGGATGGGGAAAAGCTTTAATTATTTTGGAGTTTAACTGTAATAGCGAGTGGTATGCTGAGGTGAAATGGCGTGGTAATGGTAGCCATCTTTTGTCACACCTGATTGTAGATTTGTGGCATGAGATTCTATCTTGTTTTGCTTGGGTGATTTTGCCAAAGTACATTAATCTACAGGGAGGTTTAATTAAATAAACAACAAAAGAGGTATCACGTTTAATACAATTCTTGATGGGGTAGGAATTTCCAGTATGGGGATTACATAGTTACATAGTAGATAAGGTTGGATGAAGACATCAGTCCATCCTAGTCCAAGTCCAAACTATAACCATACAGTTCCCTACAGTGTTGATCCAGAGGAAGGCAAAAAAACAAAACAAACAAAAAACATGAAGCACATGCCAATTGCCCAATTTCAAGGTAAAAAATTCCTTCCCAACTCCTATCTGACAGTCAGGATAAACACCCTGGATCAACGTGTCCAAAATCTAGAGTACATAACCGGTAATATTGTTCTCTTCGAGAAAGGCATCCAGGCCCTCTTTGAACTTGCGTAATGAATAGAGATGAGCGAACAGTAAAATATTCGATATTCTTTATCCGTTTCGAATAGCCGCTCAATATTCGACAATTTCAACGAATATCAAACCCCATTATAGTCTATGGGGAAAAATGCTTAGTTTCAGGGGAACCCACAATTCGACTCAGAAGGGTCACCAAGTCCACTATGACACCTCAGGAAATTATGCCAACACCTCTGCAATGCAACTGGGACAGCAGGGGAAGCATGCCTGGGGGCATCTAACAAGCCCAAGTCACTGTTTTACCCCACTATCATAGCCTATCAACTACACACTTTCCACACTCAAAAAAACCTCTATGGAAAATGGAAAAATACCTGGGAACCTTCTTATCTCCCCAATTGTATGGACAGAAACCCAAATTTTACTCTAATGAAACCTTAACAAGCACCCCTTTAAATCACGTTGCCCATGACAACCACAAATGGAATAGGCAATGGGAAATCCATCAGTACCCACCCTGAACTGTCATTGTGGATGTGTGTGTGTGTGTGTGTGTGTGTGTGTGTGTGATGTGCTAAGACCTTCCAAAATTCACTTTTCTGGCCCTTAACATGAACCCTTCCAAATTAAGTTAGAGGTCCATAAGCTGAGCCACCAGCAGAGATTGAGGCCCTTTAGGTGACTTCAGCCTCTTACCAGCAGAGTTTTAGGCCCTTTAACTTAGTTCAGCCTTGCACCAGCAGTGTTTTTGGTCCTTGAGGTTACAGTGTTGGCCAAAAGTATTGGCACCCCTGCAATTCTGTCAGATAATACTCATGTTCTTCCAGAAAATGATTGCAAGCACAAACTCTTTGGTATTAATATCTTCATTTATTTTGCTTGCAATGAAAACGAACAAAAGAGAATGAAAAAAAAGTCAAATCATTGATCATTTTACACAAAATTCCAAAAATGGGCGGAAAAAAGTATTGGCACCCTCAGCCTAATACTTGGTAGTACAACCTTTAGACAAAGTAACTACAAATAACTGCTTCCGGTAACCATCAATGAGTTTCTTACAAAGTTCTGCAGGAATTTTAGACCATTCTTCTTTGGCAAACTGCTCCAGGTCCCTGAGATGTGAAGGGGGCCTTCTCCAAACTGCCATTTAGAGATCTCTCCACAGGTGTTCTATGGGATTCAGGTCTGGACTCATTGCTGGCCACTTTACAAGTCTCCAGTGCTTTCTCTCAAACCATTTTCTAGTGCTTTATGAAGTGTGTTTTGGGTCATTGTCCTGCTGGAAGACCCATGACTTCTTAGGGAGACCCAGCTTTCTCACACTGGGCCCTACATTATGCTGCAGAATTTGTTGGTAGTCTTCAGACTTCATAATGCCATGCACACGGTCAAGCAGTCCAGTGCCAGAGGCAGCAAAGCAACCCCAAAACATCAGGAAACCTCCGCCATGTTTGACTGTACGGACCGTGCTCTTTTCTTTGAAGGCCTCTTTTTTTTCCCTGTAAACTCTATGTTGATTAGAGATGAGCGAACAGTGTTCTATCGAACTCATGTTCGATCGGATATTAGGCTGTTCGGCATGTTCGAATCGAATCGAACACCGCGTGGTAAAGTGCGCCATTACTCGATTCCCCTCCCACCTTCCCTGGCGCCTTTTTTGCTCCAATAACAGCGCAGGGTAGGTGGGACAGGAACTACGACACCGGTGACGTTGAAAAAAGTAGGCAAAACCCATTGGCTGCCGAAAACATGTGACCTCTAATTTAAAAGAACAGCGCCGCCCAGCTTCGCGTCATTCTGAGCTTGCAATTCACCGAGGACGGAGGTTTCCGTCCAGCTAGCTAGGGCTTAGATTCTGGGTAGGCAGGGACAGGCTAGGATAGGAAGGAGAAGACAACCAACAGCTCTTATAAGAGCTAAATTCCAGGGAGAAGCTTGTCAGTGTAACGTGGCACTGACGGGCTCAATCGCCGCAACCCAGCTTTCCCAGGATCCTGAATGGAATACACTGTCAGTGTATTCCCGTATACCCGATATATACCCCCGATACCCGTTCCAACGGTGTGCCCCCCCACCTTCACCCCAGAAATACCCTGCAAGTCCCCTAGCAATAGAATTGGGGCTATATACACCCACTATTTTTGCTACTGCCATATAGTGCCATTGTCTCACTGGGAATTCAAAGAATATATTGGGCTTACATATAACTTCAATTCCAGGGAGAAGCTTGTCAGTGTAACGTGGCACTGACGGGCTCAATCGCCGCAACCCAGCTTTCCCAGGATCCTGAATGGAACACACTGACAGTGTATTCCCGTATACCCCATATATACACCCCAAATCCCCGTTCCAACGGTGTGCCCCCCCACCTTCACCTCAGAAATACCCTGCAAGTCCCCTAGCAATAGAATTGGGGCTATATACACCCACAATTTTTGCTACTGGTATACAGTGCCATTGTCTCACTGGGAATTCAAAGAATATATGGGGGTTATGTGCACCCACAATTTTTAATACTGCTATACAGTGCCATTGTCTGACTGGGAATTCAAAGAATATATGGGGGTTATGTGCACCCACAATTTTTAATACTGGTATATAGTGCCATTGTCTGACTGGGAATTCAAAGAATATATGGGGGTTACGTGCACCCACAATTTTTAATACTGGTATACAGTGCCATTGTCTGACTGGGAATTCAAAGAATATATGGGGGTTACGTGCACCCACAATTTTTAATACTGCTATACAGTTCCTTTGTCTCACTGGGAATTCAAAGAATATATGGGGGTTATGTGCACCCACAATTTTTAATACTGGTATACAGTGCCATTGTCTGACTGGGAATTCAAAGAATATATGGGGGTTACGTGCACCCACAATTTTTAATACTGCTATACAGTTCCTTTGTCTCACTGGGAATTCAAAGAATATATGGGGGTTATGTGCACCCACAATTTTTAATACTGGTATACAGTGCCATTGTCTGACTGGGAATTCAAAGAATATATGGGGGTTATGTGCACCCACAATTTTTAATACTGGTATATAGTGCCATTGTCTGACTGGGAATTCAAAGAATATATGGGGGTTACGTGCACCCACAATTTTTAATACTGCTATACAGTGCCATTGTCTGACTGGGAATTCAAAGAATATATGGGGGTTATGTGCACCCACAATTTTTAATACTGGTATACAGTGCCATTGTCTGACTGGGAATTCAAAGAATATATGGGGGTTATGTGCACCCACAATTTTTACTACTGGTATACAGTGCCATTGTCTGACTGGGAATTCAAAGAATATATGGGGGTTACGTGCACCCACAATTTTTAATACTGGTATACAGTGCCATTGTCTGACTGGGAATTCAAAGAATATATGGGGGTTACGTGCACCCACAATTTTTAATACTGGTATACAGTGCCATTGTCTGACTGGGAATTCAAAGAATATATGGGGGTTATGTGCACCCACAATTTTTAATACTGGTATACAGTGCCATTGTCTGACTGGGAATTCAAAGAATATATGGGGGTTATGTGCACCCACAATTTTTAATACTGGTATATAGTGCCATTGTCTGACTGGGAATTCAAAGAATATATGGGGGTTACGTGCACCCACAATTTTTAATACTGGTATACAGTGCCATTGTCTGACTGGGAATTCAAAGAATATATGGGGGTTACGTGCACCCACAATTTTTAATACTGCTATACAGTTCCTTTGTCTCACTGGGAATTCAAAGAATATATGGGGGTTATGTGCACCCACAATTTTTAATACTGGTATACAGTGCCATTGTCTGACTGGGAATTCAAAGAATATATGGGGGTTACGTGCACCCACAATTTTTAATACTGGTATACAGTGCCATTGTCTGACTGGGAATTCAAAGAATATATGGGGGTTATGTGCACCCACAATTTTTAATACTGGTATACAGTGCCATTGTCTGACTGGGAATTCAAAGAATATATGGGGGTTATGTGCACCCACAATTTTTACTACTGGTATACAGTGCCATTGTCTGACTGGGAATTCAAAGAATATATGGGGGTTACGTGCACCCACAATTTTTAATACTGGTATACAGTGCCATTGTCTGACTGGGAATTCAAAGAATATATGGGGGTTATGTGCACCCACAATTTTTAATACTGGTATATAGTGCCATTGTCTGACTGGGAATTCAAAGAATATATGGGGGTTACGTGCACCCACAATTTTTAATACTGCTATACAGTGCCATTGTCTGACTGGGAATTCAAAGAATATATGGGGGTTATGTGCACCCACAATTTTTAATACTGGTATACAGTGCCATTGTCTGACTGGGAATTCAAAGAATATATGGGGGTTATGTGCACCCACAATTTTTAATACTGGTATACAGTGCCATTGTCTGACTGGGAATTCAAAGAATATATGGGGGTTATGTGCACCCACAATTTTTACTACTGGTATACAGTGCCATTGTCTGACTGGGAATTCAAAGAATATATGGGGGTTACGTGCACCCACAATTTTTAATACTGGTATACAGTGCCATTGTCTGACTGGGAATTCAAAGAATATATGGGGGTTATGTGCACCCACAATTTTTAATACTGGTATATAGTGCCATTGTCTGACTGGGAATTCAAAGAATATATGGGGGTTACGTGCACCCACAATTTTTAATACTGCTATACAGTGCCATTGTCTGACTGGGAATTCAAAGAATATATGGGGGTTATGTGCACCCACAATTTTTACTACTGGTATACAGTGCCATTGTCTGACTGGGAATTCAAAGAATATATGGGGGTTACGTGCACCCACAATTTTTAATACTGGTATACAGTGCCATTGTCTGACTGGGAATTCAAAGAATATATGGGGGTTATGTGCACCCACAATTTTTACTACTGGTATACAGTGCCATTGTCTGACTGGGAATTCAAAGAATATATGGGGGTTACGTGCACCCACAATTTTTAATACTGGTATACAGTGCCATTGTCTGACTGGGAATTCAAAGAATATATGGGGGTTATGTGCACCCACAATTTTTAATACTGGTATATAGTGCCATTGTCTGACTGGGAATTCAAAGAATATATGGGGGTTACGTGCACCCACAATTTTTAATACTGCTATACAGTGCCATTGTCTGACTGGGAATTCAAAGAATATATGGGGGTTATGTGCACCCACAATTTTTACTACTGGTATACAGTGCCATTGTCTGACTGGGAATTCAAAGAATATATGGGGGTTACGTGCACCCACAATTTTTAATACTGGTATACAGTGCCATTGTCTGACTGGGAATTCAAAGAATATATGGGGGTTATGTGCACCCACAATTTTTAATACTGGTATATAGTGCCATTGTCTGACTGGGAATTCAAAGAATATATGGGGGTTACGTGCACCCACAATTTTTAATACTGCTATACAGTGCCATTGTCTGACTGGGAATTCAAAGAATATATGGGGGTTATGTGCACCCACAATTTTTACTACTGGTATACAGTGCCATTGTCTGACTGGGAATTCAAAGAATATATGGGGGTTACGTGCACCCACAATTTTTAATACTGGTATACAGTGCCATTGTCTGACTGGGAATTCAAAGAATATATGGGGGTTATGTGCACCCACAATTTTTACTACTGGTATACAGTGCCATTGTCTGACTGGGAATTCAAAGAATATATGGGGGTTACGTGCACCCACAATTTTTAATACTGGTATACAGTGCCATTGTCTGACTGGGAATTCAAAGAATATATGGGGGTTATGTGCACCCACAATTTTTAATACTGGTATATAGTGCCATTGTCTGACTGGGAATTCAAAGAATATATGGGGGTTATGTGCACCCACAATTTTTAATACTGGTATACAGTGCCATTGTCTGACTGGGAATTCAAAGAATATATGGGGGTTATGTGCACCCACAATTTTTACTACTGGTATACAGTGCCATTGTCTGACTGGGAATTCAAAGAATATATGGGGGTTACGTGCACCCACAATTTTTAATACTGGTATACAGTGCCATTGTCTGACTGGGAATTCAAAGAATATATGGGGGTTATGTGCACCCACAATTTTTAATACTGGTATACAGTGCCATTGTCTGACTGGGAATTCAAAGAATATATGGGGGTTATGTGCACCCACAATTTTTACTACTGGTATACAGTGCCATTGTCTGACTGGGAATTCAAAGAATATATGGGGGTTACGTGCACCCACAATTTTTAATACTGGTATACAGTGCCATTGTCTGACTGGGAATTCAAAGAATATATGGGGGTTATGTGCACCCACAATTTTTAATACTGGTATATAGTGCCATTGTCTGACTGGGAATTCAAAGAATATATGGGGGTTACGTGCACCCACAATTTTTAATACTGCTATACAGTGCCATTGTCTGACTGGGAATTCAAAGAATATATGGGGGTTATGTGCACCCACAATTTTTAATACTGGTATACAGTGCCATTGTCTGACTGGGAATTCAAAGAATATATGGGGGTTACGTGCACCCACAATTTTTAATACTGGTATACAGTGCCATTGTCTCACTGGGAATTCCACAAATAATTTGGGGATTCATTCACCCTACATCTCAGGCTCTTGCCATATTCACCCAGGTTGTCAGTGCTGCACCAGCTCGTTCCCAGACAGCTCGGCCCGAAAAACGCGTTACCTATATAGAGGATTTGGACAATGAAGACAACATGTTCTAAATCTAATGTCTGCACCTTCTCCAGAATTAAAATAAAGGCAGCGTTTAACTTTCAAATAGCACTGCACAAAGGAAGAGCTTATCAGCTTGTCTCATGACATGCTACTGAAAAGTTTCATTTGTGTATCTTAATGTAAATATAGTTGTATAAGCTTTTTGGGTTTTAGGCACTGCCAAGTTATTTATTACCACCCACTCCCTTATAATGATGATGACGCCAAAGTCACTGTGGGTGTTCAGAGCTCACAGCTTTGGGTGACATTTGTCTTGCTCTCTGTCGGTACCAGCTGTCTTTTTGGATACCGTAAAGTTATGTTGACTTTATTAACAGCTATAGAAGCTTTAGCCAGGTTGTGACGGTGTGTAACCCTAACAACACTAAGTGGGATACACATTAATAGTCAGTCTATGTACGCTAAACGTATCACTGAAGTAATTTTTTTTCCCTCTCCCCTAATATAAGAAAGGAACAGACATTAGACCTAGACCGGGGTTCGAGGCTTGAAAAAATCCAGTATTATTTGTTCTTCATGATGTGAAATATGTGTTGAAAAGCAACCCAAGATGAAGTCAGCCATGTGTGCCAGTGTGTTACTTGGCATGCCTTTGCTGGCCCCAACTGTAAGGGTCACTCTCCATTTCCTCCATTTTCCACTCCCCTTCACACCATTTGTGGTGAAGCAATGGGATGCACTGAAGTGCACCCTCTAGCCTCGTGTGGGATAGGGACATCAGATGCCACTCCAACCCCCTCGTCTTCCTCCGCCAGCCAACGGTGCGAAGATGAGAGGAGTGTGCTCTGAATGTTTTCTGCCTAGCAGAGGCTAGTTCTCACTTACGAAAATGGCCCCACTTTGACCTGTATATCAGGCACAATGGTGTAGGTTTCAAAGAAACATGGCACCAACAAGTTGGAAAACGTGGGCCATGCGTGGACCGTGTTTGAGTCTGGCAAGCTCCAGATCTGCTACCAGGTTCCAGCCATTATCACAGGCGCAAAAATGCCAGGCCCCAGGTGTAGCAGGGAAAAAAAAATGCCATCTCAGCCAGGATGGCATCCCTGACCTCGGAGGCACTGTGCTGTCTGTCCCCCAAGCTGATCAGTTTCAGCACGGCCTACTGACATCTCCCCATGCCAGTGTTACAGTGTTTTCCGCTAGTAGCTGGGGTGGAGGTTGCAGCTTCGTAGGGTTTCAGTCTACTCCTGCCATGGCCTGGGAGAGGAGATAGGCCACCCCAGTTTGCACCCGGGGAACAGACTCCACCACATTCACCCTGCCTGTCATTAAAGATAAGCACTGCAGCATCCCTGACCACAGGCGCTTGTCCATGTGTCGGTGGTCAAGTGGACCTTGCAGCAAAGCGCAGAGCTCTGGGCCCGACTGATGTTATGGGACACATGCAGGCGCAAGGCAGAGACAGCACACCAAGAGAAGTAGTAACGGCTAGGCCCAGCATAGGGAGGTGCCCCAGCTGCCATCTGCTGACGGAAGGCCTGGGTCTCCAGAAGCATAAACAAACACCAACATCTCCAGGGCCAGCAGTTTATCGATGAGGCTGTTACAGGCTTGGGCATGGGGGTGGGTTGTATTGTACTTCTGCCTGCAATGAAAAGCTTGGGAAATGTGGAGTGGCTGGGAAGAGGCGCATGATGGTGCAGGCCAAAAGGGCGCATGAGGGTGAACTCCCCAATGTGTCAGAGATAGGTGTGTAGGTGTCCTTGCATCATATACTTGCACCATATTTGGCTTTGGAAGTTAATTTTGTGCCAAAAAGTGGTTAAGACAGCGATCCCTCAGCTACTCCCGTTACACTGTCTATTGAAGTTACCATCTGTGGAAGTGGACCACCATTTCTAAGATCCCAAAGGAAGCAGGCAAGAGATGTGCAGTTCAGAAAAAAAGATGAGAAAATAAGTTTAGGCTGTAGAGCACAGAGGGATCGGAGAGGACAGAGCTGGTGTCGGCCAGGTATTCCCACAACATGCGCCTATACTTGTCCCTCCTGGTGACACTAGGCCCCTGAGTGGCAGTAATTTGTCCAGGGGGGCCATTAACGTGTTCCAGACCTAGGAATAAGTCTTCCAACAGGGTAGAGTTTTGCATGCCTTTGCTTCTACCCACTGTTTTTGCTGCTTAGCTTCCCTCCACATCTACTCTGCTTTCACCCCTAAACATCACCCCAGTTTATGCCTTTGCTTCTACCCAGGTTTTTTGTTGATTTAGCTTCCCTCTACATCTACACTGCTTTAGCCCCTAGACATCACCCCTGTCCATGTGGGGTCGGTGGCCTCGTCATCCACCAACTCCTCTTCCAATTGCGCACTGCCCCCTTACTGCAAACCGCACATGACCACAGCTTGCCTTGATGGCAACTGTGTCTCATGATCCCCACTTAGGTCCAGACAAGTCGGTGGCGGGTCCAAAACCCCAAAATTGGAAGGAAATGGCAGATGCTGCAGTATTTCTAACACCTGTTCCTGGTGCTCGGGCCTGGTCTGTGTTGTACCCTGCACCCTGCTTAACGCATCTGCCATATCCGAAGTTGTGCTGAGCGCATGCTAATGTTTCGTGTCCAGTGCAATGGATGGGATGGGATTTCACATAAGTCTGCCACCCATGGCCACTCATGGTTGAGCAACTGAGGGAGTTGACTTTGACGAACCCGAGGGTTTTGGAGTTGGAACTACATCAAAGGTCTGTGCTGCTCACACACTCTGCTCAACACATGATATGTTTAGTGCCAGCAGTGTGGAGACGTCGCACAACAGCCGTTGTTCCAGCAGGTACAGGCGTTGTAGGAGTGCATAGAGGCTAGCAGCGGCAACTATACACTTTAAAAACTATCCGCACAAGCGCCACACTTTCACCAGTAGCTCAGGAACATTGGGGTACCTTTTTCAAAAGATTAGCAGCAATGAGTTAAAAACGTGGCCCAGGCATGGAATATGTTGCAGGCTGCCAAGCTACAGAGCCAATCCCAGGTTACGGCCATTATCACACATGACAACATGCCTGGGCCCAGGTGCAGTGGCAAAAACCACATTGCCGTCTCATCGAGGATGGCATGACTCACTTTGTAGGCAGTGTGCTGTCTGGCCCCCAAGCTGATGAGCTTCAGCACGGCCCGCTGACGTCTCCCCACACCAGTGTTGCAGCGTTTCCAGCTCGTAGCTGGGGTCAATTTAACAGCGGAGGAGGGTGGTGTTTCAGCCCTCCTCCCAGGAATGTTGTGTGGGGAGACAAGTCAGGCCACCACATTTTGCGACCCGGTCCACGCCTCAACTACATTCAACCACTGTGCCCAAATTGAAAGGTAGCGTCCCTGTCCGCATGCACTTGTCCATTCGTAACTGGTCACATGGAACTTTAGGGCTAAGCGCTGAATTTAGGGACCGCCTCATGTTTGGGGGAAAGTGCTGGTGTGGACGGCACAGTGCGGTGGCGCAGTAGACACTCTGCCCAAAAAGGGCAGAGTGTCCCCCAGCCGGGATTCCAACATCTCCTGGGCCAGATTTCTTGAGATGAGGCCGTTGAAGCCTTGGGCATGTGGGTGGGTTGCGCTGTACTTTAGCATGAAATGAAAGGCTTGGGAGATGGGGAGTTGCTGGGAAGAGGCGCATGATGGCGCGGGCAAAAGGAGAAATGGCAGGAAAAGGTGAGGATAAGGGTGAACTCCCCAAAGTGTCAGAGGCAGATGTGGAGGTGTCCTGGCTCCTGGTCTGGACTGCAGCGCCAGCCCTGTCAACAGTGGAAGAGGCAGTGGCCGCCAGGCCAAACGACGATTATCCTGCGCTTGCTCTCACCCCAGCCCAGGGCTTGCCTTCCAAATGATGGCACCCGCAAGAGGTGGTGAGATTCCTCTCCGCAGATCTCCAAACCATCTTGGACTTGCAAATTGCACTAAATTTGTCATGTAACTGACATGTATATGATGAGTCTATCCATTGTCTGTTCATTTTGGTGAAAGTCAGCCTGTCAGCTGACAGACAGCTGTGCTTGTCAGTGATGATGTCACCGGCTGCTTGTACCCCCAGTTTTTGCTGCTTAGCTTGCCTCCACATCCACACTGCTTTTGCCCCTACACATCACCCCTATCCATGCCTGTGCCTCTAGCCATAAGTCTGCCACCCATGGAAACTCATGGTGCAGAAAGTGAGGGAGCTGACTCTGAGGAACCCTTGGGTTTTGTAGCTGGTACTCCATCAAAGGTCTCTGCTGCTCACACACCCTGCTGAACATACGGTATCTAGGGTTAGAGCGTGTGGTGACCTCGCACAACAGTAGGTGCTTCAGGCAGATGTAGGCCTTGCTGGAGTGTATTGCGGCTAGCTCCAGGTACTGTAGACTTGGGAAAGTGGGTGTCCAAGTGCCGCACTTTCACCCTTAGCTCAGCTAATTTGGGGTATGTTTTTAAAAATCATTGCACCACTACATTGAACATGTGGGCCAGGCATGGAACGTGTTGGAGGCTGGCAAGCTCCAGAGCCCTCCAACAAGCTAAAAAACCTGGCCCCAGGGGCAGCGGGGATAAACAAATTGCCATCTCATCCAGGATGGCATCCCTGACCTCAGAGGCAGTGTGCTGTCCGTCTCCCAAGCTGATGAGCTTCAGCCCAGCCTGCTGACGTCTCCCCACACCAGTGTTGCAGCGTTTTCAGCTCGTAGCTGGGGTAAATCTAACAGCGGAGGAGGAGGAGGGTGGTGTTTCAGCCCTCCTCCCAGGAATGTTTTGTGGGGAAACAAGTCAGGAAAATTCTTGAAACGGGAGAGTTTTGCATCTTTGCCCTTGCTGCCTATGGACATCCCTTTGCCTCTAGCCACCATTTTCCCTGCTTTGCTTGCCTCCACATCCACACTGCTTTTGCCCCTAGACATCACCCCAGTCCATGCCTTAGCTTGTACCCCCAGTTTTTCCTGCTTAGCTTGCCTCCACATCCACACTGCTTTTGCCCCTAGACATCACCCCAGTCCATGCCTTAGCTTGTACCCCCAGTTTTTCCTGCTTAGCTTGCCTCCACATCCACACTGCTTTTGCCCCTAGACATCACCCCAGTCCATGCCTTAGCTTGTACCCCCAGTTTTTCCTGCTTAGCTTGCCTCCACATCCACACTGCTTTTGCCCCTAGACATCATCCCTATCCATGCCTCTTCCCCTAGCCATAACTCTGCCACCCCTGGAAACTCATGGTGCAGAAACTTTGGTTGCTGACTTTGAGGAACCCTTGGGTTTTGTAGATGGAACTCCATCAAAGGTCTGTGCAGCTCACACACCCTGCTCAAGATATGGTATTGTAGGGTTTCAGCGTGTGTGAATGACGGACAACAGCCTGTGTTTGGACAGATGTAGGCCTTGCTAGAGTGTTTTTAGGCTAGCAGCGACTCCTGTGCACTTGCAAAAGTGGGCGCACAAGCGCCGCATTTTCAACAGTAGCTTCGGTACATTTGGGTATGTTTTTAAAAAACTTTGCACCACTAGGTTAGACGTGGGCCAAACATGGAACGTGTTGGAGGCTGGCAAGCTCCAGAGCCGCTACCAGGTTCCAGCCATTATCACAGGCGTAAAAATGCCAGGCCCCAGGTGTAGCAGGGAAAAAAAAATGCCATCTCAGCCAGGATGGCATCCCTGACCTCGGAGGCACTGTGCTGTCTGTCCCCCAAGCTGATGAGCTTCAGCACCGCCTGCTGACGTCTCCCCACACCAGTGTTTTAGCGTTTGCCGCTAGTAGCTGTGGTGGAGGTTGCAGCGTCGTAGGGTTTCAGTCTACTCCTGCCATGAATTTTGGCCTGGGAGAGGAGATAGGCCACCCCAGTTTGCACCCGAGGAACAGACTCCACCACATTCACCCTGCCTGTCATTAAAGATAAGCACTGCAGCATCCCTGACCACAGGCGCTTGTCCAAGTGTCGGTGGTCAAGTGGACCTTGCAGCAAAGCGCGGAACTAAGGGCCCACCTGATGTTGAGTGACACGTGCTGGTGCAAGGCGGGGACGCCACACCGGGAGAAGTTGAGACGGCTAGGGACGGCATAGTGAGGTGCCACAGTTGCCATCAGGTCCGGGAAGGCGGGAGTTTCAACAAGCCGGAACGCCAACCTCTCCTGGGCCAGCAGTTTAGCGATGTTGGCGTTCTAGGCTTGCGTGGGTGGGTGGTTAGCGGTGTATTTCTGCCGGCGCTCCAATGTCTGAGAGATGGTGGGATGTTGTAAAGAAGCGCCTGATGGTGCCTTTGATGGTGCAGGAGAAGGAGATAAGACAGAAACAGGGGAGGATGAGGGAGAAGTCAACAAAGTGGCGGAGGCAGATGAAGTGATGTCCTGGCTCGTCCTCTGGAGTGCATCGCCAGCACTGTGAGCAGAGGCAGTGGCATGAACGGCGGGCGACGTTTGTCCTGCCGTTGCTGCCTGCCACTGATTCCATTGCTTGGATTCCAAATGACGGTGCATTGAAGTGGTGGACAGGTTGCTCTTCTCAGGGCCCCTACTCGATTTCGAGAGGCAAATTGTGTAGACGACACTATATCTGTCCTCGGCGCATTCCTTGAAAAAACTCTACACCTTCAAGAAACGTGCCCTCGATGGGGGAGTTTTTCTGGGCTGGGTACAAAAGGGAACATCTTCGGACATTCCGGGTCTGGCCTGGCTTCGGCAAAGCAGCTGACCTCTGCCTCTGGACATGTCTCTGCCTCTAGCTACCCTTTTTGGTGCTGCACCTGCCTCAACATCCACACTACTTTCCCAGCTTGACATCTGCCTTGTCCAGGTGGGGTCGGTGTCCTCGTCGTCCACCACCTCCTCTTCCAACTCCTGTCTCGCCTCCTCCTCCTGCACAATGCGCATGTCAACTGGCTGCCCTGACAGCAACTGCGTCTCATCGTCGTCGATGAGGGTGGGTTGCTGGTCATCCGCCACCAAATCGACCGGAGATGGAATGGAGGAGACTCTAGTGTTTGAGCATCTGGACACAGATACTCGTCTGTTAGGTCCGTGGAATCGCGAAATGGAGGGGCAGGTTGCGGTACAGTCAAAGGAAGGGAGAACAGCTCTGGGGAGCAGGGACAGTTGGGGTTATTGTTCTGAGAAGATTGGGAATTTTGGGTGGAAGGAGGACAAGACTGTTGGGTAAGAGGAGGTAGAGGCTGACTGGCTGGTGGACAATGTGCTTTAAGCGTTATCCGACAGCCATTGCAAGACCTGTTCCTGGTTCTCGGGCCTACTAATCTTTGTACCATTCAGCCTAGTTAATGTGGAACTTTTGTGCAAAGCGCAGAACTTAGGGCCCGCCTGATGTTAAGGGACACACGCTGGTACAAGGCTCAACTCACCCTAAGTGCCAAAAACACTGCTGGTGCAAGGCTCTACTCATGCCAAGGGCCTCAATCTCTGCTGGTAGCTCAGCTTAAGGTCATGTAACTTTGTTTGGAAGGGCTCATGTTAAGGGCTAGAAAAGTGAATTTTGGAAGGTCTTACCACATCACACACACACACACACACACACACACACACACACACTCAAAATGACAGTTAAGGGTGAGGGCTTTTGGAATTCCCATTGCCTATTCCATTTGTGGTTGTCATGGGGAACGTGATTTAAAGGGGTGGTTGTTACTGTTTGTTGAGCTTAAATTGGGGTTTGTGTCCATCCATTTGGGGAGTAAAGAAGGTTTCCAGGTATTTTCCCACTTTGATAGAGGTTTTTTTGAATGTGGAAAGTGTGTAGTTGTTAGGCAGTGATGTTGGGGTAATAGAGGGTCTTTGGTGTGTTAGATGCCCCCAGACATGCTTCCCCTGCTGTCCCAGTGTCATTCCAGAGGTGTTGGCATCATTTCCTGGGGTGTCATAGTGGACTTGGTGACCCTCCAGACACGGATTTGGGTTTCCCCCTTAACGAGTATCTGTTCCCCATAGACTATAATGGGGTTCGAAACCCGTTCGAACACACGAACATTGAGCGGCTGTTCGAATCGAATTTCGAACCTCGAACATTTTAGTGTTCGCTCATCTCTAATGTTGATGCCTTTTCCCAAAAAGCTCTACTTTTGTCTCATCTAACCAGAGAACATTCTTGCAAAATGTTTTTGGCTTTCTCAGGTAAGTTTTAGCAAACTCCAGCCTGGCTTTTTTATGTCTCTGGGTAAGAAGTGGGGTCTTCCTGGGTATCCTACCATACAGTCCCTTTTCATTCAGACGCCGACGGATAGTACGGGTTGACATTGTTGTACCCTCGGACTGCAGGGCAGATTGAACTTCTTTGGATGTTAGTCAAGGTTCTTTATCCACCATCCGCACAATCTTGCGTTGAAATCTCTCGTCAATTTTCTTTTCCGTCCACATCTAGGGAGGTTAGCCACAGTGCCATGGGCTTTAAACTTCTTGATGACACTGCGCACGGTAGACACAGGAACATTCAGGTCTTTGGAGATGGACTTGTAGCCTTGAGATTGCTCATGCTTCCTCACAATTTTGCTTCTCAAGTCCTCAGACAGTTCTTTGGTCTTTCTTTTCTCCATGCTCAATGTGGTACACACAAGGACACAGGACAGAGGTTGAGTCAACTTTAATCCATTTCAACTGGATGCAAGTATGAATTAGTTATTGCCACCACCTGTTATGTGCCTCAGGTAAGCAATAGGTGCTGTTAATTACACAAATTAGAGAAGCATCACATGATTTTTCAAACAGTAGCAATACTTTTGTCCACCCCTTTTTATGTTTGGTGTGGAATTATATCCAATTTGGCTTTTTGACAACTCTTTTTGTGGTTTTCCATTGAAGACAAATTAAATGAAGATAATAGCAAATAATTTGTGATTGCAATCATTTTCTGGAAGAAAATGAGTATTATCTGACAGAATTGCAGGGGTGCCAATACTTTTGGCCAACACTGTAGTTGAGCCTTGCACCAGCAGTGTTTTTGGCCCTTGGAGTGAGTTAAGCCTCTAACCAGCAGTTTGGTGGAATACGGGTGGATTGAGACTGTAACCAGAAGAGTTTGGGGAATCAGGGTGGATTGAGACTGTAACCAGAAGAGTTTGGGGAATCAGGGTGGATTGAGACTCTAACCAGAAGAGTTTGAGGGAACCAGGGTGGATTGAGAGTCTAACCAGCAGAGTTTGGGGGAATCAGGATGGATTGAGACTCTATCCAACAGAGTTGGGGGGAATCAGGGTGGATTGAGACTCTATCCAGAAGAGTTGGGGGGAAACAGGGTGGATTGAGACTCTAACAAGCAGAGTTTGGGGGAATCAGGGTGGATTGAGACTCTAACCAGCAGAGTTTGGGGGAATCAGGATGGATTGAGACTCTAACCAGCAGAGTTTGGGGGAATCAGGGTGGATTGAGCCTAGTAGGAACATAATTGTGCAATGCTGATGGTGGAGGTGTATGAGGAGAAGGAGGAATTGTAGAGAGTGAGCACACACATGAAACTTCATGTCGGGGTGCTTGACACCGGTGGACATGAAAATGATGGGTCTATCCAGTGGCTGATAGCTGGCTGCGCTTATCCGTAATTATGCCACCGGCTGCGCTGAAGACCCTTTCCGAAAGCACACTGGCGTCAGGGCAGAAAAGGACCTCCAATGCGTACAGCGCAAGTTCCAGCCACAAATACAACTTGGAGACCCAATAAGTATAGGGTGTACAGGGATCGGAGAGGAAAGGGCTGAGGTCGGCCAGGTACTCCTGCAACATGCGCCTATACTTGTCCCTCCTGGTGACACTAGACCTCTCAGTGTAAAAAAATTAGAAATATTATTTTTATATTGGGGTTCGAGGATTGCAAAAATCCAGTAGTCGTTGCTCTCCAGGATTTTGACAATACGTTTGTCAGTTGAAAAGCACCCCAACATGTTACTTGGCATAACTTGGCTGTCCCCACCGGAATGGTCACTCTCCATTTCCTCCTCTTCCTCCTTCTCCATTTCTCCCCAACCGCGCTGCAGCAATTAGACGCACTGAACTTCCCCGCTAGCCTCCTGTGTGACAATGACATCTGCCACTTCGTCATCCTCCTCCTCCTCTTCCTCCCTGAATATACGCTGTGAGGCGGACAGGAGTGTGCCATGACTATCCTGCTGGGATGTTTCAGCACCTATGCCCGACTCCTCAGCGTACAATGTGTTATTCCTGATTGCGATGAGGGATTCTCGCATCACACACAGGAGCGGGATTGTTATACTCTTGAGTGCGTCGTCACAGCTGACCCTCTTGGCGGACTCCTCAAAGACACGCAAGATTTCGCATAAGTCTGCCATCAATGCCCACTCATGGAGCAAAAACTGCGGAAGCTGACTCTGAGGAACCCTTGGGTTTTGGAGATGGTACTTCATCAAGGGTCTCTGCTACTCACACACTCTGCTCAACATGTGGTATGTCGAGTTCCAGCATGTGGGGACGTCGCACAACAGCCAGTGTTCTGGCAGATGGAGGCGTTGCTGGAGGCTTCGGAGGCTAGCAGCGGCTACTGTAGACTTGCGAAACTGGGCGCACAAGCACTGCACTTTCACCAGTAGCTCTGGTAAATTGGGGTATGTTTTTAAAAACCGTTGCACCACTACATTGAAAACATGGGCCAGGCATGTTACGTGTTGGAGGTTGGCAAGCTGCAGAGCCGCTACCAGGTTCTGGCCGTTATCACACATGACCATGCCTGGCCCAGGTGCAGCGACGAAAACAATGTTGCCGTCTCATCGAGGAGGGCATCCCTCACCTCAGAGGCAGTGTGCTGTCTGTCCCCCAAGTTGATAAGCTTCAGCATGGCCTTCTGACGTCTCCCCATGCCAGTGCTGCATCGTTTCCAGCAGGTAGCTGGGGTCAATGTGATGGCAGAGGCAGAGGAGGAGGAGGAGGAGGAAGGTGGTCGGTTCAGAGCCCCTGCCAGGAATGTTGGGTGGGGAAACGAGTTACACCACCCCAGTTTGTGACCAGGTCCCAGCCTCAAATACATTCACCCAGTGTGCCATCAGTGAAATGTAGCGTCCCTGTCCGCATGCACTTGTCCACGCTCCGGTGGTCAAGTGGTCCTTTGTGCAAAGCGCGGAACTAAGGGCCCGCCTGATGTTGCGTGACACATGCTGGTGCAAGGCAGGGATGGCACAGCAGGAGAAGTAGTGACAGCTAGGGATGGCATAGCGAGGTGCTGCACTTGCCATCAGGTCATGGAAGGCCTGAGTTTCCACAAGCTAGAATTGCAACATCTCCTGGGCCAGGAGTTTGGAGATGTGCATATTTAAGGCTTGTGCATGTGGGTGGGTAGCGTTGTGTTATTGCCTGCGCTCAAATATCTGGGAGATGGTGGGTTGGTGGTAAGAAGCGCATGATGGTGCAGGAGAAGGAGCTGAGGCAGCGGAAGGAGCTGAGGTCCAGGTTGGGTCAGTGTCCTCATCGTCCACCACCTCCTATTCCAATTCCTCTCTCTGCTCCTGCTCCTCCTGCACACCGACCATGGCAACAGGCTGCCCTGATGGCAGCTGGGTCACATCATCATCCTCACTGAGGGCCAATTGCTGGTCAACAACAACAACAGGAGATGGTGGATGCTCCAGTGTTTGGGCATCAGGACACAGAAACTCATCTGGTACCTCCGGTGATTCGGGACGTGGTGGGACAGAGAGAGGGACAGTGAATGGACCCGAAAACAGCTCCTGGGAGGTGGGAAAGGTGGGATTACTTTGCTGGGAATATTGGGCATGTTGTGAGGAAGGAGGACTAGACTGTTGAGTAGGAGGAGGAGTTGAGGTAGAGGCTGACTGACTGGTGGAGAATGTGCTGGAAGCATTATCCGCCAGCCATTGTAACACCTGTTCCTGGTGCTCGGGCCTGGTTAGTCTTTTACCCTGCACCCTAAAATTTTGTTCAATGCCTCCGTTGTCGTAGTTCCTGTCCCACCTCTCCTGCACAGTTATTGGTGCTAAAAACACGCCAGTGAAGGTGGGAGGGGATATGAATTTTTACTGCGTATGCCATTTGGTATTTGATTCAAAACAGATACCTCGAACGACCTGATATTCGATCAAATACCTATTCGATTGAACGGTGTTCGCTCATTTCTAGTAATGAATCCATCATCACCACTTCCTGGAGCAGAGAATTCCATAGCCTCGCTGTTCTTACTGTGAAGAATCCCCTTCTATACTGCTGGTGAAACCTTCTCTCCTCCAGACGTAGTGGATGTCCCCTTGTCACTGTCACTGACCTACGAGTAAAAAGATCATTAGAAAGTTCTTTGTATTGTCCCTTCATGTATTTGTACATTGTTATTAGATCTCCCCATAGATGTCTTTTCTCTAAACTGAATAACTCCAAGTTTGTTAATCTATTGTTGTACTCCAAGTCTTTTTCATTGGCAATCTTACTCAATAATTTACTATTAAGTACACAATCATACATTTTATTTTGTCAACCAAAACGCATAACTTTATATCTGTCAACATTAACATTCATTTGCCAAGTCTCCGCCCATGCTTCCAGTTTCCTTAGATCCCCTTGTGATATTCTACTATCCTCCTCATTTTTGATTACTTTACAAAGTTTTGTATCATATGCAAATATGGACACCCTGTTTTGTAAACCCTCTACCAGGTCATTAATAAAGATATTAAAGAGGACCTTTTATGCCCTCAGGCACATACAGTGTAATACACTGCTAGAAAGCTGACAGTGGCTTTCCCATTCTTTGCCCCCGCTGAAGAGCTATCGGTGCCTTTACCGTAGCTCTTCAGTGTCAGGAGGACATTTCTCATAGTCTGTCAGGAATGCCACTCCTCACAGTAGCTTTTTATGCTCTGTACTGTAAGAGGGGAGTTCCTTACCGAACAGCGATGACTCTGAGTGGTGAGGAATGCCTCCCCTATTCCTGATAGTACTCGCTGATCGGCAATGAATGCCCCCCTCACATTACGGCGCAATAGACGTTACTGTGAGGAGGGGCGTTTCTGACAGACTATGAGAAACGCCCTTCTGACACCGAAGAGCTATGGTAATGGCACTGATTGCTCTTCAGCGGGGGGCACAGAATCGGAAAGCTTTCTAGTGGTGTATTACACGTGCCCGAAGACATGAAAGGTCCTCTTTAAACAGGAGAGGACCCAATAGTGACCCCTGTGGCACCCCACTGGTGACTAGTGAACTGGTCAGATTAGTCTGACAGGACCAATTCCTCATAAACCCATACTGATTGGGTGTTATAAGATTATTTACATTGAGATACTCCAGGATAGCACCTCTTAGAAAGCCCTCAAATATCTTACCCACCACAGAAGTCAAACTTGCTGGCCTATAGTTTTCAGGCTCACTTTTAGACCCTTTTTTGAAAATTGACCCAGTCATTACTGAATCCTTAAATATTAGATACAAGGGTCTATCTATGACCATGCTTAATTCTCTCAGATCTTGAGGGTGTACTCCATCTGGACCGGGCGATTTCTCTATTTTAGTTTTATGGGTTAAACAGGTGACATTTAATTGAGCATTAACATTACCACTAATCATGTTGTTGGCCATTGGATTTTCTTTTGTAAACACCATAGAGAAGACGGCATTTAATAGTTGTATTTTTACTCATCCTCCTCCCCCATTACACCCAGATTATTTTTGAGAGTGCCTCATTGTCAGTTTTTATTCTCTTATTATGTATTTAATTGAAAAATAATTTTGGATTATTTTTACTTTCCTTGGCAATTTTTCTCTCAGCCTCAATCTTCACCTCCTTTATATAACTTTTGCACAAGTTATTTTTCTCCTTATAGTTTTTTAATGCTGTGTCGCTACTCTCTTTTTTTTGTACTTTAAATGCTTCCTTTTCATCCCTCATTGCACTCCTTACTGTTTTAGTTAGCCATATTGGTTTTCTATGATTTCTGGCCTGCTTATTTCCATAGGGTATGGGTTTTCTAGTGCTCATATTTAAAATGTTTTTGAAAATGTCCCATTTAGTTTGTGTTCCTGTCACGTTCAGGACATTGTCCCAGTTTATGCTGCTAAGCTCCTCTCTCATTTGGTTAAAATTGATCTTCCTGAAGTGCAATGTTTTTTTTAACCCCTGAACATCTTTTTAATGTGTACAAAAAAACTTATTATGTTATGGTCACTATTACCCAGATTTCTCCCAACTTCCTCTTTTGACAATGTGTCAGGTTTATTTGTTAAAATTAGGTCTAAAAGTGCCTCGCCTCTTGTTGGGTCCTGTGCTAGTTGTGATAGGTAATTGTCTTTTATTACTGACAAGAACCCAGGGTCAGACTGGCCCACTGGGGAACCGGAGAATCCCCCGATGGGCCCCGAGCCTTGACTATCAGTCCTCATTTCCCCAATGCAGAAGCATTGGCCAGGGGCCCGATCGGGATATCAGGGGCTGGGTCGAGCCCCTGTCCAGTGCATTTGCATTGACAAAGCTCAGGGGCCCAGGCTACCGACAGAGCTGTAATGATTAAAGATGGCCAGCTTCTGGCAGTTTCCCAGGGCCCTGACACTTACACAGAGGCCTTTTGCCAGTCGTATACTTTCCCTATTAATATAGGGAAGGTATACATCGGGAGGACAGCAGGGGCAGCAGCTGTGGCAGCTATCCCTGCCATCTAATGTATAACTCTCTCTGTAGCCTGGGCTTTGCCCCTCCCCCTCCCAGCAGTGAGTCATCGCCTAGCCTAGATCGTACCATGTGGTGACAGAGACAAGTCTGCTGTGATGATCCACTTTTTGCTTCACAAATGTTAGTTTATTTTTTTCTTTATTTGGTAAAATGTAATATTTAATATGTATATGTGTACATTTGTTTAACCCTTAAGTACTATCATGGTGTCTATCATACACCATTACCATACACATATTGTGATAGACACCATAGTTACTTAAGGGTTAAAGTATGTGTCTTGCATATTGTGTGAGTACTGCATACTTTGTTTGCAAGTATGTCTGAGTATATACAATATGCTATAATAATGTGTATATGTGAGTATATATATATATATATATATATATATATATATGTAAATATAATATTCATACATTCATATAATGTATATGGGTGAGTGTATGTATATATGTGAGTATAAATAGTATTCATACATTCATATAAGTATATATTTGACTTATATATGGTATATGAATGTATAGAAATGTATATATTCTATTATATACTGTATATACATGTATGAGTGTGTAGGTAACTGTTGCAGTTTTTGGAAATCGCAGCATGTCACTTATACCTACAGAAACACCCTACAGTGTCCCTATAGGTATAATGGAAGCAGAAAGTCCTCGGAGAAAACCCTCTGTGGAGTTTCTGCAAAAAGCGCTGCAGGAAAAACTGATGTTTTGCCGCCGGGGTTTTTTCCCGCAGTGCTTTTTGGCTGTGGGATGCTGTGTTAGGCCTTATCCTTATAGTGTGATGTACAATATATTGAGATGTTAAAGAGGGCCTTTCACCATTTGGGGCACATGTGGTTTTATACACCGCTAGAAAGCCGACAGTGCGCTGAATTCAGCTATTGGCTTTCCTGTTCTGTGCCCCAGGTGAAGAGCTATCCGTGCCGGTACCATAGCTCTTCACCGTCAGAAGGGTGTTTCTGACAGTCAGTCAGGAAAGCCATTCCTCACAGTAGCATCTATAGCGCTGTACTGTTAGAGTGGGGAGAAACGCCTCCCTCCCTCTCCTCACAGTACGCTCGTGAAGTTGTAAGGGGAACTGAGCATCCTGAGTGCCAACGCCTACGTAGTAGCGCTCCAGAAAGAAGCACTACTACGCATGCGCAGGATTTGAAGCCATCACGCCGGAAGAAGAGGACGCTGAAGGCGTGGAGAAGCCAGGACCAGAGGGCGTCACTACAAGAAGAAAGAAGAGGTAGGTGTGCCAGAACATGATGTCAGATCGTGCACAGTGGGCGGTCGTGCACGTTCAGGTATGATTTAAATATAAGGGTGCTGCCACATGGCATAAGCATACATACATAAGCCTACATAAGCATACATTTACCACTAATTGAAGGCTGCACATGTAACTAAAACTGCATGGCAGACACTAAACGAGGGTGTCAGAGGAGGAAAAGGAGTGGAGGCAATGGCTTACCCTGGTGAAAGTGGTGGTGGTAAACTGTCCAGAGAAGAATATCCAAAGATGGTGGATGCGCCCTAGATGGTGCAGAACTGGGCCTGCATAATTGGGGTGGAACTAACACTTAGCCTTGTTGCATTTTTGGATCCACTGAGTCATGAAAGCCATGCACTGTTTATGTGCATAATTGCTGCTCCACCTGTCGACAGTGGCATGTAATTTTCCCCAAACTGACATATTCAAGCAAAGGACTATGTTCTCCAACACATGGTAATATAAATCAGAGACACCTTTACTATAGAAAAAATGTTGGCTATGTATCCTCCATCCAGGTTGAACGCATATCATTAGGTGTCATAATGCAGTAAAATCCCCTATGTGGTACAGCAGCAACTGCAAAACCTGCAGTTTGCCCAGGGGTGACCTAAATTGCATAACTACTGGATGACTTGCCAATATTTCTGTCTCCTGGCCACACATTCTCTTGTGAATGACTGAAGTTGGTGTGGAAGAGAAACCAAAATTGGAGAAATAGTTGCTGATAATATTGACAACGATGACCATGTGCTAGTGCTACATGCAGATGTGGCTTGCCTATCAGGAAGATCACAAGGACGAGTAGGAGAACAGCCTTGCTCAATTTTCCTTCCAGTGCCACTGTCAATCTATTTTTTTTTCAAATAGGAGAGTTATGTCTTTTCATGTCAGTATGTAGAAATGTCATTCCTAGATTTGTTCCTGCACTGACATGGCAAGTACAAGTGCAGGAACTTTTACTTGCAAATCTTGCACATTACTACCGATTTTTCATTTGATAATGTATAGAGATGAGCGAACAGTAAAATATTCGATGTTCGTTATTCGTTAAAAATAGCATCTCAATATTCGACTATTCGAACGAATATCAAACTCCATTATAGTCTATGGGAGAAAATGCTTCGTTTCAGGGGATCCCACCATTCGACTCAGGAGGGTCACCAAGTCCACTATCACACCTCAGCAAATGATGCCAACACCTCTAAAATGCAACTGGGACAGTACTGGGGGCATCTAACACACCAAAGTCCCTCTATTACCCCACTATCACAGCCTAACAACTACACACTTTCCACATTCAAAAAAACCTCTATCAAAGTGGGAAAATACATGGAAACCATCTTTACTCCCCAAATGGATGGACACAAACCCCAATTTAAGCTCAACAAACATTAACAAGCACCCCTTTAAATCATGTTCCCCATGACAACCACTTATATTCCATAGCATATCATATCATAGCAGGCAATAGGAAATCCTTCAGTCCCCAACCTGAACTGTCATTGTGAATGTGTGTGTGTGTGTGTGTGTGTGTGATGTGGTAAGACCTTCCAAAATTCACTTTTAAGGCCCTTAACATAAGCTTCCAAATTAAGTTACAGGCCCTTAAGCTGAGCTACCAGCAGAGATTGAGGCCCTTCAGGTGACTTCAGCCTTCTACCTGCAGAGTTTTAGGCCCTTTAACTTAGTTCAGCCTTGCACCAGCAGAGTTTTGTTGGCCCTTTGGGTGAGTTGAGCATTTAATAAGCAGTGTTTTTGGCCCTTGGCATAAGTAGAGCCTTTAAAAAGCAGTGTCTTTGGCCCTTGGAGTGAGTAGAGCCTTTAAAATACAGTGTATTTGGCCCTTGGAGTGAGTGGAGCCTTTAAACTACAGTGCTTTTGGCCCTTGGAGTGAGTAGAACCTTTAAAAAGCAGTGTTTTGGGCCCTTGGAGTGAGTAGAGCCTTTAGAAAGCAGTGTTTTTGACCCTTGGAGTGAGTAGAGCCTTGCACCAGCAGTGTTTTTGGCCCTTGGAGTGAGTAGAGCCTTTAAAAAGCAGTGTTTTGGGCCCTTGGAGTGAGTAGAGCCTTTAGAAAACAGTGTTTTTGACCCTTGGAGTGAGTAGAGCCTTGCACCAGCAGTGCTTTTGGCCCTTGGCATGAGTAGAGCCTTTAGAAAGCAATGTTTTTGGCCCTTGGAGTGAGTAGAGCCTTGCACCAGCAGTGTTTTTGGCCCTTGGAGTGAGTAGAGACTTTAAAATACAGTGTTTTTGGCCCTTGGCTTAAGTAGACCCTCGCACCAGCAGTGTTTTTGGCCCCTGGAGTGAGTAAAGCCTTTAAAATACAGTGCTTTTGTCCCTTGGAGTGAGTACAGTCTTTTAAAAAGCAATCTTTTGGTGATTACAGCCATGCAGTAGCAGTGTTTTATTTTTTGGCCCTTTTGGTGACTAGAGCCATGCAGCAGCAGTGTTTCATTTTTTGGCCCTTGGGGTGACTAGAGTCATGCAGCAGCAGTGTTTTATTTTTTGGGCCTTGGGGTGACTAGAGCCATGCAGCAGCAGTGTTTCATTTTTTGGCCCTTTTGGTGACTAGAGCCATGCAGCAGCAGTGTTTCATTTTTTGGCCCTTTTGGTGACTAGAGCCATGCAGCAGCAGTGTTTCATTTTTTGGCCCTTGGGGTGAGTAGAGCCATGCAGCAGCATTGTTTCATTTTTTGGCCCTCGGGGTGACCCCTAAAAAATTAGATTTCAGGCCCTTGGGGGTGAGCCCTAAAACATTAATTTTCAGGCCCTTGGGGGTGAGCCCTAAAACATTAATTTGCAGGCCCTTGGGGGGAACCCTAAAAAATTAGATTTCAACCCCTTGGGGGTGAGCCCTAAAAAATTATTTTGCAGGCCCTTGGGCTAGAGCCCCAAAAATTGAGTTGCAACCCCCTGGAAGGGGGGGGGGGGATAATGGAAATATATATATATATATATATATATATATATATATATAAAATTCACATGCAGAATTAGGGGCTGGGGTTGTAGTAGTAGGAGGAGGATGAGTAAATTGTTTGCTGACTGAATCTCTCCAGTTCCTGGGCTATGGAGTGGATACCCAGCTGGTTATCCATGTCCTCACCCATGTCCCCTGCTGCTGCTGGCAGCCCCTCTCCAGTACCTGGACTGTGGAGTGGATATACAGCTGGGTATCCACATCCTATCCCATGTCCCCTGTTCATAATGATGAAGGACATTGGTGGTAGCCCCTCTACAGTACCTGGACTGTGGAATAGACACCCAGCTGTGTATGCATGTCCATGTCCTCTGCTGCTACTGACGAGAGGCAATGCTGGCAGCCCCTTTCCAGTACGTGGACTGTGAACTACACACCCAGCTGGGTATGCACTTCCTCGCCCACGTCCCCTGCTGCTACTGACAATAGGCAATGCTGGCAGCCCTTTCCAGTACCTGGACTGTGGACTACACACCCAGCTGGGTATGCACGTCCACGTCCTCGCCCACGTCCCCTGCTGCTACTGACAAGAGGCAATGCTGGCAGCCCTTTCCAGTACCTGGACTGTGGACTACACACCCAGCTGGGTATGCACGTCCACGTCCTCGCCCACGTCCCCTGCTGCTATGCTGCATGATTTGCAGATAGATTTTATATTGAGCTCTGAAAAGAGCTGTTATTTCCAATTCCTGCCTAACCAAAGCACTGTATCGCCCTTAGACCAAGCTCTCCCTATCACTTCAAAACGAGAATGAGATGAAGATGGCCGACACTATTCTTATGAATTGGGAGGTCACATGTTTTCGGCAGCCAATGGGTTTTTTCAATTTTTTTCACTGCCTCCATTGTCGTAGTTCCTGTCCCACTTGCCAGGGAAAAAACGCACCAGGGAAGGTGGGAGGGGACACAAATTGTTACTGCGTATGTGACCTTGTATTCGATTGTGAACGAATACATCGAACGCCATGATATTCGATTGAATACCTATTTGATCGAACGGTGTTCGCTCATCTCTAATAATGTACAAAAAAAATTGGGAGATGACCGTTGTAATAACTGCTGCCATGACCACCATCAGTGCCGTCACCGCCACCCTGAGAAATTCCCCTGGGTCTGCCCTGGGCATGCTTTTTGGATGTTGGGCCTGTGCAATGGATTGGAATTTCCATCACTATTACAACCACCCTTTTCATCTGATGTCACCTTATCCCCCTGACCCAGTTACCAGCTCCTAACCACAGGAGAATCATCATAAGTAAGGTCATAATTATCCTTTTCCCCATTTTGTTCTATCATACCTTCAAAATTTACACATCCAGATATCATGCTAACTCCCCTACAAGAATGACTGCCAGTAGTAGTAGTATCAAACTACCACCCTGCCACTACTACCTCGACCACCACCAACAGTCATTTTTTTCCTTCTCTGTTTGCACACAATACTGACTATTCTCATCGAGCTCATCAAAAACAGGAGAAAGACTACTCTGACTAGGAGAAATAAATTGTTCAGCAGGTGGAACATCACCAGGGGTGAACCTACTTTTTTTGCCGCCCGAGGCGGACGACAGAAAGTCGACCTCCCCCGGGAGGAGGGGGTGGAGCGAAGGGGGTGTGCCGAAGCGGCGTTAGCAGGCAGAGAGCAGGCAGGGAGAGGACCTGCTCTCTGCCTGAGTTTGTCCTGGACTGGCTTAGGTAAGCAAAAATGCCGCCCCCCCCTCCTGGGGCCCTGGCATAGCGCCGCCTGAAGCGGTCGCTTTAGGTCGCCTCATGGAAGGTGCAGCGCTGCACATCACTACCAATTATCTGTGTCAGTGAAGAATGTGAAGGAGACAAGGTTGACAGTCCAGAATGGCCTGCAGTAAATTTTGTGTTTCCTGACACTTCCTTGCACGAGTGTTTCCTCATTACCCTCCCTTTGTCTGTTGTCTGCTTTTTATTTTTCCACTCATTTTTATAATGAACATCGTGCTAAATTTTTAACCAAAAAACATTGTTAAGGATGCACTATTAGTAGTACAACAGCCACCACTACTACTGTACTGTACCGCTATGTGTTCATTGCACTTTTGACTACAGAGAAATGCTCTTTTTTCAGATAAACAACAATACTTTGGCTCCCTCGCGCTTTGTATAAATCAGACACCAATCCAGAGCAGAAAAATAGGATTTAATTCCTATTCCTAAATATTTTTTTCTTTCAAAATTAGATCAATCTAGATTGTATTGGGTGAAACACAAAAGTTAAAATAACAGATTTTTTTTTTAACATTAGCGAAAGATGCACTACTAGTACCACAGCAACCACTGCTATCTTACTATTGTGTCTGACATATATCTAGAATTACATATGTGCACGCAGTGCACTTGCATATACAGAGAAATGCTTAAAATATTTTTGTTCAGGTTTATAAAATGCTCCTTGATGAAAAAATATTAAAACTTGCCCAAATAAGTCCTTAACAAAATATTGGATACAGGATTGTCTGCTTCAGTACAATGGTATATTTAAGAGGGAGTGTGTCTGAGAACAGATGCGTCTGAGATGAGCTTCACCACCGGCCCACAGCACTTGGAGACAAAAGCATGTTGACATTGGCAAACACATTTAAGAAAGACACCAGGAAGTACGCTCACACCTCAGGCAACCAAGGTGCCTATTTCAAGCTTCTTTCATCCCCTGGGGACCAGCAGCATTCTTCTCACAGTGAAATCAGCTTGCGGTCTGCTGACATCTACCTGCACTCCTGCGTGCTTCCTACACCAGACATCACTCCTAAGCTACATTCTAAGGCTACAATCACCTTCTACAGAGCCCCTGTTTACTCTTCAGCTGCCCAGATGGCCCTGATGAGTCCTATCTCTCCAGCGCAGGAGACTCCGGCTCCTCTTTTTCTAGACACGAGCAGCATGCAGCCATTTTTCACTGACCCGTTTACTTGGCACGTGGCACCTATCACTGACTGATCTGCTTCTCATGGCTGGACTTTACAGCGGAGGCTCTTGTTCACCCTTCTCCTTGGGTTCCAATCATCTCCTCTTCTCATGATACATCGGGGGATCCTAGTTACAGAAACACAAGAGTCTCGGATTGGGGTAATAGCCACCCTTCAAATCCCTTTTTAGGTCACCAGCATCCAAAGAACGTTCTGATGGTCTCTCCCAGGAATTATACAGTTCTTCCAAGGAGAATGCTAGACCTCCCCTTACATGTCACAGAAGCAGGACTGGGGCCCCCACCAGAGCCCCCCAATCACACAACAGGCTCTCCTTTTATGCCACATCTACCATCGTAAGAAGTGGCCACCTATGCCTTTCAAAGGCCAGCCAGAGCTACAGTCCCTACTTACACTCTTGCCTAGCAAGAAAGACATGGACAATCTAGAAGCTGACCTAAAAAGGACCTGGCACAACCCTGTAACAGTGTGTGGATAACATGGAGCTGTTCCAAGCCTTGGAAACTCTACAAAATTTCTCATCCTCCACCACCACTGTAAATTGCTGTCATATATTAAGACAAAAAACTTGGGAGTCTTCAGTAGTTGATAACTTTTTTAATGGCTAACTAATAATGATGATAGATTACAACGTTTCGAAGCTCTTGGCTTCTTCTTTGGGTTTATCTAAAAGCAATTTTTGAAGGATGCATATATATGTACAAGAGGGACACATAGGAATAGAATTCTAGGAGGGAGGGTAGAAGAAGGTTATTGGTTATACAACTAAACAACTAAACAATTCATCAGCTTGTAATGTTCTTATCAGTTCACAGAGTGTCTTTATGGCTGGCTGTCTCAGTTCAGTGATTTCTGTAGGATGCCATGAACCCATGTGAGAGATTCATCCCTTTCTCAAGAGTGTCAAACAAGGTCATAAACTTGTACTCATAAATCCGTCTCTGTTTTCTGGATTTAAAATTCCCTCTTAAAACCAAAATTTTCATGTCATTGGTGATATTATGATCTTCACTGCTGAAATGTTTTGACACGGGAAGGTCCATTCTATGTTCTCTAATTGTATGGCGATGTGAATTAATTCTCATTCTAAGTTTCTGGCCCATCTCTCCAACATAGAGATTTTCAGTGGAAGATTTGGTGCATATTATTAAATACACTACATTAGGTGTGTTACAGGTGAATGTACCTGGGATTTTATATTCTCTGTTAGAATGTATCTCTATTTTGTCAGTGGTCAGTATGTGAGGGCAGGTTTTGCACCTTTTCAATCCTCATGAAAATATTCTTGTGTTAGTTGGAGGTGACAGTGAGCTGCTAAAAACCATATTCCTGAGATTTGGTGGCTGTCTATAGCACAGGAGAGGGGGGTCTGGAAATATGGATTTTAAACGGTCATCTTTTTGCAGTAGAGGATGTAATTTGCATGTGATTCCTCTAAGCATCTCCAGGTGGTTTATATGTGACAACCACCCGATTGTTTTCCTGTTTGGTGTTGTATTTTAATAACTCTGATCTTGGTATTCTGGTGGCCCTTGTGATTTGGTTTTCAATAGTTCTTGGATGCTAACCCTGTCTCAAGAATGTGTTTTTGAGGCCCCCAAGGTGTTTGTCTCTATCGGCAGGATCTGAACATATGCAATTGTATCTGATGGCCTGGCTGTAGACAATGGAGTTTTTTATGCGTTTAGGATGAGAGCTATCCCATCTTAGGTAGATAGGGCGGTCAATTGGTTTCCGATACAGTGATGTTTCAATTTTGTTGTCCTGTATCTTGATGACTGTGTCTAGGAAGTTTATTTCAGTGAAGGAGTAATTGAGCATCAGGTTGATGGTGGGATGGAACTAGTTGAATTGTTCATGGAAGGTTTTCAGCTGTTCTTCAGACCCAGTCCAAATGATTCGGATATCATAAATAAAGTGATAGTAGGCCGGGGCCTGGTGGTGCAGGTGGATAGAAAGTCACTCTCAAGCTTGGCCATGAAGAGATTAGCGTTCTGTGGCGCCATTTTACTCCCCATTGCAGTGCCAGTCTTCTGTAGATAGATGCAGTCACCAAAAGAAAAGTAATTGTGGGTGAGGATGAATTTTGTGCGTTTCAGCGTTCATACCTCGCTTTTCCATGAGAAACTGGCAGGCATTTACACCGTCCTGGTGTGGGATGTTGGAGTACAAGGAATCTACATCCATGGTGGCCAGGATGGTTTCCTCTGCGAGAGGACCTATAGTGAATAGTTTATTTAATAGGTCTGTGGTGTAATGAAGGTAGCTGGCTGTATCCTTCACTAAGAGTTTAAGAGTATATAGTAAGGGCATCGAAAAATGCAATCATTGCAATAATATCATATTGAGACCACTCCACCTTCTGTCCTGATTCCTCCTCTCACTGGCATCTTCAACATGCTACTAGGTTGCCCTGCGCCCCACATCGAGATTGTCCAAGCCCATCTTGTTTTCTGGCCTGGAAGCTAATATCCAGCGAAACCCTGCAGATGTCATCTGTAGGGTCCACTATTAAGCTCTCAAAGAAGAAATAATGCTAAAATCCAGAGAACAACAAATCATTCACTTTGATGGGGCATCATTATCCCTGTTCCTGGACCTGTTTCATCATACACTGTACCACTCTAAAACCTCTATTAGCCTTCCTCCAGGAAAGCGGTATTCTATACCAATGTGGCTTTGATTTTCTCCCTCCAGGTCCAGCTAAAAGACACACTGCTGGTTCTCTCACCTCAAGAAGATTTACCTATCTTTCTATAGTCGCTAGCCTACATACGCTCTTCCTCCCTGACTGAGAACTACAGTACTTCTGAGATACAGTGAGACTTCTGTTCAAAGCATCAATCAAGTTGACACTGATGATGGCCGCTATCAAGGCTCCCAAAGACCTCAACGCTCCCGCCACAGACGTTGCACCACCAGGTGTCCTCCAGGACTGTCCATTATTGGTCAAAGTGTTTTTCGGGTTTTGTTTTATACTACAAGCCTACCTAGGTGAAAATCCACACGTGACAACATAAAAAATAGAATTTTTTATTAAGGAACATTAGTCCAAATAAAAATTACAACAATAAATATGAATGAAGGACAAATACATCCACACATCTATAACAATACCACGTAAAGAAGACCCCATGGAAAGCTTTAATCATGAAATAGAAAAAAGTACTGACTGATGACTGAATGGCAGGGAGAAAAATGAAGGAAGAAAAAAAAAAAACCCTTTTAGGAATAGTGTGTGTAAATATCAGTAATTACCAAACGCAGGTCAAACCCAATAATAAAGAAATCAGTGAATAATACGGTGCTAATTACAAATAAGTTCACTCACAACCAAAGAGACATCAGAAATACTTAAGTAACAATAAAGACAAAGAGGATCTTCTTACCAGGAGTACATGTAAGAAGGGGAATATGCCGCCATAAAAGCAGCCTGCCATACAAATGAATCGCCGACAATCTTGGGAGCCTTCAATAGGCTCCTGGCTGTCATGCCAATGGGATACCAGTCCTGGATTTTATAAAATCGTTGGTCAGCTTTTTTTTTTTTTTTTTTCAATGTAGATTGTGAGCCCCACACAGAGCTCACAATGTGCTGTACATTTTTCCCTATCAGTATGTCTTTTTTGGAATATGGGATAGAAAACCATGCAAACAGGAGAGAACATACAAACGCCTTGCAGATAGTTTTTTGCCCATGGCGGGATTTGAACACCAGGACTACAGTGCTGCAGTGCTAACCACTGAGCCACCATGTGGCTCCTACGTTGGTCAGCCTTGACCGAGGTGCGGGGGAGTTAATGCCTGCAGATACTCAACGGCTAAGGTGCCGCTCAGGAGCTGATTCAAATACCGCCGTACTCTTATGGCAAATGTCGGGAAAGGGTTAATTAAATGACTGCTGTGGCTAATTTAATCCAACTTGTTTTCTGGTATTTAATTTATGCAGAATGTAAAGGGGGGTAGGATCGAATTGACGATACTCTTGTCGTAGAGCTTTTTAATTACCGCTGCTCTTCTGTACAGTATTTATAGCATCATGTGAGCACTATACAGTAGGGTCGCGGTAATTCAGAAGTACATAGCATCATAAATCACTATGATGCTTTGAGTTCCATTCATATGAGCCATGGTTGGAGAATGAGGATGACATATGGACTATCTTTTTTGGTCTGATTGCAGTCATGTGAATCAGCCCTTAGGGAATGTTCACATGTTGCATCTGCTGTACATTTAAAATATGTTTATAAAAATTCATGACACATGCTTCAATGACAACTTCATTCAGATATATGGGAAAGTTATATGGACAGATATATGAGACAAAATATATGGGACAGATATTTGTGAAATGTATCTTTATATACATACTCTAAAAGTTACTAATAGACTATAAAATTTGTTACATACTGTCAGGGTCGGACTGGGGTGTCTAGAGCCCACCAGTGGAATTGTTTCTAGGGGCCCACCACCAGGAACCTGCAGACCAGCGATACCGAGACAGGGCAGCTAAAGGTAATACCATCTCGGGAGCCATGCTGCTCACCCGCCATATGATGTGCAACAACACACTACCTAAACCTACTGCTACACTCTGTATGGAAAGTGATCAGCATGGCTCCTAGAAATGTTACCATTACCTGTAGCCAGGCTGTCCTGGAAGAGCTGATCTGCAGAGGTCCTGGCTGTTGTATCATCACAGATGTAATACTGATGGCCTATCCTAAGGACAGACCATCAACATTATAAAGATGGATAAATCCTTTAAAGATTTGTCCAGGAATTGGATCAACCCATGTGCCTGATGGAAGGTGTAAAATAAAAAAATAAATAAAAAGCGCCTTCACCTGTCCCCATCGCTCCATTGTCCGCCGCCAGTGTCCATTTAGTCTCGTGCCGGCACCTCCTTGCTGGGAGTCCTGCACCTCATGGGACCACTGAAACCAATTAGATACAGGATTTCCAGAAATGAGGCCATGAGACTGAACGGACACAGGCAGGAGGATATCGGGGCGCTGGGGACAAAAGATCAATGAAAACCACTGCAGCTCACGTCTGCGCCTAATCTTTAAAGAGGACCTTTCACCATTTGGGGCACATGTGGATTAATACACTGCTAGAAAGGCGTTTATGTCAGTCAATCAGTAACACCCTTCCTCACAGTAGCGTCTATTGCGCTGTACTGTGTGAGGGGGCTTTGCTTACCGCCTAGTGATGACGCTGAGCGGTGAGGAATGCTTCCGATCTCACAGTACAGTGCAATAGGTGCTGCTGGGAAGAAGAACGTTCCTGACTGACTGTCAGAAATGCCCTTCTGACAGTGAAGAGCTACGGTACTGGCACCGATAGCTCTTTACTGGGGGCACAGAACAGGAAAGCTGCACTGAATTCAGCGCACTGTCGGCTTTCTAGCGGTATATAAAACCGCATGTGCCCCAGGAGGTGAAAGGTCCTCTGTAACATCTCAATATACTGTACATCACACTAAAAGGATAAGACCTAACACAGCGTCCCACAGCCAAAAAGCGCTGCGGGAAAACCCCCGGCGGCAACACGTCAGTTTTTCCTGCAGCGCTTTTTTCAGAAACTCCACAGAGGTTTGCTCTGAGGACTTTCTGCTTCAATTATACCTATACTCCAACACTACACACTCATACATATACATTCATATATACTCACACACACACACACACATATATATATATATAATTAGCATATACACATTTATGTACATTCATATACCATATATACCATATATACTCACATATATACATACACTCACACATTATTATAGCATACTGTATATACACACACATACCTGTATACAAACATATAGTCCTCACACAGTATACAAGACACATGCTTTAACCCTTAAGTACTATCATGGTGTCTATCATAATGATATGTGTATGGTAGCGGTGTATGATAGACACCATGATAGGACTTAATGATTAAACAAATCTACACATATACATATTAAACATTACATTTTACTAAAAAAAAGGAAAAAATATACTCACATTTGTGGATCATCGCAGCAGCAGACTCCTCTGTCCCCACACGGGCCGATGTAAGCGATGACTCACTGCTGGGAGGGGAAGGGGAAGGAAGTCCGGGCTGCAGAGAGATCGCTTCTAAAGATTGCAGGGATAGCAGCTGCCCCTGGTGTGCTCCGGAGTCCGATGTATACTTTCCTTATATTAATAGGGAAAGTATAGCATCGGCAGGAGGCCCCTCTGTGTAAGTGTCGGGGCCCTGGGAAACTGGCAGCCGGGCATCTTTAGTAATTACAGCGCTGCCGGCAGCCTGGGGCCCCGAGCTTACCGATCGGGCCCCTGCCACTAGCAGTGCTCAGTTTATCAATGCAAATGCATTGGACAGGGGCCTGAACCAGCCCCTGACATCCCGATCGGGCCCCTGACCAGTGCTTCTGCATTGAGGAAATGAGCACTGTCAGTCCAGGCTGGGGCCTACCGAGGGATTCCCCGGTACCCCGGCGGGCCAGTCCGACCCTGCATACTGTATATTTACAGTATATTGCATAGAAAAATAAGCTCATGACCCTGGGAAAAAAAATGATTATGCATTCCCGAGTAGTACCACTGGTAATATCATGTAAGTATAAATGGCTTTTACCTTAAGGAATATGGTAGAAAGAGAATTACTTGTGTAGTTCTCCTGGAAATGTAGAAATAAATATTGGTGACTATGAGAGAATGTGTAGTGACAGACCCTATTGGAACACCCAGTTGTCAATTTAGGCTAAGACTACACTTGCCTGTGACCTACTGTTATTTATCTTGTTTAGAATTGCAATGTGGCTTTAACAGCTAGGCAAGTTACAGGCGCACGTTGCATTCAACTTTCAATGAAAAAGTTGCATCTGAATTGTAACCTGCTACCAAAATACAACATTGTTAGATTTTTTTTGCAACTGTTATGTTTTAGACATATGAAGTCGCACATTGCAATGCTATACCATAGAAAATGATTCGATGTGACCTATGTCTGACATTTTGACTAATGGCACATGCATCCCAAACTTTAGGAATACAGGATAAATAACAGGAATGGCATAATAAAGAGTTAAAAGAAAAGATGCTCCAGAATTATTTTATGGAATAAAAAAAGTTAATAAAAACAATAAAGCTAACAGTTTTCACCTTTAACCCCTTTACGATACAGCCTTAATGACCAGACCACGTGCCACTTTATATGGCGATAACTTTGACACGCGTTATGTTATTACAGTGATACTGAGATTGCTTTTTCACATTACACTTCATGTCACTGTTAAATTTTGGTCAATATATTTTGACTTTGATTATGAAAAAAAAAATAGGAAATTTGGTGAAAAATTGGAAAAAAAATGCAGTTTTCAAACTTTGAAATTACATGCCTTTCAAAGAGAAGGCCACACTACCCAAATTACTTCAGAAATGGGGCCACATGGTGGCTCAGTGGTTAGCTCTGGAGTCCTGGTGTTCAAATCCCGCCAAGGGCAGAAAACCATCTGCAAGGAGCTTGTATGTTCTCCCCGTGTTTGCATGGATTTCCATCCCATATTCCAAAAAGACATACTGATAGGGAAAAAAATGTACATTGTGAGCTCTGTGTGGGGCTCACAATCTACATAAAAAAAAAAAAAATAATAATAATGCAGAAATATCATTTACTATATCTCTGCTTTATGTTACAATCACATTTTAATCACCCTTTCATTTTTTTCAGATATCCTAAGGCTTGCAGGTCAAGCAGTCATTTTCCAAATCTTCAAGAATATTTCCAAAATACATTTTCAAGGGGCCAGTTCAGTGCTGTAAGGGGTCTAATAGAAACCCCCATAAATCATCCCATTCTCAAAACTGCCCTCCTGAAAGAATTTGGGAAGTTTCTTAACTCTTTCAGTATTTCACAGCATTTAAAAGAAAATGGAGGTCAAATTTGCACTTTTCCAATTTATGTTACTAATATATTTAGCCGTACAATTTACACATTCACAGGGGGTTTAAGGAGAAAATGCAATTCACAATCTTTTATGCATTTTCTCCCGAAAAGAACGGAAGGAGCTATATGGGGAATTTGAAAGGCAAATTTAGCAAGAATCTGTTTCGGTTAGCCCCTGAAGTGCCAGAAGAATGGAAACATCCTCCAAAATTACCCCATTTTGGAATCTAGAACCATGAAGAAATTTATGAAGGGATAGAGTGAGTACTTTCACTCTACAGGAGTTTCACACAATTTTTTTTTTTTTACTGTTGAGACAATAAAAATGAAAAATTACTTTTTTACAATGTCACTTTAGCCCCAAATTTTTCATCTTCACAAGGGGTGGGTATAAACTGCTGTATGGTCATACAGTGGGACAGAACAATATTTGGAGGGCACTGGGAAAATTTTGTCCTGGTAAAAACTAAATTAATGTTCCTGTCCGGCCTACACATTTTCATGGCACGTTAGCATTATACATTGCTATATGTGCACAATGTGCAGTCTGGCTTGGGGGTAAGGGTACTGGTATGCTGCACCTGCCATGAACCATGGTTAATAGTAGGACATTCTTCTTCTTATACAGACTGCACTTCTTTTACCGCTTTTGAGGGGCTGCGCAATCAGTTTGAGAGGCCAGTATAGCATACACCTCTTCTACTGAATACATTCTTTGGGACGATTGGGAGCTTTGGGACATTTTGTATTAGCTGTGTACAGAAACTTTATTTCTTGAAACTTGAAAGTGTGGAATGTATGTTGTGCTTCAACACATGTATATATGTAAAGATGTCAATATTATTGAGATGCATATTTTTATATGTATACAGTCCTATGAAAAAGTTTGGGCACCCCTATTAATCTTAATCATTTTTATTTCTAAATATTTTGGTGTTTGCAACAGTCATTTCAGTTTGATATATCTAATAACTGATGTACACAGTAATATTTCAGGATTGAAATGAGGTTTATTGTACTAACAGAAAATGTGCAATATGCATTAAACCAAAATTTGACTGGTGCAAAAGTATGGGCACCTCAACAGAAATTTGACATTAATATTTAGTAGATCCTCCTTTTGCAAAGATAACAGCCTCTAGTCGCTTCCTGTAGCTTTTAATCAGTTCCTGGATCCTGGATGAAGGTATTTTGGACCATTCCTCTTTACAAAACAATTCAAGTTCAGTTAAGTTTGACAATAAACCTCATTTCAATGAGGTTTGTCCAATGGGGGCTGTGTAGAGAGAAAAGAGCAGGGAGCCTAGGACCGAGCTCTGAGGAACCCCAACAGCAAGGGAAAGAGGGGAAGAAACAGAGCCCGCAAATGATACACTGAACCTGCGGATTGAGAGATAAGAGGAGAACCAGGAGAGCGCATTGTCTTTGAGGCAGACTGAGCGGAGCACAGGACGGGTCCAGGGAGGTTTTTTTTCAATAGCGGTGTTATAACAGCATGCTTGAAGGAGGATGGGAAAATTCCAGAAGAGAGAGAGAGGTTAAATATTTTAGTAAGGTAAGTAGTGACAGCAGGCGACAGAGATTAGAGAAGGTGTGAGGGGAAGGGGTCACTACTGCAGGTTGTAGGGCGAGATGAAGAAAGTAGGTGGGAGACTTCCTCTTCTGTAACAGGTTCAAAAGATGAGAATGGACAGTCTGAAGTGCAGTTGGTGAGGGGATCCGTACTATGGTAGGTGTGGGAATCAATGCCACCTGGGGCTTGGGCAGTTATTTCCTGACAGATCTTATCAATTTTATTGTGGAAATAAGTGGCCAGGTCTTCAGCACTAAGGTCTGTTAATGGCGTCTGTACCTTGGGTGTGAGTAAGGAGTGAATAGTTTCAAAAAGCCTTTTAGGGTTGCTGGAGAGAGAAGAGATGAAGGCTTGTTTGGCGAGGTAAAAGGCGGAACTATATGTTTTAAGCATAAATTTGAAGTGGAGGAAATCTGCAGGTGAACGTGATTTTCTCCAGAGACATTCGACACACCTAGAGCACCGCTGAAGAAAACGTGTCTGTGGCGTGTGCCAGGGTTGCTGTCTCCTATGTGGGACTTTACGAGTGGAGGGGGGAGCCACCTCATCCAATGCATTTTTAAAGGTTTCATTATAGTGACTGGTGGCCAGATTGGGACAGGAGATTGAGAAGACTATAGAGTATCTGAGAGGTGCTGGGTGTCAATAGCACGCAAATTCATAATAATATTTTTGTCGGCTTGCTGCAGTTCCACCGTAACTTTTCTCTATTTTTTTTATGATACCTGTAGACATTGCAGAGATTTTTTAACTAGATTTTTTTTATTCATTAAGTACCACACTTAATGGTTTAGAAACTATTTCCAAAATGTAACTGAAATAGGAAATATGAAATGTGATTTATGTCCTTTTCACATAACAGACCCTTTTTGATCTCTTGGAAAGTGAAGTATTTTCTTATATAATTTTTATATTCAAATGACTGTGGTTATTTTCTTATTCCATTGAGTCAGATTCATATGAAAATATTACCTTATCTATTATAATCATCCTGTGTTTAATGCTGAGCACAGAATTTTATTTTCTTTGCAGTTGCAAATCCTTGGGCTAATTTCATATTCAGATACATTTTGTGCACGACTAGACAATCAGCTAGCAAAGGATGATTGTACCCTCGAGGTCTGCCGACCCACATCTTATCAAATTATGTAACTAGTGGAAGTATTTCTTAGATAGATAGATAGATAGATAGATAGATAGATAGATAGATAGATAGATAGATAGATAGATAGATAGTATGCTAAAAAATGAACAGGTCAGCACTCCAAAAATATAAAAATAAAAGACTTTATTAGACCAAGTCCTGTAAGGAGTAAAACATTGTATCGTGGGCTAATGAAGTCCTTTATTTTTCTCCACCTTTAGAGTGCTGACCAGTTATTTATTTATTTATTTATTTTTATCACAGATAGTTATAATTCAGTGGAACTATTTTGCCTGTTCACTATATTTAACATATTTATATATATATTGATAACTAATGAACAGATAATAGACAATGTATTGCTAAAAAGAAATATCAATAGTAAAAATAATATAGATAGGTAGATAGCTCAATCATGGAAGTACTTCATAGTAATGTTACCTGTTCAGAAGCTAAAGCAGGTGACATCAAGAGCCTGTAAAAGCTGCAGCTGGAGTTGAGCAGCAATCATGGGTTTTAACCCTTTGGATGCCACAATCAACTATGACTGCTGTATCTAAGGGGTTTGCCTAGTAACCTGGTACCTTACGGCGCCTATCTATTTGCCTATCTATATATTTATGATCTATCTATCTATCTATCTATCTATCTATCTATCTATTTATCTATCTGTGAAGCTGGATGTCTGTCTATCCGTGTATTTGTCTCCTTTCTATCTATCTATCTATCTATCTATCTATCTAATGTAGCTATCTATCCATATATCTTCCTGTTCATATATATCTCTTCCCACATAGTGATGCAACGATCGCAGGTGCAGGAGGTGAGGGGACACCTCAGAGTATAATAATATCACCAAAACAAACCGGAGGGTCAAGCCTCACAAATTTTCTGTGAATTTGGGGCAACACGGTGGCTCAGTGGTTAGTACTACAGCCTTACAGCGCTGGAGTCCTGGGTTTGAATCCCACCAGGAACAACATCTTCAAGGAGTTTGTATGTTCTCCCCATGTTTGTGTGGATTTCCTCCCCTGCTAACAAAAACATAGGAAAATAAATATACATTGTGATCCCTATATGGGGCTCTCAATCTACATTAAAAAAAAAAAAAAAAAAAAAAAATGAATTTCTGAGGGTTTACCTGAAGTGGCTCTTGGGAACATTTTATACTGTGTGTGGGCCACTGTGGCGCATATAATACTGTGTGGTGGCCACTGTGAAGCATATAATATGGTTAGGGGGCCACTATGGAGCATATAATACTGGTAGGAAATAGACTTGACAGGCTGATCAGATGGGCCAGCTCTGTCCTGAGGAGCTTCCTGGACCCAGTAAAGGTGGTGGGTGACAGAAGGATACTGTCCGTGTTGAGCTCCATGCGGGAGAATAAATCTCACCCCATGTGTGAGACCTTGATGGCACTTGGCATCAGACTAAGCAAAGATCACTCCGCACAGAAAACTAAATGATTCTGAAGTCTTCTTTCTTTCTTTCTTTCTTTCTTTCTTTCTTTCTTTCTTTCTTTCTTTCTTTCTTTCTTTCTTTCTTTCTTTCTTTCTTTCTTTCTTCTCTTCCTTAGCTGCTATGGACTCCTAGTATATCTTCTCTTCTCAGCATATGTGTGTCTACGTCTGTAATATATTACTGTGTATTATCCTATATCTGTATTACTATGCTGCTGTAACATACTGAAATTTCCCCACTGTGGGACTATTAAAGGATTATCTTATCTTAAATAATACTGTGTGCCGACCACTGTGGTGTATAGTATATTGTGTGGGGTCCAATGTGGAGCATATTATAGTGTGTGGAGGCCACTTTGAAGCATATTATACTGTGTTAGGGCCACCGTGGTATATAGTATATTGTGTGAAGTCCACTGTGGTGCATATTATAGTGTGTGGGGGCCACTTTGAAACATATTATACTGTGTTAGGGCCACTCTGAAGTATATTATACTGTGTGGGACCACTGTGGAGCATATTATACTGTGTGGGGCCACTGTGTAGTATATTATACTGTTTTAGGGCCATTGTGGAGTATATTTTATGGTATGGGGGGCATTGTGGAACATATTTTACTGTGTGAGGGCCACTGTGTAGCATATTATAATGCTTGGAGCCCCTTCACTATTCACATCACATGCCATCTGTTTTATAACGGCCGTGCACTATTATTATTAGCTGTAATAACATTGAATGGTGATTATAAAACAGATACTGTGCAATGCAAATATTGAATGAGTCACAACGATCTTGCAAAAGCACCACACTACCTTCAAATAGTTGATCATCAGGGACCCCAGGGTGATCATCTCTTAGACCTGTTGGGACCCTGCAAATCAGCTTTTTTCCACATAATGGAGCTCCCAGTATTTTTATATGCCAGGCGCAGCACTGTTCACTCACCATATCCTTCATAACTGCAGTTTCAAGTATCTGAGATAATTCTGCAGTAGAGATGAGCGAACAGTGTTCTATCGAACACATGTTCGATCGGATATCAGGGTGTTCGCCATGTTCGAATCGAATCGAACACCACGTGGTAAAGTGCGCCAAAATTCGATTCCCCTCCCACCTTCCCTGGCGCCTTTTTTGCACCAATAACAGCGCAGGGGAGGTGGGACAGGAACTACGACACTGGGGGCATTGAAAAAAATTGGAAAAAGTCATTGGCTGCCGAAATCAGGTGACCTCCATTTTAGACGAATAGTGGATTTCAAATCCGGGTCATATGAGAATGTGAACTTTGTGACTATGAGACAGGGATAGCTGTACAGGCAGGGATAGCTAGGGATAACCTTTATTTAGGGGGGAATGTTATTAAAAATAACTTTTTGGGGCTCTATCGGGTGTGTAATTGTGATTTTTGTGAGATAAACTTTTTCCCATAGGGATGCATTGGCCAGCGCTGATTGGCCGAATTCCGTACTCTGGCCAATCAGTGCTGGCCAATGCATTCTATTAGCTTGATGAAGCAGAGTGTGCACAAGGGTTCAAGCGCACCCTCGGCTCTGATGTAGCAGAGCCGAGGCTGCACAAGGGTTCAAGCGCACCCTCGGCTCTGATGTAGGAGAGCCGAGGGTGCACTTGAACCCTTGTGCACCCTCAGCTCTGCTACATCAGAGCCGAGGGTGCGCTTGAACCCTTGTGCACACTCTGCTTCATCAAGCTAATAGAATGCATTGGCCAGCGCTGATTGGCCAATGTATTCTATTAGCCTGATGAAGTAGAGCTGAATGTGTGTGCTAAGCACACACATTCAGCTCTACTTCATCGGGCTAATAGAATGCATTGGCCAGCGCTGTTTGGCCAGAGTACGGAACTCGACCAATCAGCGCTGGCTCTGCTGGAGGAGGCGGAGTCTAAGATCGCTCCACACCAGTCTCCATTCAGGTCCGACCTTAGACTCCGCCTCCTCCGGCAGAGCCAGCGCTGATTGGCCGAAGGCTGGCCAATGCATTCCTATGCGAATGCAGAGACTTAGCAGTGCTGAGTCAGTTTTGCTCAACTACACATCTGATGCACACTCGGCACTGCTACATCAGATGTAGCAATCTGATGTAGCAGAGCCGAGGGTGCACTAGAACCCCTGTGCAAACTCAGTTCACGCTAATAGAATGCATTGGCCAGCGCTGATTGGCCAATGCATTCTATTAGCCCGATGAAGTAGAGCTGAATGTGTGTGCTAAGCACACACATTCAGCACTGCTTCATCAAGCCAATACAATGCATTAGCCAGTGCTGATTGGCCAGAGTACGGAATTCGGCCAATCAGCGCTGGCCAATGCATTCTATTAGCCCGATGAAGTAGAGCTGAATGTGTGTGCTAAGCACACACATTCAGCTCTACTTCATCGGGCTAATAGAATGCATTGGCCAGCGCTGATTGGCCAGAGTACGGAACTCGACCAATCAGCGCTGGCTCTGCTGGAGGAGGCGGAGTCTAAGGTCGGACCTGAATGGAGACTGGTGTGGAGCGATCTTAGACTCCGCCTCCTCCAGCAGAGCCAGCGCTGATTGGTCGAGTTCCGTACTCTGGCCAATCAGCGCTGGCCAATGCATTCTATTAGCCCGATGAAGTAGAGCTGAATGTGTGTGCTAAGCACACACATTCAGCACTGCTTCATCACGCCAATACAATGCATTAGCCAGTGCTGATTGGCCAGAGTACGGAATTCGGCCAATCAGCGCTGGCTCTGCTGGAGGAGGCGGAGTCTAAGATCGCTCCACACCAGTCTCCATTCAGGTCCGACCTTAGACTCCGCCTCCTCCAGCAGAGCCAGCGCTGATTGGTCGAGTTCCGTACTCTGGCCAATCAGCGCTGGCCAATGCATTCTATTAGCCCGATGAAGTAGAGCTGAATGTGTGTGCTTAGCACACACATTCAGCTCTACTTCATCGGGCTAATAGAATGCATTGGCCAGCGCTGATTGGCCGAATTCCGTACTCTGGCCAATCAGCACTGGCTAATGCATTGTATTGGCTTGATGAAGCAGTGCTGAATGTGTGTGCTTAGCACACACATTCAGCTCTACTTCATCGGGCTAATAGAATGCATTGGCCAATCAGCGCTGGCCAATGCATTCTATTAGCGTGAACTGAGTTTGCACAGGGGTTCTAGTGCACCCTCGGCTCTGCTACATCAGATTGCTACATCTGATGTAGCAGTGCCGAGTGTGCATCAGATGTGTAGTTGAGCAAAACTGACTCAGCACTGCTAAGTCTGCATTCGCATAGGAATGCATTGGCCAGCCTTCGGCCAATCAGCGCTGGCTCTGCCGGAGGAGGCGGAGTCTAAGGTCGGACCTGAATGGAGACTGGTGTGGAGCGACCTTAGACTCCGCCTCCTCCAGCAGAGCCAGCGCTGATTGGCCGAATTCCGTACTCTGGCCAATCAGCACTGGCTAATGCATTGTATTGGCTTGATGAAGCAGTGCTGAATGTGTGTGCTTAGCACACACATTCAGCTCTACTTCATCGGGCTAATAGAATGCATTGGCCAGCGCTGATTGGCCGAATTCCGTACTCTGGCCAATCAGCACTGGCTAATGCATTGTATTGGCTTGATGAAGCAGTGCTGAATGTGTGTGCTTAGCACACACATTCAGCTCTACTTCATCGGGCTAATAGAATGCATTGGCCAATCAGCGCTGGCCAATGCATTCTATTAGCGTGAACTGAGTTTGCACAGGGGTTCTAGTGCACCCTCGGCTCTGCTACATCAGATTGCTACATCTGATGTAGCAGTGCCGAGTGTGCATCAGATGTGTAGTTGAGCAAAACTGACTCAGCACTGCTAAGTCTGCATTCGCATAGGAATGCATTGGCCAGCCTTCGGCCAATCAGCGCTGGCTCTGCCGGAGGAGGCGGAGTCTAAGGTCGGACCTGAATGGAGACTGGTGTGGAGCTATCTTAGACTCCGCCTCCTCCAGCAGAGCCAGCGCTGATTGGTCGAGTTCCGTACTCTGGCCAATCAGCACTGGCCAATGCATTTCTATGGGGAAAAGTTAGCTTGCGAAAATCGCAAACTGACAGGGATTTCCATGAAATAAAGTGACTTTTATGCCCCCAGACATGCTTCCCCTGCTGTCCCAGTGTCATTCCAGGGTGTTGGTATCATTTCCTGGGGTGTCATAGTGGACTTGGTGACCCTCCAGACACGAATTTGGGTTTCCCCCTTAACGAGTTTATGTTCCCCATAGACTATAATGGGGTTCGAAACCCATTCGAACACTCGAACAGTGAGCGGCTGTTCGAATCGAATTTCGAACCTCGAACATTTTAGTGTTCGCTCATCTCTATTCTGCAGCAACAGTAACTGTTACTATCAAGAGTATACTATAGGGAGGGGTAGGAGGCCCTCAGCAAAAGTTTGCATCTGGCCCCCCCAACACTTTACTTACGCCACTGCTCCCATATATCTCCTATTTATCTACTGTATCACTCTCTTGTCCATCTATGTAACTGCATATTTTACTATGCAGCTCAGAGGCCTTCTTCAGATATAGCAGCTATGGTAAATGAAATGGTCACTTAATTTTTAGACAACTATGTATAATTTCACAGAGCATGTGATTCTGGATTCAAATATAATGCACTTTAATTAAAAGTGTTTCTGTTTTTTGCCAGAAAAACCTAAAGTTTCTTCCATTAGGTACTTCCCTTCTACCTAATTTGCCATCCACTGTTTTGTTATCAAGGAAGTCTGTCCATAGATACAGGTATACAGAAAAAGCACCAACCAGGGAATGTCCAACACAAAAATTATATAAAAATAAATATCAATTTATTACATAACTAATAGATAAATAAAGAGCAAGATTATACAATCAATATTTTTACAGCATGGCAGATGGAATAGCCAAAAAAGAGAAGGACGCTAAGAAACAGTCTCAAGTGCACGAATATAAATCTGTATAATTGTCACCAGGGGGAACTCCTCACATTTACTGGCACTGAGGCCTGGGCGAGGACCTAGAACTGCTCAATAGATTTACTTCCATGACCCAGAACAAGGGCCTTTTCTCTGTTGTTATGATTAAGTAACCTGGCAATGACTTCGCCCTCTGCAGCTCACAGCTGATCTACAGTTTGCTCTGGCACCATTCCTTCGCTCCTGCAGCGCTACTTGGTGGGCCCCATTCCCCTCGGACCCTCTGGGGTTATCAATTACTATATCTTGTTTGCCTCCTCTACCGACCGGACTCTTACCCTAAAACACTGATTTTACTGATTATACTGCTTCTGACATGTCCAGGAGAAAGCCCTCATCCACTAGAGCTCCCAGAAAGCTCTCTGAATTTTTTTTACAATCTCAAGTGGTACAGCCGTCTTCTTATAAGAGTGCCTCCTGTTCCCCTGCAGAGGCTTTGCCGCCATCCCGAGAGTTATCTTACCCAGATATGGCTGACAATCGACCTTCAACTGCTCATCGTCCGTCAACAGACGGAGGAAAGCAGGGTCCAAGCGTGTCCCCTCAAGGGTCACCGAATAGCAAAGGCCCATAAAAAGAACAACCAGGCTATGATTCCTGCTTCTACCGAGTCCTGTCTCTTTAATCATTCTGACTTTCCATCATCCTCAGACCCAGTCACTTGTGATACCCTAAAAGGGATGTTATTGCTTTTACAATTGGGGATCAGTAAAGGTGTGTCCTCCTCTCTGGGGAAATTACAGAAGGATATAGAGGCTGTTGGGGAACGGACTGATCACACAGAAAGAAAGATGGAAGAGTTCTCCACAGCGCATAATGAGTTGGTCGATGCCCACAACACCCTTGAAGCAGAAGTCCACTGGCTAAAAAATAAAGCTGAAGACTCTGAGGATCGCTCTAGGCGCAACAACATTAACCCCTTCCCGCATTTTTGATTTTTGTTTTTCGTTTTTGACTCCCCTCTTTTTAACTTTTTTATTTCTCCGCTCCCAGAGCCATATGAAGTCTTAATCTTTGCGGGAAAATTTTTTCTTCATGTTGCCACCATTAATTATTCTGTATAATGTACTGGGAAGCAGGAAAAAAAATCAGAATGGGGTGAATTTGAAGATAAAGTGCATTTCTGCGACTTTCTTACAGGCTTCGGTTGTACGGCGTTCACTGTGCAGCCAAAATGACATGTCCCCTGTATTCTGTGTTTCGTTGCGATTCCGGGGATACCAAATTTATATGGTTTTATTTACATTTTTAACCCCTTAAAAAAAATCCAAAACTGTGTTAAAAAATTTTTTTTCTAAAAGTCGCCATATTCTGACAGCCGTAACTTTTTTTATACATCCGTGTACGGGGATGCATAGGGTGTCTTTTTTTGTGGGGCCGGGTGTAATTTTTAGTTCTACCATTTTCGGGAAATGCTATGATGAAATGCTTTGATCAATTATTATTCAAATTTTTATCAGAATCAAAACAGTGAAAAAACGGCGGTTTGGCACTTTTGACTATTTTTCCCGCTACGGTGTTTACCGTAAACGAAAAATATTTTTATAGATTTGTAGAGCGGGCGATTTCGGACACAGGGATACCTAACATATAAGTGTTTCACAGTGTTTACCTACTTTTATATGTGTTCTAGGGAAAGGGGGGGGGGGGGGTGATTTGAATTTTTAATACTTTTTAATATTTTTTTTACTTTTTTCTTTTGCATTTATTAGACCCCCTAGGAGTCTTGAACCCCAGGGGGTCTGATCACTAATGCAATGCATTACAATGCTAATGCATTGCAATGCATTGCAAAAAATCATCCTTTCTTTTGCAGGCTGCATAGACCAGTCTGCAAAAGAAAGTGAATGCAGACCGGCCGGGGAGCTTTTACAAGGCATGGAAACATAACGTCGCCCTGGAGCTTGCTCCAGGCACCGGCGATCACCGGCAAAATGGCGGTGCGTATGCGCCGCCAGGAAAATGGCGCCTTTGACCACGGCCCCGGAGGAGTTAATGTCTCCGATCGGTCCAGGGACCGATCGGAGACATTAGCGCCAGTTGTCTACTGCATAAAGCCCCGGCTCCCAGGCGACCGCCATAGTTACACACCCGGCGTGCGCCATACTATTACAGCGGACGTCGGGAAAGGGTTAACGTACGTGGCATTCCTGAGGATATTGCTTCTGAGGACCTGCCGGCCAATGTCCAATGATTATTTAAGAAGTTGCTGCCCCACCTATCTGAATTGGACCATACCCTGAACAGGACTCACCGCATCCCCAAGGCGAGTTCTTCCCCTGCTCCAAGAGATGTTTTAACAAGAGTCCATTTCTATCATGTTAAGGATTCCATCCTCACAGAGGTTTGAAAATGTGGTACCCTCCCCACGCCTTTTTCAATGATTTCTTTGTATCCCGATCTGTCAGCAGCCACTATGCAAGCTCGGCACGACCTTGCGCCCATCACCAGGATCCTTAGAGAACATGTCCTCAAACATTGTTGGGGATTTCCCATCCAAGTTCCTGATACCTCGCAACGGAGTGATCCACTCTGTCCCTTCACTGGAGGCTGGGCTGTCCCTTTTGTGCAAATAGAAATTGTCCTCTGCTGTGAAGGACCAGAGGTTCCCTGAGGAGATGCTCGCCGCTACTATTGTTACCCTTCCTAAAACCTGGCAATCCCCCACAATACCAGCCAATTTTAGACCCATCTCACTTTTAAATGTGGATGTTAAATTACAGTCCTATGAAAAAGTTTGGGCACCCCTATTAATCTTAATCATTTTTTGTTCTAAATATTTTGGTGTTTGCAACAGCCATTTCAGTTTGATATATCTAATAACTGATGGACACAGTAATATTTCAGGATTGAAATGAGGTTTATTGTACTAACAGAAAATGTGCAATATGCATTAAACCAAAATTTGACTGGTGCAAAAGTATGGGCACCCTTATCATTTTATTGATTTGAATTCCCCTAACTACTTTTTACTGACTTACTGAAGCACAAAATTGGTTTTGTAACCTCAGTGAGCTTTGAACTTCATAGCCAGATGTATCCAATCATAAGAAAAGGTATTTAAGGTGGCCAATTGCAAGTTGATCTCCTATTTGAATCTCCTCTGAAGAGTGGCATCATGGGCTACTCAAAACAACTCTCAAATGATCTGAAAACAAAGATTGTTCAACATAGTTGTTCAGGGGAAGGATACAAAAAGTTGTCTCAGAGATTTAACCTGTCAGTTTCCACTGTGAGGAACATAGTAAGGAAATGGAAGACCACAGGGACAGTTCTTGTTAAGCCCAGAAGTGGCAGGCCAAGAAAAATATCAGAAAGGCAGAGAAGAAGAATGGTGAGAACAGTCAAGGACAATCCACAGACCACCTCCAAAGAGCTGCAGCATCATCTTGCTGCAGATGGTGTCACTGTTTATCGGTCAACTATACAGCGCACTTTGCACAAATAGAAGCTGTATGGGAGAGTGATGAGAAAGAAGCCGTTTCTGCACGTACGCCACAAATAGAGTTGCCTGAGGTATGAAAAAGCACATTTGGACAAGGCAGCTTCATTTTGGAAACAAAAATTGAGTTGTTTGGTTATAAAAAAAGACGTTATGCATGGCGTCCAAAAAGAAACAGCATTCCAAGAAAAACACATGCTACCCACTGTAAAATTTGGTGGAGGTTCCATCATGCTTTGGGGCTGTGTGGCCAATGCCGGCATCGGGAATCTTGTTAAAGTTGAGAGTCGCATGGATTCCACTCAGTATCAGCAGATTCTTGAGAATAATGTTCAAGAATCAGTGACGAAGTTGAAGTTACGCCGGGGATGGATATTTCAGCAAGACAGTGATCCAAAACACCGCTCCAAATCCTCAGGCATTCATGCAGAGGAACAATTACAATGTTCTGGAATGGCCATCCCAGTCCCCAGACCTGAATATCATTGAATATCTGTGGGATGATTTGAAGCGGGCTGTCCATGCTCGGCGACCATCTAACTTAACTGAACTTGAATTGTTTGTCCAAAATACCTTTATCCAGGATCCAGGAACTGATTAAAAGCTACAGGAAGCGACTAGAGGCTATTATCTTTGCAAAAGGAGGATCTACTAAATATTAATGTCACTTTTCTGTTGAGGTGCCCATACTTTTGCACCGGTCAAATTTTGGTTTAATGCATATTGCACATTTTCTGTTAGTACAATAAACCTCATTTCAATCCTGAAATATTACTGTGTCCATCAGTTATTAGATATATCAAACTGAAATGGCTGTTATAAACACCAAAATATTTAGAACTAAAAATGATTAAGATTAATAGGGGTGCCCAAACTTTTTCATAGGACTGTATATGTCAAAATTGTGGCCAAGCGACTGTTGCGAATCCTTCCTGAGTTAGTTGAACCTGATCAGGTGGGGTTTGTTTTGGGTAGGCAGGCCCCAGATGGAACTCACAGGTTTATGAAAAGGCTGAGCGGAATAGAGCACCATCATTACTGTTAGCTTTGAATGCTGAAAAAATCTTTGACAGAGTCCACTGGAGCTACCTTGACAGCCTTTTGGACAGGTTTGGTATGGATCCTGTCTTCAAAGAGATGCTATTCTGGCCTTATATTCCTGTCCCTCGGCTCACAAGCTCTCCTCAGGGTTCCTGTCCGACCCTTTCCTCATGTCTAATCGCACTCGCCAGGGCTGCCCGCTATCTCCTATCATATTCGCTTTGGTGATGGAACCGCTGGCTGAGTATATTAGATCTGATAATCGCATTGAGGGTGTGTAAGATCTTTGCCCATCCGGGCTTTGGTGTCATCATCCAGCCGCATGCTGCTGCGCAGGAGATGTGTTCGGTTGTGATTTATTCCGTTGGTTTCTTCCTGCACTGTCTAAACACTGCCCCATTCTTTCACCTTGGTAATTGATGTTCCACCACACCCATCTCCTTCACATTCAGATTTCTCTGCTCCTCTAATGGTTAATCTGGTCTTGCCCTGTGATTGACAGCCTGCCTTCCTGTCAACTCCATGGGCAGGTTCTTCCTCCCTATTTAGCCTTGGCTCTCGTTCACACCAGTGCTTGCTATTGCCATGTGCATACATGCTCCTTACTGTCCCTATTTTGCTTGCATTCTTATCCTTGACTTTTGGCTTTCTTCACTGACTATTCTTTGGACTCCGATTTGGCACTGCATAGCTCGACTGTTACTCACCCTTGGCTAGCTGACCTCCCTTTGTTATTGTCCGTCTTGTCTCCGTTTTGTGTTTCACATATACAGGGAGGGAACGTCTCCGTGGTTGCTGCCTATTACGTAGGATAGGGCCTGGCAATAGGAAGGATCAGTTAGGTGCTTCAGCTTAGGGCTCACTGTCTCTTGTGTCCCATCCCAGGGTTCAACAGCTACTGGGGAATTGCTGTCCTAGCAATTCCCTAACAGGGTGTCTCTGTTGGCTGCAAACACAAAATTGGTTTGCTCGCGGATGACGTCATTTTAGAGTTGTCCTCTCCTGGTCCCTCCCTGTGTGCTGCTACGAACGCCCTGGAACTTTTTGGGAGAATATCCTATTACAAGGTGAACCCCACTAAATCCTAGATCCTACCTATTGTAGTGCCCCCCTCCCTATGGGAGGATCTCCGTCGCGACTTTCCCTATCAATGGACTGTCCCGAGATCTCATTTGTACTCTATGAATTATGTCCCACTTTTGAATAAGGTATCTTCCCTTCTGGCATCATTCTCCAAACCCATGTTGACTTGGGCAAGCCTAATAGCCATTGTCAAAATGATGGCGTTGCCCCTGATATTGTACATGTTTTAAACGGTGGCAATCCCCCTTCCTCACTCCTACTTAATGAAACTCCAGTGTATTTTATTTCACTTTATTTGGGAGGGTAAAAGGTCCAGAATCCACCTCCATGTCATGCACAGGCCCTGGTCTTGTGGGGGAGCGGAAGTCCCTGATCTTAAAAAATATTATGCAGCAACGGTCCTGGAACAGCTCAAAGTTAGCTGGGCTGAGTCGTCTGATGGGTAGAGATAGAGGAAACGTTGTTGGAAGCCCCGCTCATGAATCTTCTTCACTCCAGGGACTCCGGTGCTTCCTGTATCCAGGCCATCTCTTGAGCATTAAAGCCTCTACTTGGGCTTGGAGATATCTCCTGTCACACACTGCCATTGAGGACCTGCTCCCCTTGATAAAAAATGCCTCTGCTTTACATGACCACATTCCTTCCCCAGCTGAAAGTCCATGGTTAGATTGATAGAGGTCTGTATAGGATTTCACAATTATATGATAATAACTGCCTCAAATCTTTCTCTATGTTGCGTACTGAGTTTGATCTCCTTAGCAATGATTTTTTTAAGTACCTCCAAATTCATCCCCTTCTACAAACGCTTGGAGCCTTGAGACTTGTTTATCCAAGACTAGCCTTTCGGTTATGGCACCTCTGCATTCTATAGTTTTCTCTCGATTCCATAGGTCAAACCCATTTGCCTATTGCGTTGGGAAGCTGACCTAGCCAGAACCATTTCCCTGATGGAGTGGCATGAGGCTGGCGCAGGCTCGTAACTTCTAGCAGAGCAGAGCAGACTGCGCAGGTGCACAGGCCACAATGTTCGCTAACAATACTGTGCAAGCGACCATTTTCCTGTGACCTGTGCGCCTACACAGTCTGCTCTGCCCAAGGCCCGAGGCCTAGAAGTTACAAGCCTGCGCTGGAAGAAGACATTGAAGATGATGCATTGAAGAAGGAGGCGGTGCTTGGAGACACTTATCTGGCAGCGGTGGGGACGCCCCCATCACTTTTTCAGTGCTGGGGCCCGCCCCCATCGCTGCGAGAGAACTCATTTGCATACTGGTAAAAAACAGTATTTCTAAGGAACGGCGCAGCGGAGACCATGTCTAAAGGTAAGAGATGAATAGCCTTTCTAAAGGCTATTCCAACATCTTATCCACAAAAAAGGTTTTAATGGTAGAATCCCTTTAAATGCCTGCTACATGCAGACCCCTCTTCTAGGACCCATTTCTGTCTCTAAAATGGACTCCATTAGACCCTGTGCTGCCTCATCCAGTCCTGCTGACATCCAAATCCAGGATGTTCAGTTGTATCTGTACACCTAGATGTGTTGCCTGGATGTGTCTGTTAACAGGGACCTTGATGTGTCTGGATGTGTCTGTTAACAGGAACCACATCTATTAGGCATTTACTGCATATCATGTAAATATGTCATGAATGTATGCCCCCACTACTTTTTGCACAGTCACCACCAACTTTAATCCAGCCCTGACTATACATTACAGACACACAGATATATTACATATGAATAAACATTGCACATTCACTTAATGTATTTTTAGACAAGTTTTCTGGGTCTCCATCATACATGGGCAAGAAAGTCTATTAAAACAGCCGCTGGAGAAGTGAAAGGAGTGTGCACAAGGCAAGACTGAGCTCCTGCATTTGTCCTATTCTTACAATATAAATATTTCCTCCCCCTACCTCTGTTCCAACCTCAATCCATAGTGGGGACCTACACTATATTAATGGGGGAAGGGAGATAACTTTGGCGATAAAGAGGTTGACACTTCAGCTAGGAGCTTTTACTTGTACTGCTCGTATGCCACAGCTAGTTATCTTACACTAGACTCTATACAGTATATTTCTCAGTTTTGATTGTATACGTAGACACTAGATGATAAAATGAATGGAGGAAAGTACTCTAGTGGAGAAATTGCTGAGATTTTTTTTTGTTTACAAATTTACAAACTACATACATGATGTTTGAAAGCTTATTATATTTAAAGTAACTTTATATATATTGTAAGCCAATGGCCGGCAAAATAATGGGGGGGGGGGGGTACATCTCGCCTAGACTACTCAGGTGGGCAAGATGAGAGAAAGTCCTGTTCTCATCTTTTTTCTTCTGAGCATTTTGTTACATGCTCAGTATTGGGCTGGATTTTTTAGGAATGGCAGGTAGGATTGGCAGTGGGACCTGTCATTCCACACCCCCTCCGGTCCACATATTGTGGATGTTTCTGCAGCGTGTCAGCTGCTGTGGATTGTCCTCATCAGTGAGGTTTAAAAGGTCAGCTCCAGCAGCAAGACTTAGGACAGAGCTGGGCTGCAGGGCAGCTAGAAGGTCACACTGTGGGAGCTGTGTCTTGTACCATTCAATTTTGCTATTGAATATGCTATTATAGATGAGGTAACCTATTTTTGTGTTTAGTTAGAGCCTAGCCAGACAGATATTTATTTTGTATTGTTTTTTTTTTTTTTTTTTTTTTGTTGCTGCGGTGTTTCTTGTGGAGTAAAACTAAAACTCTACCTTGTTTGGACTAAGAATCTGGACTTGTGTGTCTATATCACCCCACCTAGCAACCTCAGACCCTGACAATATCTATATATACATTACATTGGTACATTGCATGTTACTATGTTTCTAAACTGCATTCTACTTGTTGTACTGGAAAAATAAATGGTACGATGCCACTTGATTATGCTCTTGCCTAATGAAGTTTTAATTACAGCATTTAATAATAAAATCTCACTGGAACTATTTGATCATTTCAGAGAGTAATTTGTTGAAGGACTTTTAATAGTTTACTTTTCTGTAGCAGCTGTACAAAATAATTTAAATGACATTCTAATTATTCAAATAATTGATGTATCTGCTGTGAAAATGCAACATGACATATGTCAAGAATTCACATGGTGAAATACAGGAAATTATTTATTTTAAAGGTTATTTTAAGGAACATGCACGGACAATATGTAGTATACATGCACAGTAAAAATAGTACTCCCTAATGGAATATTGAGATGATCTCTTGAATAAGGTGACAATTTTTTCATAAAGTAAAGAAAATAATAAAGGCAATGTTAAGCCATAGGAGACCAGATATGCAAGAAACAATTTGTGAAATTCAAAGGTTAGAGGCTTCAGCTTACACACAGGCGCCCATTCATACTATGACATTTGCTAAATCTTAGAATGGCAGTACAAGATAAACAACTTAACACAACAACTTAACGCTCAACACTTTTTACAAGCCCCATCACTGGCCAGGAGGGAATTTTAGAAAAATCTAAATAAGTTCAGGAGAGAGCGGAAAAAAGTCCTCTTAGGAGCGGATATTCAGTCATAACAGGATTAACCAGTAGCAATGTCCTCCTTAGGCCGGGTTTACACAGAGTATTTTGGTTCGTAATGTGGAACGTAGACGCCGCGGGAGCTTTTGCGGGCCGTACACGCTCCCATTGTTTTCAATGGGAGCCGGTACCATATACACGGCGCTATTTTGCGGCTGCCACAAAATCACGGCCGCAAAATAGCACCGCGTATACGGTAGGCTTAAACATTAGGCTGCTATAGTCTGGCAGGTTAGCAGTATGGGATCCATGTAGCTTTGGGTTACCAGACATTGCTATATATTAAACACATGATGCGGGGGCTGCAATTGTATAATTTTGTCCTAGCCTTCACCACTTAATGTAGATATGGAATTGGATCTGTCCTATTTGAGCATAATTCATGAAGTGATGCTGTAGGGTCTTGTTCTTCTAGGTTAGGGATGGTATTAGACACACTGTGAAAAATTTAAAACAGGGCCCCAAATGCTGATATACATACAACACAATGATAACCAGTGAATTCAGAAGCAGTTGAAGCACTTCTATTGGCAGCCCCTTTAACCCCTTCCCGACATTCGCCGTAATAGTATGGCGCTGCAGGGAAGGGCTTCCCGCAAACCGCCGTACTATTACTGCGGATGCATGGTGCGCACACAGAAACTGTGTGCGCACCATGCACAGCGGGTGTCAGCCGTAATACACGGCTGACAATGCCCTGTAACACCCGCGGTCGGAACCGGGTCCGATCGCGGGTGTTAACCCCTGAGATGCCGGTGATCAACATGACCACCGGCACCTCCGGGGTTACAACGTCATATGGTGCCGATCGGCACCCCCCGCGCCGGTTTCGGGGTGACCCCGGGTCTGCCCCTTCACTTACCCCGTCCTCGCGCCTGGCCGATCCTGCCGTAAATGAAGCTGTCAGCCTGTGCGTCTACACAGGCTGACAGCTTCCTATACTCTGCAATACACGTGTAACACGTGTATTGCAGCGTATCTCTATTGAAGCAGTGATCAGCCGATCACTGCTTCAATCCCCCATGGGGACAGAAAAAAAAAGTGAAAAAAAAGTCAAAATAAAAAAGTTTAAATAAGTTTAAAATAAATTATAAATAAATAAAGCCCCAAAAATCCCTTTTTCCCCATATAAAATGTTTTATTATGTAAAATAAAGAAAAATAGAAAAAAACATTACATATTTGGTATCGCCGCGTCCGTAATAACCTGAACAATAAAATTAAAACATTATTTAACCCGAACGGCGAATGTCGTAAAAAAAAACGTAGAAAACCGCACAAAATAATGATTATTCACCACCTTTCCCTTACAAAATGTTCAATAAAAAGTAATCAAATGGTCAGATGAAAACCAAAATGGTACCAATAAAAAGAAGAGGTCTTCCCGCAAAAAATAATTCCTCAACCAGCTCTGTCTAGCGAAAAATAAAAACGTTATGCCTTTCAGAAGATGGCGATGCAAAAACAATAGATTTTTTTCCCTGAATTGAATTCTATTTTGCACAAATAGCAACGCATTAAAAAATCATATAAATGAGGTATCGCTGTAACCGTACCGACCCGCAGAATAAAGGTAACATGTTACTTATGCTGTACACTGCACGGGGAAAAAAAAAATGCTAAAAAGCAATGCCAGAATTGATGTTTCCTTTTACATCCCACCCAGAAAGAGTTAATAAAATGTAGTCAATAAGTTACACGCCCCAAAATGGTGGCATTGAAAAGTACACCTAATACCGCAAACACCAAGCCCTCATATGGCCACATTGCCAGAAAATAAAAATAAAAATCTACCTTGTACAATGTGAAGACAAAAACCCCAAAAGTCGCCAAATCATTAGGACATAAGTGGCTGCGACTAGAAGGAAATGTGTAAGCGGTGCGAGCGTTTTCAGGGGACACCCCATATGTAGAGCTTATGAGAGAGAATACACCAGCGCTGACCCCCCAGAATGCCCCTTTTCCCCGTCCGCGTCATAGGAGCTGGTGGGAAAATAGAATGGGATTTGGTGTACCCAATTTACTCCGCACAGCTTACACATTCACTTCGGGGTTACTAATGCTACTACATCACTTGATAAATACTTTGAGGGGTGTGATTTTCAAAATGGGGTCACTTTCTAGAGGTTTCCACTGTTTTGACTCCTCAAGGGCTTTATAAATGTGACATGGTTCCTGAAACTGATCACAGCCAGATCTGCCCTCTAAAAGCTCTTTGGCGCGCCTTCCCTCCTGCGTCTCGCTGTGCGTCCATATATTCGTTTACACCCACAAGTGGGGTACTATGGTAGTCGGGAGAACTTGCCTAACAAATTGTGGGATGCGTTTTCTCCTTTAACCCCTTGTGAATGTGCAAATTCTAGGGCTAAACGAAAATATTAGTAAAATAAATTCAAATTTGAAAATTTCACCTCCATTTTGTATTAATTCCTGTTAAGCACTTATAGGGTTAAATTACTAGGTATATGTTGTTTTGGCTTATTTAAGGGGTGCAGTTTTGAAAATGGGGTGATTTATGGGGGGGCTTTAATACAAGGGTCTTTCAAAACGCTTTCATAACTGGATTAGTCCCTTAAAAAATGGGTTTTGGAAATTTCTTGAAAATTTTGAATATTGTTGTTTCACTTGTAAATCTTATAATGTCCGTAAAAATTAAAAGGGCGCCTAAAGTTTGATGCCGACATAAAGCAGAGATCTGGGACATGAGATTTATGATATAATTTTGGCGGTCTGACTATCTGTATGTAATGTACATCATTTCAAACTTTATAAAATGCATATTTTTCAAAATTTCCACCAAATTTCCAATTTTTTTTATAATTAAACACAAAACATATCAAGCAAAATTTACCACTAACATGAAGTACAATGTGTTACGAAAAAACAATCTTAAAATCACTTTGGTAAGTTAAAGCGTTCCAAAGTTATTGCCACATAAAGTGACATATGTCAGTTTTGAAAAATCGAGCTTGGTCAGGAAGTCAAAAAGTGCCATCGGCGGGAAGGGGTTAATAATGCCCCATTTCTGCCACCAGAATAGTGACAACCACCACCTCCCTTTTACTTACACAAAATACCTATTTTTGCACCCCCTCATCAGTTATTAAAGTGTCTCATTATAAATAATAGTCTCTGCCTATATATAGTGCCCCCTATCAGTTATAGTCCCTCTTATCTGTAATAGTTGCCCCTTATCAGTAATAGTCCCTCTTTTAAATACTAGTGCTCGCTTATAAATAGTTCTCTCATAAATAATCATTCCCCTTATAAATAATAGTTCCCCTAATATATATATATATATATATATATATATATATATATATATGAGTCTCACCATTACTATAGCCCCCTTTCTATATAATACTTCTTCTTTTATATATAATAGTTCCAATCTTATACTAGCAGCCTTATTTACAATACTTTCAACCATATAATTGCCCCCTTTATTTATTTAATAGTTTCAATCTGATAAAAGACCCCCTTATCTCAAATTTTTTAAAAAATTATATGGACAAGACTGTTATAGAGAGGAACTATAATATATAAGAGGACTATTATAAGGGGGAACCATTATATGCAACAACCCTCCTTATATATAGAGATGAGCAAACAGTGTTCTATCGAACACATGTTCGATCGGATTATCAGGCTGTTCGATGTGTTCGATTCGAATCGAACATCACGTGGCAAACTCCAAAAAAATTTGATTCCCCTCCCACCTTCCCTGGCGCTTTTTTTGCACCAATAACAGCGCAGGGGAGGTGGGACAGGAACTACGACACGGGAGGCATCGAAAAAAATCGGAAAAAGTCATTGGCTGCCGAAATCAGGTGACCTCCATTTTAGACGAATAGTGGATTTCAAATTCGGGTCATATGAGAATGTGAACTTTGTGACTAAGAGACAGGGATAGATGTACAGGCAGGGATAGCTAGGGATAACCTTTATTTAGGTAGGAATGTTATTAAAAATAACTTTTTGGGGCTCTATCGGGTGTGTAATTGTGATTTTTGTGACATAAACTTTTCCCCATAGGAATGCATTGGACAGCGCTGATTGGCCAGAGTACGGAATTTGACCAATCAGCGCTGGCTCTGCTGGAGGAGGCGGAGTCTAAGATCGCTCCACACCAGTCTCCATTCAGGTCCGACCTTAGACTCCGCCTCCTCCGGCAGAGCCAGCGCTGATTGGCCGAAGGCTGGCCAGTGCATTCCTATGGGAATGCAGAGACTTAGCAGTGCTGAGCCAGTTCTGCTCAACTACACCATGTGCCGGTCAGCCCATCTGATATAGCAGAGCCGAGTGTGCACACTCGGCTCTGCTATATCAGATGGGCTGACCAGCTCATCAGATGTAGCAGAGCCGAGTGAGCACAGCGATCTTAGACTCCGCCTCCTCCAGCAGAGCCAGCGCTGATTGGTCGAATTCCGTACTCTGGCCAATCAGCGCTGGCCAATGCATTCCTATGGATTCCTATATCCACACTCGGCTCTGCTACATCTGATGTGCCGGTCAGCCCATCTGATGTAGCAGAGCCGAGTGTGGATATAGGAATCCATAGGAATGCATTGGCCAGCGCTGATTGGCCAGAGTATGGAATTCGACCAATCAGCGCTGGCTCTGCTGGAGGAGGCGGAGTCTAAGATCGCTCCACACCAGTCCCATTCAGGTCCGACCTTAGACTCCGCCTCCTCCGACAGAGCCAGCATTGATTGGCCGAATTCCGTACTCTGGCCAATCAGCGCTGGCCAATGCATTCCTATGGATTCCTATATCCACACTCGGCTCTGCTACATCAGATGCCGATCAGCCCATCTGATGTAGCAGAGCCGAGTGTGGATATAGGAATCCATAGGAATGCATTGGCCAGCGCTGATTGGCCAGAGTACGGAATTCGACCAATCAGCGCTGGCTCTGCTGGAGGAGGCGGAGTCTAAGATCGCTCCACACCAGTCTCCATTCAGGTCCGAGCTTAGACTCCGCCTCCTCCGGCAAAGCCAGCGCTGATTGGCCGAAGGCTGGCCAATGCATTCCTATGGGAATGCAGAGACTTAGCAGTGCTGAGCCAGTTCTGCTCAACTACACCGTGTGCCGGTCAGCCCATCTGATATAGCAGAGCCGAGTGTGCACACTCGGCTTTGCTACATCAGATGTAGCAGAGCCGAGTGTAGCTCTGCTACATCAGATGTAGCAGAGCCAAGTGTGCACACTCGGCTCTGCTACATCTGATGTGCCGGTCAGCCCACCTGATATAGCAGAGCGGCACACTCGGCTCTGCTATATCAGATGGGCTGACCGGCACACGGTGTAGTTGAGCAGAACGGGCTCAGCACTGCTAAGTCTCTGCATTCCCATAGGAATGCATTGGCCAGCCTTCGGCCAATCAGCGCTGGCTCTGCCGGAGGAGGCGGAGTCTAAGCTCGGACCTGAATGGAGACTGGTGTGGAGCGATCTTAGACTCCGCCTCCTCCAGCAAAGCCAGCGCTGATTGGTCGAATTCCGTACTCTGGCCAATCAGCGCTGGCCAATGCATTCCTATGGATTCCTATATCCACACTCGGCTCTGCTATATCAGATGGGCTGACCGGCACACTCGACTCTGCTACATCTGATGTGCCGGTCAGCCCATCTGACATAGCAGAGCCGAGTGTGCACACTCGGCTCTGCTATATCAGATGGGCTGACCGGCACACTCGACTCTGCTACATCTGATGTAGCAGAGCCGAGTGTGCACACTTGGCTCTGCTATATCAGATGGGCTGACCGGCACACGGTGTAGTTGAGCAGAACGGGCTCAGCACTGCTAAGTCTCTGCATTCCCATAGGAATGCATTGGCCAGCCTTCGGCCAATCAGCGCTGGCTCTGCCGGAGGAGGCGGAGTCTAAGGTCGGACCTGAATGGAGACTGGTGTGGAGCAATATTAGACTCCGCCTCCTCCAGCAGAGCCAGCGCTGATTGGTCGAATTCCGTACTCTGACCAATCAGCGCTGGCCAATGCATTCCTATGGGGAAAAGTTAGCTTGCGAAAATCGCAAGCTGACAGGGATTTCCATGAAATAAAGTGAATTTTATGCCCCCAGACATGCTTCCCCTGCTGTCCCAGTGTCATTCCAGGGTGTTGGTATCATTTCCTGGGGTGTCATAGTGGACTTGGTGACCCTCCAGACACGGATTTGGGTTTCCCCCTTAACGAGTATATGTTCCCCATAGACTATAATGGGGTTCGAAACCCGTTCGAACACTCGAACAGTGAGCGGCTGTTCGAATCGAATTTCGAACCTCGAACATTTTAGTGTTCGCTCATCTCTACTTATATATAGTTCATCTCTTATAATAGCCCCCTTATAAATAATAGTTTCCTCTAATGTATAGAAGCCCAGTTATATATAATAGTTCCCCCACTAAAAATAATTCCCTCTCTTATAAATAATAGTTTGCCCCCTTATAATAGCTACTTTGTGAGGGTGGAGGAGGGTCACGTCAAACTGTTTTATATTGGAAATTATAAAAAGTACAAACTTGTTTTTGGTGTCATATGAAAGAGATGAATCTCTTCTTTCATGTTACACTAAGGCTGCAGTTATCTAAATTATTTCCAGAGATATCACTGGTTGAAACCGCTGTCAAGATTAGGATATTTATATGCTGTTGTATAATATATCTCTCTATATTATAAAAATGAATTCTTGTCTGTCTGTCTGTCTGTCTGTCTGTCCGTCCGTCTGTCCGTTCTCTAATGCGAACCAAACGACTGGACCGATCTTCACCAAATTTGGTACAGAGATACTTCAGGTATCCGGGAAGGTTTAAGATGAGACTCCAACTCACTCAGACGTACCGTTGCTGAGATACAGCATTCCGAACACAATGCCCCCCCCTTAGCCAATACAAACCTGCAAGTCTTTCACTCATATTCCAACTGCAATACACACGGTCACTCCACATGCACAATACAACACTGATATCCAAACTGAGATACACGCATCAGAGGATTAGATACACAGATCAGCAAACAGTATCACACGCCAGAGGATTAGATACCCACGTCTGCACACAGTCCCACACACCAGAGGATTAAATTTGTGTTTCTGCACAAAGTTCCACACACTGAAGGATTAGATACGTGTGTCTGCACACAGTTCCACACACGGGGGGATTGGATACATGCGTCTGCACACAGTACCACATGCCAAAGGATTGGATACACGCATCTGCAGATAGTTCCACACACCAGAGCATAAGATATGCACGTCTGCACACAGTACCACATGCCATAGGATTAGATACGCGCGTCTACACACATTTCCACACTCCAGAGGATTAGATACGTGCGTCTGCACACAGTTGTACACGCCATAGGATTAGATACACGCATCTGCACACAGTACCACATGTCGTAGGATTAGATATGTGCATCTACACATAGTTCCACACGCCGTAGGATTAGATACACGCCTCTCCGCACAATACCACACAGGGAAGGATTAGATACGTGTGTCTGCACACAGTACCACACTTTGGAGGATTAGATACATGCATCTGAGCACAGTACAACAAGCCAGAGAATAAGATACACGTCTCAGCACACAGTACCACACGGGGGAGGATTAGTTACGCGCATCTGCACACAGTACCACACGCCAGAGGATTAGAGAGTGTCCACCCAACCACCCTAGATCGATTTCACCGACTACCTCGGACTCTGACTCAACAGGCACGAGATCATACTCCCGAGACCGGGGTCCAGTGCCCACCAACCCCGATAGGAGGGGCAAGACAAGACAACGTGGCACCAATCGGGACACCAGGGGCAGAGCTACCATTCCTACTAGATCCCAGGTATGTCAAGAATCACTGTTGATTAATATTAGCTCTAAAACCCTTGACCCAACACTGATTGACCTTTTACAGAAGGGTCTATCATTTTGTTCCTTGTATAAGTTTAATCTGTTTCAAATTGATCTGGACCTTCAGAGGTTCTTTAGATCGCTATGTCTTAAGGCTTATTTTTCATCTCAGCCAATCAGTAATGTGGCAAGCACCGCAACCAACCAGGAACAGATTACATCTAAGTCACTTGGCTTAAGGAATAAAAGCACCTTCCAGCCTCCTAAAAATAATCCTGCAGTTGAGGCTACAATCACCCTGATTCAAAGGGATGTTAATTCCCTACGAAAAGAGGTAGAGGGCAATAGACTCTCGTGCGTCTCTAATTTAACCTTAGAACAGAGACAAACTTTATGATCTGTCACTGAGGACAGATCTTTAATTATAAAGCCGGCTTACAAAGGGGGCGCGACGGTCATAATGGATAGGGTAGATTACGTAGAAGAGATCATGGGGCAACTTAACAATAGGGAAGTCTATGAGCCCCTTAGACAGAACCCCATTACCGCTATCAGGGAGAGAATACATGGGACCCTACAGCTTCACAAACAGTTGGGAACCATAGATGACGACACAATGCAATTCCTCATCAATCCATCACCGGTTACACCCGTCTTCTACACCCTTCCTAAAAGCCATAAAAGACTACAGAAGCCCCCTGGTAGGCCCATAGTAGCCTCTACCGATTCGATACTTTCGCCACTAGCTATCTTCCTCGAAAAAATAATCACTCCTCTCACAAAAAACACATCTTCGTTTTTACTAGATACATCCATGTTCCTCAACTATATACGTACGAATAGCCCAGTACCTGCCAATAACATCTTAGTCACTTTTATTGTGGTGAGTCTGTACACATCTATCACACATAGCAAAGGCATTCAGGCCACAAGAAAATTACTTGAGAAATCTAATTTAAGCCAACAAATTATATCTCTGGCAGTGGATCTCCTCAAGATTGTATTGGAAGAGAATTACTTTCTCTTTCAAGACACATTTTACAAACAAAGACAGGGGACCGCCATGGGGTCCAATGTGGCCCCTCCGTACGCAAATGCGTACATGGCGGAGTTTGAGAAGACTTGGATCTATCAGTTCCCCAACTTCCAAACACATTGTTTGCTATGGAAGAGATTCATAGACAACATTTTTTGTCTATGGACAGGAGGATTGGATTCACTACTAGCATTCAGGGATTATATTAATAACATCTGGCCAGTTCACACTGACACACAGCAATGAGTCAATCAGCTTTCTAGATACGCAAGTCAGCAAAGATGAAGCAGGAAACTTGTCTACGGATTTATTTGTGAAAAACACTGATAGAAACAGCCTTCTTCATTTTTTGAGTTTCCACCCATTGGCAACAAAAAAGTCCCTCCCAAAATCCCAGTATGCTAGGGTCAACCGAATTGTTGAGGACCCCACGAAATGCACATCTAGACTTGAGGAGATGAATCAAAAATTTAGAGAGAGAGGTTACCCAGAATCCATTTTGAAGGAATCTAGACCAAACACCACACAAACAATCAATAGAGTCAGGCCAAAACGAATACCTTTCATCCATACCTATCACCCCTTCACTTACTAAATACATCGCATTATCCGGAAACACTGGGGTATACTAAAGAGATCCTTTCCAAACATAAAGGAGTTTCAGAACGGGTTCATGCCCTTCTACAAGCGCCCCAGAAACATACGGGACGCCATAGTGAAAGCTGACCTTGGTTCCGACCTGAGAATCCCTAGACAGACGTTCCTGGACACACCCAGAAGGGGCACTTTTCCATGTCTGGGCTGTTTTCAGTGCTCGAATATTCTTAAGGGTGACAAAATCTACCATCCCCTATCAGGTCGGACCTTTCTATCACCAGGATACTTTACCTGTGAATCGACATATGTGGTCTACTTGATCAAATGCCCGTGCGGTCTCGCATACGTTGGGGAGACCGCATGCGGCAACACAAATCCAACATCCGATGCCAATTAACACACTTGCCGATACCAGCTCATTTTATTGATCAGGGCCACAACATTGCTCAATTAAGATTCCAGGTCCTGGAACAAGTTGAGGCTCCGAGGAGAGGGGGTGATAGGGTGCGCCTTCTGAAACGAAGGGAGGCATTTTGGATATATACCCTTCAAACTATGGAACCCCTGGGCTTAAATAGGGAATATGATATATTCGCTTTCTTGTGAAACTGGACTTGAACATTGATATGTATTTCACTTTTTTTCAGAATCGCCGCTAGATGACCATAGATTCAGAATTTGTGACATCATGATACAGCTATCCTTGGTCCACCACACTTTGGTATTGCTCTTCTCAGCAATACTGGATCTGATTCCCCGTTTCTAATTTTCTCCTCTTCTCTTCTTTTTACCATAACTAGCTTATTTTATTTCCATACTACTTCCTTTATTTTTATTTTTTATTTTTTAATTTTTATTTTATTTCATTTTACTTCAAATCTCCTTTTCAGTGTCCCCCATCCTTACCATTCAATCACATATGTAATCTCATCTCACACCAATACACATACTTTCATTTCCCACACTGATATTCCAGCTTCCAGTGTTTCCCATCTTAACCATTCAATCATATATGTAATCTTATCTCACACCAATACACACACTTTCATTTCTCACACAGTTATTCCAGCTCCAAGCCCCTATATTCTACTCCCCATAGAACCAGATCGCTGTCAATCATTGAAATCAGGAGCCTAGGCGTCCTAGGTTCCCTTGGTAACTACCGTCACGTGGAAACATCATTCCACGTGACCGCTTCATCTCCCCGTGCGCTTAGATCCCTTCTATAGTGAAGGGACGCACGCCGGGGAAGAGACGGCATGACACGCGACGCATGTGCGTCATGACGTCATGGTGAGACCGGCTCAGCGCGCGATATAGCGCGAGCCACTCGCAGTCTCTACCACACCACCAATGATACAGGACGCACACTGAAGCCGCTCCTGAAGGTAAGGTTGAAGGGGGGCCCCCACTCCACCCATATTATCTACATAAAGCGGACAGCCTGTCATGGACTACTTCAATCCTTAGGGCAAACTGCACCACCAATGTTTAAGCCAGTACTGTGGGGACAAGCTACACAGGTAAACCACTCTACATTATAACTATTTGCACATCTGGTCTTACTCTACATCTAAGTCTAAACTTGCATGTTTACCTATAGCATTCAGATCCTACATCTGGGATGTCACCAGCATCCGATTGTGTTAGTAATAGCCACTGACAACTGTATGCAATCACAGAGGGTAAGCAACTTTTTAACCCTGTACTACATGCTCCCTAAGCATCCTGCATCACATATAACATAGTGCATTCACCCACAGGGCTACACACCTTCTCATGGATGGTTATCCTGTCTTTAATCTAACAAATATCTGAAACGGTATGTCCTATTATACATCTGTCTCTAATTATTCTCTTACTTCCACTTACATCTTATAGGGGTGCGTAGAGGATTGATATATCACTACAAAAACTGTTTTATTGTGAAGGTGATACTAGCTTTCAGTACACTTCTGTGCTTCATAAGTGACCAAGGACCTACACGATGAGACGGTGAAATATTTTCTATGTATTCTATTATGACCAGCATGTACGTTCCAGGATTGTTTCTCCTGATATTGTCTTGAGAACTTTGTCTTTTCTCCAGTATAACGTATAAGTGATGATATTGTATATTATGTACAGCTAAACATTGTTCACCTACCACAAATGTACAAAACACATGCTATGGTGTGATACTCACTTTTGTTTTATTGTTTTGTTTATTATACTTGTTTTGTAGAGTCTGACGAAGGCCGGTTAGGTCTAAAACTTATAATTTTCACCGAGCATTGTAAAACTTTTGTGAATAAACGCAACAACAAAAGAATACTTATTGTTTCTTAGTGGGATCCTTTATGCTATATATTACGGATTGGGACCCTATCCCACTACCTATCTACCCACATCCATCACACTCCTTGGTATAAGATACCTGTCTCAGCATACAGTACCACACGGGGGAGAATTAGATGCGCACGTCTGAACAAAGTACCACATGCCGTAGGATTAGATACGCACATCTGCACACAGTAATACATGCCGTAGGATTAGATACGCGCGTCTACACACAGTTCCACATGCCATAGGATTAGATATGCGTATCTACACACAGTTCCACACGCCGTAGAATTAGATACGCGCCTCTTCACATAATACCTCACAGGGGAGGATTAGATACGTGTGTCTGCACACAGCACCACACTTTGGAGGATTAGATACACGTGTCTGCACACAATACCACATGCCGTAGGATTAGATAGGCGTGTCTACACACAGTTCCACACGCCATAGGATTAGATACGCGCTTCTTCACACAATACCACACAGGGGAGGATTAGTGTCACGTTCGTATCAGAGTCCAGACACAGATTCCAGGCTGCAGATAGCACCACTAAGGAGACAGGGGAAGGAGACTATCCCTGGCACTACGGTGACCTTGGCCCCGACGACTCCTGGCTCTCTAGCACGAAGACCTGACAGACAGACAGACAGGGCAAGAGCTGCAAGAAAGCTAGGGACTGGGGATTCTAGGGTGGTGACCCCTACAGAAATAAAGGTGCAGCTGCAGACAAACAAACCGGACGGGAGGTGCTGGACAACTGACACGCAGCACAACAGAGTACAAAACAAGAGGAATGAGGAGAGGGACAGTGGAGAGGTGAGGAAAGGGCAAACACGAGACTGGGGTAAAATAAACTGGAACCCACCTCAAACAACCGGATAGTGCCAAGCAAACAGACGTGAAGGGAAGGGCAGAATAGAAGTGTGGAGGGAAAAACCAACTCACACACAAACAACACTCAAACTCCTTTTAGTCAGTAAGCACAAGCAAATCACTCCTCTTCCTCCTAAAGCCAAGAATTCTAGGTTGGGACCACAAAAACCGGCAACTGGTGGAGCCAGCCCTCTTCCTAATAAAGGCCCCCAGATCCTCCCATAGGATGATGGCGACCCATAACACCTGAGGTTAGACTCGTATAACCTCAAGTGTGTTCAGAAGTCCAGAACACTATGTGCACACTGATGGCTCCATGGCAGGGAACCCAGCAGCCGATCACAGAAGCCCGGATCAAATCCCCGACAGAACAGTACACCAACAAACAATCAGGTCATGACAATTAGATACGTGTGTCTGCACACAGTACCACACTTTGGAGGATTAGATACATGACTCTGCACACTGTACCACAAGCCAGAGAATTAGATACGCGTCTCAGCACACAGTACCACATGGGGAGAATTAGATACGTGCATCTGCACACAGTACCACACACCAGAGGATTAGATACGTGCGTCTGCACACAGTACCACATGCCGTAGGGTTATATACGCACGTCTGCACACAGTTCCACAGGCCGTAGGATTAGATACACGCCTCTTCACACAATTCCACACAGAGGAAGATTAGATACGTGTGTCGGCACACAGCACCACACTTTGGAGGTTTAGATACATGCCTCTGCCAACAGTACCACAAGCCAGAGAATTAGATACTAGAGATGAGCGAACACTAAAATGTTCGAGGTTCGAAATTCGATTCGAACAGCCGCTCAATGTTCGTGTGTTCGAACGGGTTTCGAACCCCATTATAGTCTATGGGGAACAGATACTCGTTAAGGGGGAAACCCAAATCCGTGTCTGGAGGGTCACCAAGTCCACTATGACACCCCAGGAAATGATGCCAACACCTCTGGAATGACACTGGGACAGCAGGGGAAGCATGTCTGGGGGCATCTAACACACCAAAGACCCTCTATTACCCCAACATCACTGCCTAACAACTACACACTTTACACATTCAAAAAACCTCTATCAAAGTGGGAAAATACCTGGAAACCTTCTTTACTCCCCAAATGGATGGACACAAACCCCAATTTAATCTCAACAAACAGTAACAACCACCCCTTTAAATCACGTTCCCCATGACAACCACAAATGGAATAGGCAATGGGAATTCCAAAAGCCCTCACCCTTAACTGTCATTTTGAGTGTGTGTGTGTGTGTGTGTGTGTGTGTGTGTGTGTGTGTGTGTGATGTGGTAAGACCTTCCAAAATTCACTTTTCTAGCCCTTAACATGAGCCCTTCCAAACAAAGTTACATGACCTTAAGCTGAGCTACCAGCAGAGATTGAGGCCCTTGGCATGAGTAGAGCCTTGCACCAGCAGTGTTTTTGGCACTTAGGGTGAGTTGAGCCTTGTACCAGCGTGTGTCCCTTAACATCAGGCGGGCCCTAAGTTCTGCGCTTTGCACAAAAGTTCCACATTAACTAGGCTGAATGGTACAAAGATTAGTAGGCCCGAGAACCAGGAACAGGTCTTGCAATGGCTGTCGGATAACGCTTAAAGCACATTGTCCACCAGCCAGTCAGCCTCTACCTCCTCTTACCCAACAGTCTTGTCCTCCTTCCACCCAAAATTCCCAATCTTCCCAGAACAATAACCCCAACTGTCCCTGCTCCCCAGAGCTGTTCTCCCTTCCTTTGACTGTACCGCAACCTGCCCCTCCATTTCGCGATTCCACGGACCTAACAGACGAGTATCTGTGTCCAGATGCTCAAACACTAGAGTCTCCTCCATTCCATCTCCGGTCGATTTGGTGGCGGATGACCAGCAACCCACCCTCATCGACGACGATGAGACGCAGTTGCTGTCAGGGCAGCCAGTTGACATGCGCATTGTGCAGGAGGAGGAGGCGAGACAGGAGTTGGAAGAGGAGGTGGTGGACGACGAGGACACCGACCCCACCTGGACAAGGCAGATGTCAAGCTGGGAAAGTAGTGTGGATGTTGAGGCAGGTGCAGCACCAAAAAGGGTAGCTAGAGGCAGAGACATGTCCAGAGGCAGAGGTCAGCTGCTTTGCCGAAGCCAGGCCAGACCCGGAATGTCCGAAGATGTTCCCTTTTGTACCCAGCCCAGAAAAACTCCCCCATCGAGGGCACGTTTCTTGAAGGTGTAGAGTTTTTTCAAGGAATGCGCCGAGGACAGATATAGTGTCGTCTACACAATTTGCCTCTCGAAATCGAGTAGGGGCCCTGAGAAGAGCAACCTGTCCACCACTTCAATGCACCGTCATTTGGAATCCAAGCAATGGAATCAGTGGCAGGCAGCAACGGCAGGACAAACGTCGCCCGCCGTTCATGCCACTGCCTCTGCTCACAGTGCTGGCGATGCACTCCAGAGGACGAGCCAGGACATCACTTCATCTGCCTCCGCCACTTTGTTGACTTCTCCCTCATCCTCCCCTGTTTCTGTCTTATCTCCTTCTCCTGCACCATCAAAGGCACCATCAGGCGCTTCTTTACAACAACCCACCATCTCTCAGACATTGGAGCGCCGGCAGAAATACACCGCTAACCACCCACCCACGCAAGCCTAGAACGCCAACATCGCTAAACTGCTGGCCCAGGAGAGGTTAGCGTTCTGGCTTGTTGAAACTCCCGCCTTCCCGGACCTGATGGCAACTGTGGCACCTCACTATGCCGTCCCTAGCCGTCTCAACTTCTCCCGGTGTGGCGTCCCCGCCTTGCACCAGCACGTGTCACTCAACATCAGGTGGGCCCTTAGTTCCGCGCTTTGCTGCAAGGTCCACTTGACCACCGACACTTGGACAAGCGCCTGTGGTCAGGGATGCTGCAGTGCTTATCTTTAATGACAGGCAGGGTGAATGTGGTGGAGTCTGTTCCCCGGGTGCAAACTGGGGTGGCCTATCTCCTCTCCCAGGCCAAAATTCATGGCAGGAGTAGACTGAAACCCTACGACGCTGCAACCTCCACCACAGCTACTAGCGGCAAACGCTAAAACACTGGTGTGGGGAGACGTCAGCAGGCGGTGCTGAAGCTCATCAGCTTGGGGGACAGACAGCACAGTGCCTCCGAGGTCAGGGATGCCATCCTGGCTGAGATGGCATTTTTTTTTTCCCTGCTACACCTGGGGCCTGGCATTTTTACGCCTGTGATAATGGCTGGATCCTGGTAGCGGCTCTGGAGCTTGCCAGCCTCCAACACGTTCCATGTTTGGCCCACGTCTAACCTAGTGGTGCAAAGTTTTTTAAAAACATACCCAAATGTACCGAAGCTACTGTTGAAAATGCGGCGCTTGTGGGGTGATGTCTAGGGGCAAAAGCAGTGTGGATGTGGAGGCAAGCTAAGCAGGAAAAACTGGGGGTACAAGCTAAGGCATGGACTGGGGTGATGTCTAGGGGCAAAAGCAGTGTGGATGTGGAGGCAAGCTAAGCAGGAAAAACTGGGGGTACAAGCTAAGGCATGGACTGGGGTGATGTCTAGGGGCAAAAGCAGTGTGGATGTGGAGGCAAGCTAAGCAGGAAAAACTGGGGGTACAAGCTAAGGCATGGACTGGGGTGATGTCTAGGGGCAAAAGCAGTGTGGATGTGGAGGCAAGCAAAGCAGGGAAAATGGTGGCTAGAGGCAAAGGGATGTCCATAGGCAGCAAGGGCAAAGATGCAAAACTCTCCCGTTTCAAGAATTTTCCTGACTTGTTTCCCCACAAAACATTCCTGGGAGGAGGGCTGAAACACCACCCTCCTCCTCCTCCGCTGTTAGATTTACCCCAGCTACGAGCTGAAAACGCTGCAACACTGGTGTGGGGAGACGTCAGCAGGCTGGGCTGAAGCTCATCAGCTTGGGAGACGGACAGCACACTGCCTCTGAGGTCAGGGATGCCATCCTGGATGAGATGGCAATTTGTTTATCCCCGCTGCCCCTGGGGCCAGGTTTTTTAGCTTGTTGGAGGGCTCTGGAGCTTGCCAGCCTCCAACACGTTCCATGCCTGGCCCACATGTTCAATGTAGTGGTGCAATGATTTTTAAAAACATACCCCAAATTAGCTGAGCTAAGGGTGAAAGTGCGGCACTTGGACACCCACTTTCCCAAGTCTACAGTACCTGGAGCTAGCCGCAATACACTCCAGCAAGGCCTACATCTGCCTGAAGCACCTACTGTTGTGCGAGGTCACCACACGCTCTAACCCTAGATACCGTATGTTCAGCAGGGTGTGTGAGCAGCAGAGACCTTTGATGGAGTACCAGCTACAAAACCCAAGGGTTCCTCAGAGTCAGCTCCCTCACTTTCTGCACCATGAGTTTCCATGGGTGGCAGACTTATGGCTAGAGGCACAGGCATGGATAGGGGTGATGTGTAGGGGCAAAAGCAGTGTGGATGTGGAGGCAAGTTAAGCAGCAAAAACTGGGGGTACAAGCAGCCGGTGACATCATCACTGACAAGCACAGCTGTCTGTCAGCTGACAGGCTGACTTTCACCAAAATGAACAGACAATGGATAGACTCATCATATACATGTCAGTTACATGACAAATTTAGTGCAATTTGCAAGTCCAAGATGGTTTGGAGATCTGCGGAGAGGAATCTCACCACCTCTTGCGGGTGCCATCATTTGGAAGGCAAGCCCTGGGCTCAGTGGGTGAGAGCAAGCGCAGGATAATCGTCGTTTGGCCTGGCGGCCACTGCCTCTTCCACTGTTGACAGGGCTGGTGCTGCAGTCCAGACCAGGAGCCAGGACACCTCCACATCTGCCTCTGACACTTTGGGGAGTTCACCCTTATCCTCACCTTTTCCTGCCATTTCTCCTTTTGCCCGCGCCATCATGCGCCTCTTCCCAGCAACTCCCCATCTCCCAAGCCTTTCATTTCATGCTAAAGTACAGCGCAACCCACCCACATGCCCAAGGCTTCAACGGCCTCATCTCAAGAAATCTGGCCCAGGAGATGTTGGAATCCCGGCTGGGGGACACTCTGCCCTTTTTGGGCAGAGTGTCTACTGCGCCACCGCACTGTGCCGTCCACACCAGCACTTTCCCCCAAACATGAGGCGGTCCCTAAATTCAGCGCTTAGCCCTAAAGTTCCATGTGACCAGTTACGAATGGACAAGTGCATGCGGACAGGGACGCTACCTTTCAATTTGGGCACAGTGGTTGAATGTAGTTGAGGCGTGGACCGGGTCGCAAAATGTGGTGGCCTGACTTGTCTCCCCACACAACATTCCTGGGAGGAGGGCTGAAACACCACCCTCCTCCGCTGTTAAATTGACCCCAGCTACGAGCTGGAAACGCTGCAACACTGGTGTGGGGAGACGTCAGCGGGCCGTGCTGAAGCTCATCAGCTTGGGGGCCAGACAGCACACTGCCTACAAAGTGAGTCATGCCATCCTCGATGAGACGGCAATGTGGTTTTTGCCACTGCACCTGGGCCCAGGCATGTTGTCATGTGTGATAATGGCCGTAACCTGGGATTGGCTCTGTAGCTTGGCAGCCTGCAACATATTCCATGCCTGGGCCACGTTTTTAACTCATTGCTGCTAATCTTTTGAAAAAGGTACCCCAATGTTCCTGAGCTACTGGTGAAAGTGTGGCGCTTGTGCGGATAGTTTTTAAAGTGTATAGTTGCCGCTGCTAGCCTCTATGCACTCCTACAACGCCTGTACCTGCTGGAACAACGGCTGTTGTGCGACGTCTCCACACTGCTGGCACTAAACATATCATGTGTTGAGCAGAGTGTGTGAGCAGCACAGACCTTTGATGTAGTTCCAACTCCAAAACCCTCGGGTTCGTCAAAGTCAACTCCCTCAGTTGCTCAACCATGAGTGGCCATGGGTGGCAGACTTATGTGAAATCCCATCCCATCCATTGCACTGGACACGAAACATTAGCATGCGCTCAGCACAACTTCGGATATGGCAGATACGTTAAGCAGGGTGCAGGGTACAACACAGACCAGGCCCGAGCACCAGGAACAGGTGTTAGAAATACTGCAGCATCTGCCATTTCCTTCCAATTTTGGGGTTTTGGACCCGCCACCGACTTGTCTGGACCTAAGTGGGGATCATGAGACACAGTTGCCATCAAGGCAAGCTGTGGTCATGTGCGGTTTGCAGTAAGGGGGCAGTGCGCAATTGGAAGAGGAGTTGGTGGATGACGAGGCCACCGACCCCACATGGACAGGGGTAATGTCTAGGGGCTAAAGCAGTGTAGATGTAGAGGGAAGCTAAATCAACAAAAAACCTGGGTAGAAGCAAAGGCATAAACTGGGGTGATGTTTAGGGGTGAAAGCAGAGTAGATGTGGAGGGAAGCTAAGCAGCAAAAACAGTGGGTAGAAGCAAAGGCATGCAAAACTCTACCCTGTTGGAAGACTTATTCCTAGGTCTGGAACACGTTAATGGCCCCCCTGGACAAATTACTGCCACTCAGGGGCCTAGTGTCACCAGGAGGGACAAGTATAGGCGCATGTTGTGGGAATACCTGGCCGACACCAGCTCTGTCCTCTCCGATCCCTCTGTGCTCTACAGCCTAAACTTATTTTCTCATCTTTTTTTCTGAACTGCACATCTCTTGCCTGCTTCCTTTGGGATCTTAGAAATGGTGGTCCACTTCCACAGATGGTAACTTCAATAGACAGTGTAACGGGAGTAGCTGAGGGATCGCTGTCTTAACCACTTTTTGGCACAAAATTAACTTCCAAAGCCAAATATGGTGCAAGTATATGATGCAAGGACACCTACACACCTATCTCTGACACATTGGGGAGTTCACCCTCATGCGCCCTTTTGGCCTGCACCATCATGCGCCTCTTCCCAGCCACTCCACATTTCCCAAGCTTTTCATTGCAGGCAGAAGTACAATACAACCCACCCCCATGCCCAAGCCTGTAACAGCCTCATCGATAAACTGCTGGCCCTGGAGATGTTGGTGTTTGTTTATGCTTCTGGAGACCCAGGCCTTCCGTCAGCAGATGGCAGCTGGGGCACCTCCCTATGCTGGGCCTAGCCGTTACTACTTCTCTTGGTGTGCTGTCTCTGCCTTGCGCCTGCATGTGTCCCATAACATCAGTCGGGCCCAGAGCTCTGCGCTTTGCTGCAAGGTCCACTTGACCACCGACACATGGACAAGCGCCTGTGGTCAGGGATGCTGCAGTGCTTATCTTTAATGACAGGCAGGGTGAATGTGGTGGAGTCTGTTCCCCGGGTGCAAACTGGGGTGGCCTATCTCCTCTCCCAGGCCAAAATTCATGGCAGGAGTAGACTGAAACCCTACGAAGCTGCAACCTCCACCCCAGCTACTAGCGGAAAACACTGTAACACTGGCATGGGGAGATGTCAGCAGGCCGTGCTGAAACTGATCAGCTTGGGGGACAGACAGCACAGTGCCTCCGAGGTCAGGGATGCCATCCTGGCTGAGATGGCATTTTTTTTTCCCTGCTACACCTGGGGCCTGGCATTTTGCGCCTGTGATAATGGCTGGAACCTGGTAGCAGATCTGGAGCTTGCCAGACTCAAACACGGTCCACGCATGGCCCACGTTTTCCAACTTGTTGGTGCCATGTTTCTTTGAAACCTACACCATTGTGCCTGATATACAGGTCAAAGTGGGGCCATTTTCGTAAGTGAGAACTAGCCTCTGCTAGGCAGAAAACATTCAGAGCACACTCCTCTCATCTTCGCACCGTTGGCTGGCGGAGGAAGACGAGGGGGTTGGAGTGGCATCTGATGTCCCTATCCCACACGAGGCTAGAGGGTGCACTTCAGTGCATCCCATTGCTTCACCACAAATGGTGTGAAGGGGAGTGGAAAATGGAGGAAATGGAGAGTGACCCTTACAGTTGGGGCCAGCAAAGGCATGCCAAGTAACACACTGGCACACATGGCTGACTTCATCTTGGGTTGCTTTTCAACACATATTTCACATCATGAAGAACAAATAATACTGGATTTTTTCAAGCCTCGAACCCCGGTCTAGGTCTAATGTCTGTTCCTTTCTTATATTAGGGGAGAGGGAAAAAAAATTACTTCAGTGATACGTTTAGCGTACATAGACTGACTATTAATGTGTATCCCACTTAGTGTTGTTAGGGTTACACACCGTCACAACCTGGCTAAAGCTTCTATAGCTGTTAATAAAGTCAACATAACTTTACGGTATCCAAAAAGACAGCTGGTACCGACAGAGAGCAAGATAAATGTCACCCAAAGCTGTGAGCTCTGAACACCCACAGTGACTTTGGCGTCATCATCATTATAAGGGAGCGGGTGGTAATAAATAACTTGGCAGTGCCTAAAACCCAAAAAGCTTATACAACTATATTTACATTAAGATACACAAATGAAACTTTTCAGTAGCATGTCATGAGACAAGCTGATAAGCTCTTCCTTTGTGCAGTGCTATTTGAAAGTTAAACGCTGCCTTTATTTTAATTCTGGAGAAGGTGCAGACATTAGATTTAGAACATGTTGTCTTCATTGTCCAAATCCTCTATATAGGTAACGTGTTTTTCGGGCCGAGCTGTCTGGGAACGAGCTGGTGCAGCACTGACAACCTGGGTGAATATGGCAAGAGCCTGAGATGTAGGGTGAATGAATCCCCAAATTATTTGTGGAATTCCCAGTGAGACAATGGCACTGTATACCAGTATTAAAAATTGTGGGTGCACATAACCCCCATATATTCTTTGAATTCCCAGTGAGACAATGGAACTGTATAGCAGTAGCAAAAATTGTGGGTGCACGTAACCCCCATATATTCTTTGAATTCCCAGTCAGACAATGGCACTGTATACCAGTATTAAAAATTGTGGGTGCACATAACCCCCATATATTCTTTGAATTCCCAGTGAGACAATGGCACTGTATACCAGTATTAAAAATTGTGGGTGCACATAACCCCCATATATTCTTTGAATTCCCAGTGAGACAATGGAACTGTATAGCAGTATTAAAAATTGTGGGTGCACGTAACCCCCATATATTCTTTGAATTCCCAGTCAGACAATGGCACTGTATACCAGTATTAAAAATTGTGGGTGCACATAACCCCCATATATTCTTTGAATTCCCAGTGAGACAATGGAACTGTATAGCAGTAGCAAAAATTGTGGGTGCACGTAACCCCCATATATTCTTTGAATTCCCAGTCAGACAATGGCACTGTATACCAGTATTAAAAATTGTGGGTGCACATAACCCCCATATATTCTTTGAATTCCCAGTCAGACAATGGCACTGTATACCAGTAGTAAAAATTGTGGGTGCACATAACCCCAATATATTCTTTGAATTCCCAGTCAGACAATGGCACTGTATACCAGTATTAAAAATTGTGGGTGCACATAACCCCCATATATTCTTTGAATTCCCAGTCAGACAATGGCACTATATACCAGTATTAAAAATTGTGGGTGCACATAACCCCAATATATTCTTTGAATTCCCAGTCAGACAATGGCACTGTATACCAGTATTAAAAATTGTGGGTGCACATAACCCCCATATATTCTTTGAATTCCCAGTGAGACAATGGAACTGTATAGCAGTAGCAAAAATTGTGGGTGCACGTAACCCCCATATATTCTTTGAATTCCCAGTCAGACAATGGCACTATATACCAGTATTAAAAATTGTGGGTGCACATAACCCCCATATATTCTTTGAATTCCCAGTCAGACAATGGCACTGTATACCAGTATTAAAAATTGTGGGTGCACATAACCCCCATATATTCTTTGAATTCCCAGTGAGACAATGGAACTGTATAGCAGTATTAAAAATTGTGGGTGCACGTAACCCCCATATATTCTTTGAATTCCCAGTCAGACAATGGCACTGTATTCCAGTATTAAAAATTGTGGGTGCACATAACCCCCATATATTCTTTGAATTCCCAGTGAGACAATGGAACTGTATAGCAGTATTAAAAATTGTGGGTGCACGTAACCCCCATATATTCTTTGAATTCCCAGTCAGACAATGGCACTATATACCAGTATTAAAAATTGTGGGTGCACATAACCCCCATATATTCTTTGAATTCCCAGTCAGACAATGGCACTGTATACCAGTATTAAAAATTGTGGGTGCACATAACCCCCATATATTCTTTGAATTCCCAGTGAGACAATGGAACTGTATAGCAGTATTAAAAATTGTGGGTGCACGTAACCCCCATATATTCTTTGAATTCCCAGTCAGACAATGGCACTGTATACCAGTATTAAAAATTGTGGGTGCACATAACCCCCATATATTCTTTGAATTCCCAGTGAGACAATGGAACTGTATAGCAGTATTAAAAATTGTGGGTGCACGTAACCCCCATATATTCTTTGAATTCCCAGTCAGACAATGGCACTGTATACCAGTATTAAAAATTGTGGGTGCACATAACCCCCATATATTCTTTGAATTCCCAGTGAGACAATGGAACTGTATAGCAGTAGCAAAAATTGTGGGTGCACGTAACCCCCATATATTCTTTGAATTCCCAGTCAGACAATGGCACTGTATACCAGTATTAAAAATTGTGGGTGCACATAACCCCCATATATTCTTTGAATTCCCAGTCAGACAATGGCACTGTATACCAGTAGTAAAAATTGTGGGTGAACATAACTCCAATATATTCTTTGAATTCCCAGTCAGACAATGGCACTATATACCAGTATTAAAAATTGTGGGTGCACATAACCCCAATATATTCTTTGAATTCCCAGTCAGACAATGGCACTGTATACCAGTATTAAAAATTGTGGGTGCACATAACCCCCATATATTCTTTGAATTCCCAGTGAGACAATGGCACTGTATAGCAGTAGCAAAAATTGTGGGTGCACGTCACCCCAATATATTCTTTGAATTCCCAGTCAGACAATGACACTGTATACCAGTAGTAAAAATTGTGGGTGCACATAACCCCCATATATTCTTTGAATTCCCAGTCAGACAATGGCACTGTATACCAGTATTAAAAATTGTGGGTGCACATAACCCCCATATATTCTTTGAATTCCCAGTCAGACAATGGCACTATAAACCAGTAGTAAAAATTGTGGGTGCACATAACCCCAATATATTCTTTGAATTCCCAGTGAGACAATGGCACTGTATACCAGTAGTAAAAATTGTGGGTGCACATAACCCCAATATATTCTTTGAATTCCCAGTCAGACAATGGCACTGTATACCAGTATTAAAAATTGTGGGTGCACATAACCCCCATATATTCTTTGAATTCCCAGTCAGACAATGGCACTATATACCAGTATTAAAAATTGTGGGTGCACATAACCCCAATATATTCTTTGAATTCCCAGTCAGACAATGGCACTGTATACCAGTATTAAAAATTGTGGGTGCACATAACCCCCATATATTCTTTGAATTCCCAGTCAGACAATGGCACTGTATACCAGTATTAAAAATTGTGGGTGCACATAACCCCAATATATTCTTTGAATTCCCAGTCAGACAATGGCACTGTATACCAGTATTAAAAATTGTGGGTGCACATAACCCCCATATATTCTTTGAATTCCCAGTGAGACAATGGCACTGTATAGCAGTAGCAAAAATTGTGGGTGCACGTCACCCCAATATATTCTTTGAATTCCCAGTCAGACAATGGCACTGTATACCAGTAGTAAAAATTGTGGGTGCACATAACCCCCATATATTCTTTGAATTCCCAGTCAGACAATGGCACTGTATACCAGTATTAAAAATTGTGGGTGCACATAACCCCCATATATTCTTTGAATTCCCAGTGAGACAATGGAACTGTATAGCAGTAGCAAAAATTGTGGGTGCACGTAACCCCCATATATTCTTTGAATTCCCAGTCAGACAATGGCACTATATACCAGTATTAAAAATTGTGGGTGCACATAACCCCCATATATTCTTTGAATTCCCAGTCAGACAATGGCACTGTATACCAGTAGTAAAAATTGTGGGTGCACATAACCCCAATATATTCTTTGAATTCCCAGTCAGACAATGGCACTGTATACCAGTATTAAAAATTGTGGGTGCACATAACCCCCATATATTCTTTGAATTCCCAGTCAGACAATGGCACTGTATACCAGTATTAAAAATTGTGGGTGCACATAACCCCCATATATTCTTTGAATTCCCAGTCAGACAATGGCACTATATACCAGTAGTAAAAATTGTGGGTGCACATAACCCCAATATATTCTTTGAATTCCCAGTCAGACAATGGCACTGTATACCAGTATTAAAAATTGTGGGTGCACATAACCCCCATATATTCTTTGAATTCCCAGTCAGACAATGGCACTATATACCAGTATTAAAAATTGTGGGTGCACATAACCCCAATATATTCTTTGAATTCCCAGTCAGACAATGGCACTGTATACCAGTATTAAAAATTGTGGGTGCACATAACCCCCATATATTCTTTGAATTCCCAGTGAGACAATGGCACTGTATAGCAGTAGCAAAAATTGTGGGTGCACGTCACCCCAATATATTCTTTGAATTCCCAGTCAGACAATGGCACTGTATACCAGTAGTAAAAATTGTGGGTGCACATAACCCCCATATATTCTTTGAATTCCCAGTCAGACAATGGCACTGTATACCAGTATTAAAAATTGTGGGTGCACATAACCCCCATATATTCTTTGAATTCCCAGTCAGACAATGGCACTATATACCAGTATTAAAAATTGTGGGTGCACATAACCCCCATATATTCTTTGAATTCCCAGTCAGACAATGGCACTGTATACCAGTATTAAAAATTGTGGGTGCACATAACCCCCATATATTCTTTGAATTCCCAGTGAGACAATGGAACTGTATAGCAGTATTAAAAATTGTGGGTGCACGTAACCCCCATATATTCTTTGAATTCCCAGTCAGACAATGGCACTGTATACCAGTATTAAAAATTGTGGGTGCACATAACCCCCATATATTCTTTGAATTCCCAGTGAGACAATGGAACTGTATAGCAGTATTAAAAATTGTGGGTGCACGTAACCCCCATATATTCTTTGAATTCCCAGTCAGACAATGGCACTGTATACCAGTATTAAAAATTGTGGGTGCACATAACCCCCATATATTCTTTGAATTCCCAGTGAGACAATGGAACTGTATAGCAGTAGCAAAAATTGTGGGTGCACGTAACCCCCATATATTCTTTGAATTCCCAGTCAGACAATGGCACTGTATACCAGTATTAAAAATTGTGGGTGCACATAACCCCCATATATTCTTTGAATTCCCAGTCAGACAATGGCACTGTATACCAGTAGTAAAAATTGTGGGTGCACATAACCCCAATATATTCTTTGAATTCCCAGTCAGACAATGGCACTGTATACCAGTATTAAAAATTGTGGGTGCACATAACCCCCATATATTCTTTAAATTCCCAGTCAGACAATGGCACTATATACCAGTATTAAAAATTGTGGGTGCACATAACCCCAATATATTCTTTGAATTCCCAGTCAGACAATGGCACTGTATACCAGTATTAAAAATTGTGGGTGCACATAACCCCCATATATTCTTTGAATTCCCAGTGAGACAATGGCACTGTATAGCAGTAGCAAAAATTGTGGGTGCACGTCACCCCAATATATTCTTTGAATTCCCAGTCAGACAATGGCACTGTATACCAGTAGTAAAAATTGTGGGTGCACATAACCCCCATATATTCTTTGAATTCCCAGTCAGACAATGGCACTGTATACCAGTATTAAAAATTGTGGGTGCACATAACCCCCATATATTCTTTGAATTCCCAGTCAGACAATGGCACTATATACCAGTAGTAAAAATTGTGGGTGCACATAACCCCAATATATTCTTTGAATTCCCAGTGAGACAATGGCACTGTATACCAGTAGTAAAAATTGTGGGTGCACATAACCCCAATATATTCTTTGAATTCCCAGTCAGACAATGGCACTGTATACCAGTATTAAAAATTGTGGGTGCACATAACCCCCATATATTCTTTGAATTCCCAGTCAGACAATGGCACTATATACCAGTATTAAAAATTGTGGGTGCACATAACCCCAATATATTCTTTGAATTCCCAGTCAGACAATGGCACTGTATACCAGTATTAAAAATTGTGGGTGCACATAACCCCCATATATTCTTTGAATTCCCAGTGAGACAATGGCACTGTATAGCAGTAGCAAAAATTGTGGGTGCACGTCATCCCAATATATTCTTTGAATTCCCAGTCAGACAATGGCACTGTATACCAGTAGTAAAAATTGTGGGTGCACATAACCCCCATATATTCTTTGAATTCCCAGTCAGACAATGGCACTGTATACCAGTAGTAAAAATTGTGGGTGCACATAACCCCAATATATTCTTTGAATTCCCAGTCAGACAATGGCACTGTATACCAGTATTAAAAATTGTGGGTGCACATAACCCCCATATATTCTTTGAATTCCCAGTCAGACAATGGCACTGTATACCAGTATTAAAAATTGTGGGTGCACATAACCCCCATATATTCTTTGAATTCCCAGTCAGACAATGGCACTATATACCAGTAGTAAAAATTGTGGGTGCACATAACCCCAATATATTCTTTGAATTCCCAGTCAGACAATGGCACTGTATACCAGTATTAAAAATTGTGGGTGCACATAACCCCCATATATTCTTTGAATTCCCAGTCAGACAATGGCACTATATACCAGTAGTAAAAATTGTGGGTGCACATAACCCCAATATATTCTTTGAATTCCCAGTCAGACAATGGCACTGTATACCAGTAGTAAAAATTGTGGGTGCACATAACCCCCATATATTCTTTGAATTCCCAGTCAGACAATGGCACTGTATACCAGTATTAAAAATTGTGGGTGCACATAACCCCCATATATTCTTTGAATTCCCAGTGAGACAATGGAACTGTATAGCAGTAGCAAAAATTGTGGGTGCACGTAACCCCCATATATTCTTTGAATTCCCAGTCAGACAATGGCACTATATACCAGTATTAAAAATTGTGGGTGCACATAACCCCCATATATTATTTGAATTCCCAGTCAGACAATGGCACTGTATACCAGTATTAAAAATTGTGGGTGCACATAACCCCAATATATTCTTTGAATTCCCAGTCAGACAATGGCACTGTATACCAGTATTAAAAATTGTGGGTGCACATAACCCCCATATATTCTTTGAATTCCCAGTCAGACAATGGCACTGTATACCAGTATTAAAAATTGTGGGTGCACATAACCCCCATATATTCTTTGAATTCCCAGTCAGACAATGGCACTATATACCAGTAGTAAAAATTGTGGGTGCACATAACCCCAATATATTCTTTGAATTCCCAGTGAGACAATGGCACTGTATACCAGTATTAAAAATTGTGGGTGCACATAACCCCCATATATTCTTTGAATTCCCAGTCAGACAATGGCACTGTATACCAGTATTAAAAATTGTGGGTGCACATAACCCCCATATATTCTTTGAATTCCCAGTGAGACAATGGAACTGTATAGCAGTATTAAAAATTGTGGGTGCACGTAACCCCCATATATTCTTTGAATTCCCAGTCAGACAATGGCACTGTATACCAGTATTAAAAATTGTGGGTGCACATAACCCCCATATATTCTTTGAATTCCCAGTCAGACAATGGAACTGTATAGCAGTAGCAAAAATTGTGGGTGCACATAACCCCCATATATTCTTTGAATTCCCAGTCAGACAATGGCACTGTATACCAGTATTAAAAATTGTGGGTGCACATAACCCCCATATATTCTTTGAATTCCCAGTGAGACAATGGCACTGTATAGCAGTAGCAAAAATTGTGGGTGCACGTCACCCCAATATATTCTTTGAATTCCCAGTCAGACAATGGCACTATATACCAGTAGCAAAAATTGTGGGTGTATATAGCCCCAATTCTATTGCTAGGGGACTTGCAGGGTATTTCTGAGGTGAAGGTGGGGGGGCACACCATTGGAACGGGGATTTGGGGTGTATATATGGGGTATACGGGAATACACTGTCAGTGTGTTCCATTCAGGATCCTGGGAAAGCTGGGTTGCGGCGATTGAGCCCGTCAGTGCCACGTTACACTGACAAGCTTCTCCCTGGAATTGAAGTTATATGTAAGCCCAATATATTCTTTGAATTCCCAGTGAGACAATGGCACTATATGGCAGTAGCAAAAATAGTGGGTGTATATAGCCCCAATCCTATTGCTAGGGGACTTGCAGGGTATTTCTGGGGTGAAGGTGGGGGGGCACACCGTTGGAACGGGTATCGGGGGTATATATCGGGTATACGGGAATACACTGACAGTGTATTCCATTCAGGATCCTGGGAAAGCTGGGTTGCGGCGATTGAGCCCGTCAGTGCCACGTTACACTGACAAGCTTCTCCCTGGAATTTAGCTCTTATAAGAGCTGTTGGTTGTCTTCTCCTTCCTATCCTAGCCTGTCCCTGCCTACCCAGAATCTAACCCCTAGCTAACTGGACGGAAACCTCCGTCCTCGGTGAATTGCAAGCTCAGAATGACGCGAAGCTGGGCGGCGCTGTTCTTTTAAATTAGAGGTCACATGTTTTCGGCAGCCAATGGGTTTTGCCTACTTTTTTCAACGTCACCGGTGTCGTAGTTCCTGTCCCACCTACCCTGCGCTGTTATTGGAGCAAAAAAGGCGCCAGGGAAGGTGGGAGGGGAATCGAGTAATGGCGCACTTTACCACGCGGTGTTCGATTCGATTCGAACATGCCGAACAGCCTAATATCCGATCGAACATGAGTTCGATAGAACACTGTTCGCTCATCTCTATTAGATACACGTCTCAGCACACAGTACCACATGGGGAGGATTAGTTACGCGCATCTGCACACAGTACCACACGCCAGAGGATTAGATACACATGTTTGCACACCGTACCACACACCAGAGGATTAGATACGCACGTCTGCACACAGTACCACATGCGTTAGATTAGATATGCACGTCTGCACACATTTTCACTTACCGGAGGATTAGATATGCGCCTCTTCACACAATGCCACACGGGGGAGGATTAGATACACACATCTGCACACAGTACCACATGCCAGAGGATTAGATACATGCCTCTCCACACAGTACTACAAGCCAGAGAATTAGAGATGCGTCTCAGCACACAGTACCACACAGGGGAGAATTAGATACGCGCATCTGCACACAGTAACACATGCCATAGGATTAGATAAGTCTACACACAGTCTACACACAGTTCCACAGGCCATAGGATTAGATACGCGCCTCTTCACACAATACCACACAGGGGAGGATTAGATATGAGCACACAGTACCACACTTTGGAGGATTAGATACATGCATCTGCACACAGTACCACAAGCCAGAGAATTAGATACGCATCTAAGCACACAGTACCACATGGGGAGGATTAGATATGCCCGTCTGCACACAATACCAAACGGGGAGGATTAGATACGCGTGTCTGCACACAGTACCACACGCCAGAGGATTAGATACGCGCATCTGCACACAGTACCACATGCTGTAGGATTAGATATGTGCGTCTACACACAGTTCCACACGCCGTAGGATTAGATACGCGCCTCTTCACACAATACCACACAGGGGAGGATTAGATACGTGCGTCTGAACACCATACCACACTTTGGAGGATTAGATACATGCCTCTGCACACAGTACCTTATGCCAGAGAATTAGATACACGTGTCAGCAAACAGTACCACACGAAGGAGGATTAGATACGCGCATCTGCACACAGTACCACACGCCAGAGGATTAGATACGCACGTTTGCACACAGTACCACATGCCGTAAGATTAGATATGCACGTCTGCACACAGTTTCACTTACCGGAGGATTAGATACGCGCCTCTTCACACAATACCACACAGGGGAGGATTAGATACACACATCTGCACACAGTACCACACGCCGGAGGATTAGATACTTGAGTCTAAACACAGTAAATGACACAAAAAGTAAGTTTGTATGTTTTATAATGTCCAATAGTATATTTGTATACTTTGGACTTATTAGCAAAGCCTTACACTTTTCCTTCCTGACCCTGGCTTAGTTCCTTCAACTGTACAACATAGACTCAGCACTAGTAAAGATCCCTCTGTATTGAAAGTGAGAAATACTTAAGTTGAGAGCTACTCAATGCAAAGCAAGTTCATTAGATTTTGGTTATCGGGATTTCAAATAAATTCCAAAAGAACAATCAGCTATAAAACGTAACTTAATTAAACATGCCAATCTATATTGTGGGGAATCGCTCAGGTAGATGCTTGTAACGTTGCAGGAAACAGGGACACAGTCACTGGATTGCACACAAGTTCAGGCTTTTATTCACTTGTAACGCATGCACTGCTTTTGCAAAGGCACAGAATAATCAAAACAAAACCCTTCTCGGCTGAGAGACTAACTTAAACGTAAGGAAACTTTTCCCTGACTATACAGGAGACTGGCTACCAGTCTCCCACCTTGGCAACAGCAACGGGTGCCACAGTATCTGCTTTGGAGGTCCGGTCTGGGCAGGTCAGCTCTGTTAGTGTGGTGCCACACTGCTAGTCTTCACACACAGACTATTATCAGACCTTGATTAGTCAGCTGACCTCCCTGGTGAGTCTTTACCAAACACCCTTTAGCTGCCTGGCTGGGACATACCTTTCTTTCCAGACCACACCCTTCACTCTCTCACAATATATATAAAACTCAAAATCAAAATCTGTAGTAGTCTGCTCTATACAAATCCACCCAATTTGGGTGAAATTTGGTACGCCCCCTCTCCACCCACAGGAGCAGATCATGCGCATGTTACATCTCGCTAGCATCCCCCCATCATGAGATTGGGGCCTCTAAAGTTTGGCCCTATACATATAATGGGGAAATGTGAAAGTGAAAGTGCTGAGGGGAAAACACCAGTTGTGACTGACAGGGGCGGATTATAGCGACAGTGCCAAAGAGTTGCTGCTAAAGGGGCTGCACCACCACACACAACACACAAATATTTCACAAACACCACTCTGACAGCACACATACACCAACCCACAAGCACAACACCACACAAATTCCACAACACACCACACAAACACCAGACCACTCTAGACACACACAACACAAACACCACGCCACAAATACCACAATAAGATAAGATAATCCTTTAATAGTCCCACAATGGGGAAATTTCAGTGATACAGTTTCATAAATGGTACAGTAGTATATAACAAGAGAGAAACACATACAAGCTAATGGCAGATAGAGAAATCCTAGGAATCATAGCAACTAAAAAAGAAAGAAACACAGACACACTGCAGGATCATTTAGTTCTCTGTGTGAAGTGATGCTAATAATACAGCCCGACCGTGGTTGGAGGACACGAGGAGGGGAGTCACAGCATGTAGATATAACAGGCAAAAAAAACGTTTTTTTGCAGAGGTGGGGGACATAGGCAGCTATCATGATAACATGTGGCAGTTCCTTTGGTAGGTAGTGAGATCTCATGCTCACAGCTGATAGTTCGGTATCTTGCATCAGCACTATTGTCCATTAACCACAAAAAATGCCCCAAATGTCCTTCATCACAAGCCCTCCTCCTCCTTTCTTCTTACCACTGTGTTCTACTGCCCAGAGAGGTCTGAAGCCATCCAGGTAGACAGGGTGCTGCTCTCTTGCCAAGCTTCCATAAACACATGGGGTAGGTGGGTGATGGTAGGTTCCCAGGTTGTAACAGAGTCCCACGTGTCCACAGTAAAAGAAAGAAATACCAGTCAGCTGTAGGCATCTTCACACATCAGCAATAGACACCAAAAATCATCTCCTTGAAAAGAAGTCCACACTTCCATGTAGGTTTCTCCTCCATGCCGCATGGTCAGACATGCTGTCCTTAGCTCCTGGGGGGATGGTAACAGGCACATGTGCACACAGGTCTTGAGTCATTGTCCATGCTTAACAATAGAAACAAAAGGAACAAAATACTCCACAGTGTCTTCCATTCGATTTATAGTTGCTAATTCATAGTGCTAGTTTGCTTAGTTAGAGGATTCTTGAAGATACAGAGAAAAAGAGTGGAAAAGGAAAGATAAAGGTTGATCCCAGCTTGGAGCACTGTATCGAGGCAGCCACACAAGGCGGCGCCAGGAAGTAGGAGGAAATACCACCCCATAAATACCACATGCACATCACACATGCATGCAAAGACCGCACACATACGCAAACACATTAAGATGGATGCACACTATGCACACAGCCGAACAGGGCACATGCGTACTCACACACAACTACCGCACGCATGGACACTAGCACTGCACATACAAACATGTGGCTCACATGCACACATATATACATATACACAGACCACACACATGGATAACACGCATTCACACATACACACAAATACACACACACGCACACACAAATGCTTACATATACACAGACCACACACGTGCATGCAGTCATGCATACATACACATGGATCACACACGTACACACACGCGCACACACATGCACTGAAAAAACAAATCTGGTATCATTAATGGCTGCTTGCACACTATAATATTTTTCATGGAGCTCCGGACCATGGATTTGATGGTTCCATAGACTTCTTTGTGCACAAAGCTATGAATTTTACAGGCTCCATAGACGTCTATGAAGCTGTAGAATCCACAGCCCTGTAGTGTTACTGTAGTGTGCAAGCAGTCTTACTGAGCAGCAATATTAGTCAGGTGAAAACTGCCTTATAGTAAGGGTCCATTCACACGAAGTAAACACGCGCAATACACGTGTAAAGAATATACATGTAAAAATAAGACTCCCATTAACGTCAATGACATTTTTTACATGTGTAAAAAAAGGCGCCAGAAAACACAACACGTTGTGCCAAAATGAGCGTGCGTTTACTCCGTGTGAATGGACCCTAAGATTGTCATTATTGATTACTATACAGGAGCTTTCATCACTGAAGCACTACAATAGATAGTTGTGTAACTGGAAACCAATTTTAATTTTTTTGTCCATGAACTACTTATAGATTACACTGGAGGGAGGGGGAAGGGTTGCACTATGTTGTTAATTGGGTGTAAATATTTTAGAGGTTTGTGTAAGGTGAATAAATTTAAATTTTTGATAAAACACAGCTTAGAAAATAGTTGTAATAGTTTATACTTCATATTGAATATGTAATATGAATAAAAATGTTGAAATAAAAAAAAAAAGTTGTTAAAATTAGTAAAATGCCAAATTAATAAAAAAATTTAAGCATTTGGGGTCCTGTCCTACAGTCCCGGTCAGCGGGAGGTATGTCCCCGGTTTTAACTCATCTGCGTCCAGAGTTGAATACATAGGCGAATTAAGCAGGTGCGGTCACAGCTCAGCTCCTGCTTTAATGCTGCGATCTGGCTCCTGGATGTGTATGAGCGATGTGATGAAGTCACTCACATCACGACTACAACTATGTGAAAACAAAGTAACAAAATTAATAGAAATACATTTCATATAAGACAGGGGAACCAAAACTACCAGAAAAAAAAATGTGGAAGGTGCATGGATCATACTGGTGCGGGGCATAAATAATGTCTCAATGTAGCATGATTGTAAAAATAAACCATAAACCCCTCAACCAAAATCATACAATTGTGGTTCAGGGTCTACAATGTAACAGGCACATATATAATGGATATATACTGTATAACGTCAGCCTTTATGAAACAGATAGCAGTAAAGAAAAGTGACCAAGTGTGTGCATAGTAATGAACAAGGCAAAGTCTATTAGTAAAACACAAGAAAACCTGGTCAAGTTCCAAACATCACCTTACCACAAATGTACGCTCCCTGCCGCATGTTTCGCCGATATGGCTTTGTCAGGGGAAAGGCTATTCTTCTCCTTCTTTTCGTTGTCTTCACCACCGTTTGCCTAAAATCCCGTTTTTTGTCGGTATGTAAATGAGTTCTCTCGCAGCACTGGGGCAGGCCCCAGCGCTCAAACAGCACTGCAGGCGTCCCGAATGCTGCCAGAGAAGTCTCCAGCACCGCCTCCATCTTCTTCTGGAACGAGGTCTTCACCGCGTCTTCTTTCGGCGGTGGCTTCTAACTTCTAGGCTTCGGACCTAGGGCAAATCCAACTGAGCATGCTTGTGGCCAAAAGAAAAATGGCTGCTTACATAGTATTGGAAGCCGCCATTTTGCCATGGCCGGCGGGCATGCACAGTCAGCTTTGCCCTAGGCCCAAGGCCTAGAAGTTAGAAGCCACTGCCGGAAGAAGACGCAGTGAAGACCTCGTTCCAGAATAAGATGGAGGTGGTGCTGGAGAGTTCTCTGGCAGCATTCGGGACGCCTGCAGTGCTGTTTGAGCGCTGGGGCCCGTTCCCAGTGCTGCGAGAGAACTAATTTACATACCGACAAAAAACCGAGATTTTAGGTGAACGGCGGCGCGGAGAAGACAACGAAAGGTAGGAGAAGAATAGCCTTTCTTAAGGCTATTCCAACATGTTAATGATAAAAAAAGTGATTGAATGATGGGATCCCTTTAAATCATTCTGGATTTTAATAAGTATATTTGCTCTTGTAGAAGTTTAAGAATATGACAAAGTCTCAGGTAAAGTGTACGGATTGCATTTTATACTAATAATTTCAGCTCTGAAACAGGTTTAACCCTTTAAATCAATTCAAATCTTTTTACACTTTGTATACTGAAAACTAGGATTTATTCCACAGCTACTGTACAATGGGCAATAGACAGCCGTTCACTTTTAAGAGTTGTACAATGTCTCATCAAGAACTTAAAGCACACTGATTGATCTTTTCCCCTCAGCACAATGATGTTGATGACAATCATCACCAATAGGTTTAACAAGATGGCATAAAATATAAGAAATCTCACACACTTAAAAGAGGTTAGTATGCAATCACATCTATATTACACCTATGCTCAAGGAACTGATTTAACTGATTGGTATACCTTCCTTAAGCCTTTAGAGATTCTAAAAATATAAGTAAAAGAACTCCTTTACAGCAAAATGTGCAGTGTATTGTTACACTAATGATTAGAAAATAATACATACTGTATTACGTATTTACTCATGAACCTGTCAATGTTATGATTGACACTCTCAATCTTATGAAAAACCACCAGGATCCTGGAAATTTAACTGTTCATTCCATCATAAAAATACTACATTTAGATAAGTAAAAAGTAAAAGTCTAATCAGGGGACAAGAAAATGCACAATTATGTTAGAGGGAGCCTGTCACCAAAACCCAGCATATCAACCCAGCCCAGAAGATAGATTGTTTCGGGGCACCCAATCACCCAGTTGTCACTTGGGCTAGGTTGGGCAATGAATTAAGTCATTTAGTTGCAATGTGGCATGCTAGCAGCATCTGCATGACAATTTAATTAAATTAAAAAAAGATCTGGATAGACAGTGAAACAAGTCATTTATGCCAGATTCTTACAACTGAGTCTCACGGGTCTGTGCATGCGCAGGCTTGAACATGTGTGAACGTGTGTACAGGCCTGAACAGCATGAGAGGGTCTCTGTGCATTGTAATAATTTATTAAGACATGTGAGTAAATAAATTACTTCCATTGTGGTTCAGTTTATAAAAACACTTACTTCATATTTGTGGCCTCACTTTTGAACTTCCGCCATATACTGATTTTTTGGGGTCAAAGATTTACTTTGTTTTTGGGTAGGCTGAAGATTTGTTTTAGGTTCAATAAGTTTGGTCCAGACTACAGCTTAAATTGGCTTAAAACATAGTGTATAAAACTGCCAGGGCTCCTAGGTGCCTATCTATCTAATTTCTAGGTCTCTAAAGCAAACATAGCTGAACTTACGTGAAAGTGAAAGTAACATCTATGTCTATGGAAAAATGGATGTTAAGCAGTATATACAAACAACATGCCTCCCAACTTTCAAAGGACAGAAAGAGGGTCAAAATGCAACTCCACCCACTTCTATGTTGACTCCACCCATTGTCACCCATTTTTCTTTATACCCCACACAGTATAATCCTCCTACAGTCACCCTAACATTATATGATTCTATAGTATAATGTTCCACTCCAACTGCCCCACAGTAGGAAGTTCCTCTCCTCGTACCATAATTTAAATCAATTAAACTGGGGCAGCTGAAAGGAACATTAAACTGAGATCAACTAGAGGAAGACATATCCCCCCTTTAGCTACCCCCATGGTTTAATGTCTTCCTCCAGTTGCTCCTAGTTTAATGTCACCCTCCATCTGCCCTCCCCCAGTTTATTGTCCACTCCTCCATCTGTCTCCAGTTTAATGTCCCCTCCATCTGTCCCCATTTTAATGTCCCCCTTCATCTGCCATCAATTTAATGTCCTCCCTTCCATCTGCCACCAGCTTAAAGGGGTTTTCTCATATCACTGTTTCCGCTTTACCTGTAGTCTCTTCTTCGCAGTTCCTGTATTTCCCCCCCCCCTCCCCTCCCAGCTTGCTCAACGAAGTATCACAATACTTATGCAGATCAGATAATATACACATGCTTGTAGAGAACGGGCTCAGTGTTACCTGTGCTTTTACATAAGAGACTTGGCTTTATCAGCAAACTGCAATTAGCTGAGCTGATTGTCCTGCTGGTACTGAGTAAATGTCATCACTTGTCCTATCTCACAGGTGCATGGTTATAGCAATGCTGTGTAAACAGTAGGAGGAATAAGTTCACATAGCAGACAAACAAAGCAGCATTTCTAAAGCAATATATTTAGGAAAATTTACATAGGCTACCAGTATAAATAGGATCTTTGAGATGGGATAACCCTTTTAATATTCTCCTCCATCTGCCACCAGCATAATGCCCCCTTCTTGTGCCACCAATTTAATGTCCCCCTTCATCTGCCAGCTGCTTAATGTTCTCCCTTCAGCTGCCACCAATTTATACTTAAACGGGTTTTATTAAGGATTTTTTTAAAAAAAAAATAATACAACACAAGTAGAAAGAAGATAAGCAGAGCATCAATGATAAAACATATAAATCAGTAGGCTGGGAGGCCAAAAAAGACCCCCCCGCACATAAACATCAACAATAAAATAGCTCAACAAGGAGAAGAAAAGGGAATAAAGAAAGGACAAGAAACAAACAAACAAACACAAGACGAAAACGGAGAGACCACAAACAGAACCAGAACGGGAAGCGGAGGAAAGGGAAAGCCAGAAAGAAAAGGGAGAAGAAAACAGGCGGCCACGTTACACTCAAGCAAAGGCAGTAGAAAAAGCAGAAGATTCCCGGAACATAATCCAAGGACGCCAGCTAAGCTCAAACTTGGAATAAGCGGGAGAGTCCTCCGCCACCAAGGTCTCCATCCTCTGTATAAGGAGGAGCTCCTGGAGGAACTCAAGCAGGGAGGGTGGAGTGGAGCTGCGCCAGTGCCTTGGAATAACGGTCCTGGCGGCCGTAAGAAAATGCCTCAGGAGGTCCTCCTTAATAGCCGACAGCTTGCCAGGGATGACTGACAGAAGTGCTAGCTGAGGAGAAACAGTCACAGAACGCCCACTTACCGTGGAATACAATGAAAACACCGCGTCCCAGAAAGGTCGCAGAACATCACAGTCCCACCAAATATGTAGCATAGTACCCCTAGCGGAACCACAGCACCAACATAAGTCCGAAACTGCAGGGAAAATCCTATGAAGAAGCACTGGACACCTATACCACCGGGACAGAATCTTGAAATTTCTCTCCTGAGCACTACATGGTAGGGCCATCTTATGAGAAAGCAGGAAGGATCTGTCCCAATCCGCAGAAGACAGACCCACAGGAAGGTCAGCATTCCAAGCAGCAACATAGGAGGGGAGTCCTGCCGTGGCATCCAAAAGGAGAGTGTCATACAACAGCGAAAGAGCGCGAGGGGGGGAGGACCGTCGCCCAACAAGGGATTCTAAAGCTAAGGCCGGAGGAGAGAGGTGAGAAGTAAGCGAGAACCGCGTCAAGAAGGATTGAAGTTGGGCATACTCCAACCACGAGAGGCGTAGGTCCGGGTGAGAGCTACACAACTGGGCAAAAGGAAGGAGCGGAGAATCACCTGCCACCTCCTGAAGACGAGTACGATTCTCTCTCTCCCAACAGAGGAACCGATCCACTGAGCACCCAGGGGGAAACGTGGGATTCTCGAAGAGGGGAGTCATAGGGCCCAGAACACGGGCCAAGCGACCAGAAGAGCAGACCAGATCCCACACCCTCAGAAAGTGCGAAGGGAGAACATAGAGGCCAGGAGGTTTGGGACGAAAGTGCGGTGGAATCCATGGCCAAGAGGAGAGCGAAGATGATATCAGGTCAAATTCGATGGACACCCACTGCTTATCTTGACGACGGAATTGCCAGTCAAACAGACGAAGCAAAACCGAGGCGCGATAATAAAGGCGCACATCCGGGAGGCCAACACCTCCCCTGGACTTACGCCTGACAAGAGTACTAAACCCAAGTCTGCTCCAAGAGGAGCCCCATACAAACTTCCCAAACAAGGATTGTACCCTAACCAAAAAAGTGCGGGGGAGAGGGATGGGAAGGGCCTGAAACAAATACAAAAACCGGGGGAGGACATCCATTTTAAGGGCATGGATTCGGCTGAACCAAGAAGGAAGACGAGCGCCATAAGAGCGTAGGTCCGAAGCAATGGCATCCAAAAGTGGGAGGTAATTAAGGTGGAACAGGGAAGCAGGATCAGGGGAGATATGGATCCCCAAGTATTTGAAGGAGGAAGGTTGCCACCTAAAAGGGAAAGTCTGCACCAGAAATTCAACCTCGGAAGGAGGAAGTGAGACATTAAGGGCCTCACTCTTAGATAGATTAACCTTGAAATTACTGAGGGCACCAAAACGGGAGAATTCACGCTGAATAGCTGGAAAAGACACCCGCGGTTCGGAGACATAAAGCAGAAGGTCGTCAGCATATAACGCCGCTTTGACCACACGAGACCCCAGAGGTATACCGTGCACATCCGGACAGCGGCGCAACACCACCGCCAGGTGCTCCATCACCAAAGCAAAGAGCAACGGCGAGAGGGGGCAACCCTGGCGGGTACCGTTACGAACAGAAAAAGGATCCGAAACCACTCCGTTCGCCCGGACACGCGCCGACGCATTCCCGTAGAGAGCCAGAATCTTGCCCAAAAATCCGGAACCAATACCGATCTGCACCAGGGTCTCCCGAAGAAACCCCCAATGGATGCGATCAAACGCCTTCTCGGCATCAATTGAAAGCAAAAAAAGAGGGACCCTAGAGGAGCGGGCAACAGAGATGGCAAGAACAGTTTTGCAAATATTATCCCGCGCCTCCCGACCCGGAATAAAGCCGACCTGATCACTGTGAACCAAAGCAGGCATGAAAGGAGAAAGGCGATTCGCCAACAATTTCGCATACAATTTTACGTCTATATTGATTAGGGAAATAGGCCGGTAACTCGCCGGGCACACCGGATCCTTACCAGGCTTAGGAATCACAGAGATCAGAGCCGACAAGGATTGCGTAGCGAACGGCGACGACTCCCCTACACTATTAAACACCCGCGCCAGATCCGGGGAAAGTAGAGAACTGAAGCATTTATAAAAACGAGCTGTGAACCCGTCTGGGCCCGGCGCCTTACCCGCGGGCGTCGCCTGAATCGCCGCTGCGACTTCTTCCAACGAGAAGGGTGTCTCAAGGGCTTCCGCATCAGAACTAGAAAGGGAGGGGAGAGCAGTCTCCGTGACATAACGACGGATCTTATCCCCGAGCGCCGACGGATCTAGGTCCGCATAGTGACCGCGAATGTTATATAAGTTGGAATAAAACGAGCGGAATTCCGCGGCAATGTCAGTAGGATTATGAACCAAACCGCCCGAACCCCTACGCAGGCGCGGAACGTACGCGGGAGAGTCACGCGGATGGAGACGACGAGCCAACGAACGACCACATTTATCAGCGAACTCGTAATAATGTTTTTTAACGCGATCCCTGAAGTGTAGATATTTCCCGTCCAAAAGGGTACGGAGTTCCTCCCTCACATTGATAAGCTCCGTGAAGGTCGTACGGGAGCCAGTCAGTTTGTGGGACATCTCCAAATCGTGGATCCGCCCCAAAAGGGCAGCAACCCCAACAGCCCGCTCCTTCTTGAGACGAGCGCCATGCTGAATAAGGACCCCCCTCACCACGCACTTCATAGCCTCCCATTGCATCGGGAGGGAAGTAGGGTCATGGGTATGATCAAGCCAAAAGTTCCGAATAGCCTCCCCGACAGCTTCCCTACAGGAAATGTCCTTCAATAGGCCCTCGTTTAAGCGCCAGTTAAATGGACGACGCGACAAACCAGGGATGACCAGGGACAAATGAACCGGAGCATGGTCCGACCAAAGGACCGAGTCGATACGGACTTCCGGTGACCAAGAGAGGGCATGGTGGCTGGTCAGGAAAAAGTCAATGCGACTGTAAGAGTTATGGGCCGGGGAGTAATATGTATAATCCTTATCCTGAGGGTGTAGAATACGCCAGACATCCACCAATTGGGAGTTATGAAGGGCAGACAACAAACGGCGCAATTGCGAGGGAGCGTGGGGGGGATGCGGGGGGGAGAAGTCAACGAGGGGGTCTAGAACAAAATTGAAATCACCACCCAAAACTACTACCCCCTCACTGAAGTCTGCCAATCTGCGGATAAGGGACCTACAGTATGCCAATTGACCCTGATTCAGAAGGTAGCAGCCAGCCACGGTAAGAACCGTGCCTTCCGTGCGCAATTTCAAAAAGAGAAACCTACCCTCAGGGTCGATACAGGTGTCCAGAACCTCATGCTGCAAGGAACGGTGGATAGCAATCGAGACTCCCTTGGACTTAGCAACTGGGTTGACGCTGTGGAACCACTTAGGGAAGTAACGACTGCGAATGTCCGGGACGCGGTCCTTCTTAAAATGGGTTTCCTGCAAAACAAGGACGTGTGAGTGCTGTTTATGCAACTGATACAAAATCTGATTACGTTTTTGAGGGACATTTAGACCCCTAGCATTGAGGGTGCAAAAGTTAACAGAGGACATGGCCAAGGGAGAAGAAAAGGGACGAGACAACAGAGAGACAGACAGAGAACGATAAAGGAAAACAAGAAAAGGAGGGAAAAGAAAAGAGGAAACAACCAGACAAAGAAAAAACCAAACAAAACACGGAGGACAAGAGACAAGGAGAGACAAAACCAACTAAGTGGGGTGGAGAGAAAAACTCCACACAGAGAGGTGGGGAAACGGCAAAGAAAAAGATTGCCAAAGACCACGCACAAAGAAAGCGTGGAGACCCCGGTGGGAAACGGGCTTTTCCAAATATAGCAGCCGGTGCCCCATCCCGGGCCCCCAGGCGAAAACACCGAAACAATAAATCTTCTAACAGAGTATTAAATGCTGACCAACAAAATAGAACAACAAGAACATAACAATCGAAGGGAGCAAGCTACCCGAAGGAGCCAGCTGGTGGAGAGGATGGAAAGACCGCAGTGAGAGATAAGCATCACACATCCCTATCCCCCCCAACACATATCACAGGGACGCAAAAGGAGTCCAATCTAAACAACTAGAAAAGTCCGTCCAAACAATCAGAGCCATCAGGTAGAAGTGCCAGGAGCAGCCTGAGACGGATTCGCCTCCACAGGGGAGAGGGTCTTGCGGCCACCAGGGAACGGGGGCCAAGATAGGGCAGGAACAGACGGGAGGCCCAAGGCAGAGGCGAAATTGAAAAGTTCATCCGGATGAGACATGGAGACAACACGGCCGCCTTGACGGACCTGCAGGCGGAAAGGGAAGCCCCATGTGTACGGCACTTGATGCTGGGTGAGAACCTCCAGAAGAGGCTTCAATGCTCTCCGTTTAGCAAGGGTGAGGCACGACAGGTCCGGGAGTAACTGGAGCTCAGAGTCCTGAAACAAAACCTTCGGCACCTCCCGGACTTTACGCATAATCGCCTCCTTCAACTGGTATCTGTGCACCCTGCAAATAACATCTCGGGGCCTATTGTCATCAGGAGGGCGCGCACCCAAGGAGCGGTGCGCGCGGTCAAGTTCCATGGGTGAGTCCAGGGGGGCCCCCAAAATCGAATTGAAGATGGTGCGCAAGGTGGCGTCCAGGTGCTGAGACTCAACAGATTCAGGCAGTCCTCTCACCCTTATGTTATTACGTCGATTGCGATTCTCCAGGTCATCCAACATATCAGATAAGAACCGCAGCTGCCGAGTGTGAGAGGCAATGGTCGCCTCCTGGGTAGAGAGCTGGGAATCATGGGAGGCAGAGGACGCTTCGAGGGAATCCACTCTGGTCTCCAGTTGTTGTACAGAGGAACGGACCGCAGACAGCTCCGATTTGTAAGACTGCTCAAGTCGAATCACATATTCCTCCATATCAGACTTAGTGGGAACCGCCGCCAAATGAGCGCTAAGGCGACGTAGTTCAACCAGGGTATCAGAAACAGAGGCAGATGAAACGGCAGGTCCAGCAGAATCAAAAGCAACACACAGACGTGGTCCACCAACCGCAGCAGCAGTAGGAGAGTCCAGGGGAACCGGCAGGGAGGTAGCAGCAGCCTGATGACCTTTGGGAGGCCGGGAGGGAGAAGCAGAGGGGGGGGGGCAGACCCCGAGGGGGAGGCAGAAGATGGGGAAGAAAGTCCATGGGCCGCATGGACGGCACAGTCAGGAGCCAGGGGGCTCGGATGCACAGACAGCACATTCAAATTCTCATGTACAGGGCATGAGGGGGACGTTGGGGCCACCCTAGGGGAAGAGGGCTCAGGGGAGTACCAGCCATGTCCACCCTCCCCCCAAGCAACAGACCCTGAGGAGGCATTCATGGGCTCCAGGGAGGGGGACAGCAGTGGGGCAGCAGGAGAAGGCGGCAGGGAAGGCCACTCACCATCCCTCCCATGAGCAGGTAGTAGAGAGGGTGAGGCAGAGTCACGGCCTACCTGCCCATCATCCATCAGGCCGGAGGAGAGAAGGGGGGGCTGCCGGAGGTATGAGTCGGCGGACGGACATCCCCGGCATGCAGCTTGTCCGGACCGCCGGAGGAGGAAGAGCACGGCCGCGTGTCCTCAGGATCCCCAGTATTGCGGAGGGCAGCAGATGAAAGGTGCACGTCACTGGAGGCAGCCGGAGAGAGCACCGCAGCTGCAGCAGGCCGGCCGCGTGGAGCGGCTACAGGAACAGGCGCCATCTTAGATCCGGCCGGAGTAGAGGAGTCCCCACAGCGCGGCACCCGGAGGAAGCGGGAGATAGAAGATGATCCAGAAGTCCCCGGAGGAGTTGAAGAGGACCGCTGAGAGGGCCTGCGGTTCTTCCCCATCACCAAGCAGGTAAGTTCAAATGTGGTCAGCCGTATAGGGTGTTTCTACCAGGAGCCAAGCCACGCCCCCCAGCTGCCACCAATTTAATGTCCCCCTTCATCTACTTCCAGTGAAATACTGCTCCATAGTGGTTATAGTATGGAACAGTATTTCACTGGGAGGCAGAGACTCCTAGCAGCATAAATAAATATAATGCTAGGAGTTCATTTATCTTCATGATGCTTAGATAGGCAGATATAGTTCTCGCCCAGACAGATGAATCTCAGTGGTATGAGTAAGGCCGGGTTCACACGGAGTATTCTGGCTCGTACCGTACACGCGGCGCTATTTTGCGGCCGCCGCAAAATCACGGCTGCAAAATAGCGCCGCGTGTACGGTACCGGCTCCCATTGAAAACAATAGGAGTGTATACGGCCCACAAATCCTCCCGCGGCATCTACGTACCAAATGACGAGCCAGAATACTCCGTGTGAACCCGGCCTCAGATGTCACTCATCACCAGGGATGAGGGAGCATAGATGTCAAGTTCTCATGCTGCTGGTTCTGTGTCCAAACCCATCAATAATAATGCTTGAAAATGCACAGAACATGAAAGCTGATCGACTGTCGACTTTCTAGCGGTATATACAACCGCATGTGCCCCAAGTGGTGAAAGGTCCTCATTAAAGCAGTTGCCCATGCAAAAATGGACATTCCTTTTAACTTTTAAATCACCTGGGGCAGTGAAAAAAAAATTAAAAACACATACTCACCTGTTCCCAATACTCCAATGTCCTCCCGCGAGTCATGATTCTTCTGCTCTGGTGGCTTCTCCTGGATCTCTTCTGGAGTTCTGCTGAAGTTGCTGATTGGCCTTATTGGTCACGTGACTGCTGAGGTCAATCAGTGGCATCAGGAAGAGGACTCGTGATGTCACAGGTAGTGACTTTGCAGGTCCTTCGCTGATTGGCCTCAGCGAAGAGCCAGGACACACAGGAGGACACCAAAGCATCGAGGAAAGGTGAATATGCATTTTTTATTTTTTTTTTAATGCCCCCAGCTGATTTAAAAGTTAAGGGCCCCTTCACACGGAGTTTACGCTCCGTGTATTCTGTCTACGCTTGTTTGTATAACGCGTGTCTTTTTGCACGTTTCTTTTTGGAAAAATTCTGAATGGGGGGGATTTGTAGAAAATGCATTTGTGCGACTTTCTTACGGGATTCACTGTGCAGCCAAAATGACATGTCACCTGTATTCTATGTTTCGGTACGATTCTGCAGATACCAAATTTATATGGTTTTATTTATATATTTACCCCTTAACAAAAATACAAAACTATGCAATTTTTTTTTTTTTTTTCTAAAAGTCGCCATATTCTGACACCCATAACTTTTTTATACTTCTGTGTACAGGGATGCATAGAGTGTCTTTTTTTGCGGGGCCATGTTTACTTTTTAGTTATACCATTTTGGTATTGCTTTAATCATTTTTTATTCAAATTTTTATCAGAGGCAAAACAGTGAAAAAATGGTGGTTTGGCACTTTTGACTTTTTTCCCAGTTACAGCGTTTACTGTACAGGAAAAAATATTTTTATAGATTTGTAGAGCAGGCATTTTCAGACACAGGGATACCTAACATGTATGTGTTTCACAGTATTTAACTACTTTTATATGTGTTCTAGGGAAAGGGGGGTGATTTGAATTTGTAATACTTTTTAATTTTTTTTATTTCTTTTTAATTTTTTTATTTTGCATTTATTAGATCCCCTAGGGGTCTTGAACCTCAGGGGGTCTGATCGCTAATGCAATGCATTACAATGCTAATTCGTTGGCAGAATGGTGGCACCCACGTGCCACCGGGAAAATGGCGCCTCAGTCAGCTTTGAGCCGGAGAGGTTAATGCCTCCGATCAGTTTGGGCACCGACTGGGGGCATTAGCGCTGGGTGTCTACTGTGTAAAACAGTAGGCATCCAGCAGCTATGGCGGTCGCCGACTCCTGGGCGGCCACCATAGTTAAACACCCGGCGTCCGCCGTACTATTACAGCGGATGTCGTGAAGGGGTTAAATAAAGACAAATCACTTTCTATGTATACTGTTGATCATCAGTTTTGATCTGTTTTCAATGTTTTCATCTGTTTTTAGCATCAGTTTTTTTTTATCCGTAAAACTAATCAGTAAATGGATGATGAACACGTGATGTGAACAACCCTAACATCTGGTTACAGTGGGGTTTTTTTGGCAAAAATAGATAGATAAAAACATTGCAAAGAGGCCATAACATATAACTATAGTATTAAGTTGTGCTACTGTGCTAGAAACAACTATGCCGTTATGTTTCTGTGTCCCTGTCCCACAGCATTTGTATCAGCGTTTTTACTGGGATATGCTTATATATATATTGCTACTATTAGCATTTGACCACTAAATGCCATATGTTCATAGCTTCATAATCTTCAGCTACGTTGTAAATTACATTAAGGGGTTAAATTGAGGCAAAGTTCAGAATGAAATGCTAATGGCATCTATTAACAACAAGCAGGGACCAGTGTCCTCTATTCCCAGAAATCAATTTGATTTCAAGCGTAAGAATGAATTACCCATTTCTTCTGCCTCTAATGGTTCTTCCTGTCTGTGCTTTTAGATTAAGGCAAGATAAAAATGAATTAATGGTTCCTATTATTGGCTGGTCTCATAACTGGGAGTCCAACATTGGTATCAGATGGATTTTATCTACATGAGAGTTTCTATTTCAATATTATGTGGCAAAATAAGTAATATTTTTTATATCTTACAGCTTTATTGCAAGTGAATAGCCTTTATGAACAGAGCCCTAGCAAATAACAAGTGACAGAAGATGTTCATATTTCTACCAGTGACAACACAGAACTTTCGGTAAATAAACCAAGAAATCATTGGAGATAGATTGGGCTGTGTTGTTTTCTGAATGTGTGTTTTATGTAATTATCTTTTTTGTAAATATATATATATATATATATATATATATATTATTATTATTATTATTTTATTTTTATTTTAAATTTTTATACAGGCTTGGACAAGACATAATTATGAATTAGAGTTTTTTTTTTTTTTTTTTTGTCAATTAACAAAATGCAAAGTGAATGAGCAAAAAAGACATCTTCAAGGTACACTATAGCTATGGCCCCATGTAGCGAGTCGCAGGAAAAAACATTGTTGAAGGCCCCTTAAAGATGACCGTGGGTGAGAGCGTTGTGCCTTGTTTTTCGTGGGTTAGCACTCTGACCTATTCATTTGTATGGGTACATGCACACGGCCATGTTTTTCACCATTCAGTGTGCGAGCCGTTATTCCGTGCTTTGAGGCTACAAAGCGAAACGCGCGTTGGGGTGCGGTCGGTGGTATGTGATTATAGTATTACATCTTGTGTATTAGGGTCTTGCCTGTAACTTGTTTATTGATTGTTCTATAGTGGCTGCTTTCAAATGCAGGTCACTATAGAACATGCTGACCTGCATGTCTAATCCTCCAGCATGTGGCACTTTGTACAGATGCATGTATTTAATCCTCTGGCATGTGGAACTGTGTGCAGATGTGCGTATCCAATCTTTTGGTGTGTGTTACTTTGTGCAAACGTGTGCATCTAATCCTCTGGTGTGTAGAATTGTGTGTAGACGCATGTATCTAACCCTCTGCCATGTGATACTGTGTGCTGACCTGTGTATCTAATCCTCGAGCGTGTGGTACTTTGTGCAGACTCATTTATCTAATCCTCTGGCATGTGGAACTGTGTGCAGATGCGCGTATCTAATCCTTCGCCTTGGGGAAATGTGTGGAGATGCGCATATCTAATCTTTCAGCTTGTGGAACTGTGTTCAGACGCACGTATTTAATCCTCTGACATGTGATACTGTGTGCTGACCTGTGTATCTAATCCTCTGATGCGTGTATCTCAGCTTGGATATCAGTGTTGGATTGTACATGTGGAGTGACCGTGTGTATGGCAGTTGGAATATGAGTGAAAGACTTGCAGGTTTGTTTTGGCTAATCTCCAGAACAGTACATCCGAGTGAGTTGGGGGCTCATCTTAAACCTTCCCAGACACCTTAAATATCTGTGTGCCAAATTTGGTGAAGATCGGTCCAGTCGTAGACGTAGTCGTAGTCGTAGAGAACAGAAAGACAGACAGATAGACAGACAGAAATTCATTTTTATAAGATAGAGAGATACACAATATATATATCCTTACGCACAAACTTTTGTGTCTAATAAATGCTTCTTCTACTTTGTAAATATAACAGTAATTCTTCTCATACATATTTTATAATACAATCCATTGGGTGATCCACTTGTTCTAAGGGTTTTGGAATTTTCCTCATTAAGCTGCGGCAGCAATGCTGAGGCATTTATTTCTACCCGCTTTAATTATGCTGATCATCATATTAACAGTGTAACCTTCCTAACCTATTGTGCTTGTTTTTTTATTTATTGCATTTTGCTTTGTAGCCATTTTCTCAATGCTTAAATAGTTTCTATAAAGATATGAGAATATTTATAAACTGAACGTAGTTTACTTCTGTTAATCTGTATTTAACACATTTACCTCTTCCTATAGTCAGACCAAAGTAATATTTTATGTTTTGCATCCAATGATGATTTCAAAGGTTAGTGTTTCATTACTCACATGTTCATACTGTTTATAATGTGTTTCACAGTTTCTTATTGTACTACTTGTGGAGTATATATTATATATTTATCAACCACAATACTATGACTATATATTCTGTTCCACTGTATTATTGTGATATTAAATTAGGATTTAATGGATAAATTCTACCCCCTTTGCATTATCCACAGCCTCTTCTATAATGATGGGTCAGGAAAAACAGATTAACTGTTTATTGAATGTCAAGGTGCACAGCCAACAAAGTTTTAGAAATATCTGATCCTAAAAGTGAAGAAAAATTGCGTCGCTCACTGATGTTTCCAACTTACTTGTTTAGCTGCAGCTGAAACAAAAGCTGGTTCACATTACTAGTGACAGATCATTTTGCTTGTCCCAACGTCTAACAGGCTACATCTCCATTGCCACCAAGGTCCAGAATGAAAGACATCCTCCCCGAAATGGTCATGCGAGCACTTTGTGGGTGTTCATTTTTTGAGGTGTTTGGATTGTTTTTACGTTAGACATTTTAAAAGAAGTGAATTAACAATCACAATAAAATATTAAAAACCCTCCGAGTTAGTTTTTTGCTGTAGACCTTTATTTCATGCATAAATATACTTGGCACATAAGACTAGGTCTGCGCCTGATCTCTGCTCGGACATTCCATTTCCCACTCCGCTTTAAAAATGTGGAGAGAAAATTCCTGCAAGTAGGATTTTTCTCTCTGCATTTTTCAGGCGGAAATCGGGTAACCACTTTTTCAGCAGATGATTAGAAACCTGAATGCAAGTGAGAACCTAGCGTAACTCAGGTGGCTTAAATGCATTTTAACCCCTTAATGACATACCTAATTTAAGCATTCAGAACCAATAAAAGTTTTTCCCCTATGTTACAGCAGTAATAACTTTTGTTGTGTACCTGTATGAGACATTATATTGTGAAGGACAAGCTGTATTTATATAGAAGCCAAATATATAGTAACAACTTATATATTTTTTAATAGTGAAATATTTTAAACTGATTATTTGACTTTTCTAAATATTACTTGACTTTTCCCTGTAAAACCACTCAGATGCTGTGGTCAATGTTAGCCCCACAGATGTTGTGGTCATAGACCTTTCTAACATTTTGGAGGATTCCTATTAAAATATATACTGTTCAGAGAGGGAGGAAGGGGTTAAAGTTAGATGAAGACAGAAGACAGATGAAGACAGAAATATTAATTGTAGGTCAATTAGGGCATAGAGTAGAGGTGAAGAGCTACAGAGATCATGTGTAGTAGAATTATCCCTTACTTTTCCTGCACATCAAAGATCAGAAAACACAGTGAAAAATATACATTAACCATGGATACAGGGAAAAGAAGGGTTAATAAAGTTAGATAAGGTGAGGAGGCACAGACCAGACATACAGAAGAAGCTGCCAGGAGACACATCCATGAATAATTACCAGGTCGCCCTGCACTTCACCTGATGAAGGAAAACCAGACATTGCTTTTAATAATGGTCTTTCCCATATGAAGAAACCAGTAAGATTCATTTCATTTTGGGTTCGGGTGACTCAGGGTTACAGTTTATTTTGGGTCAAACAAGTTCATTATGAACCACTTAAACTTAAGGTGGCTTAAAACTTATTGTATAATACTTTGAGGGCTCATAGGAATCTAATTATCTAAAATTTAGCCCTCTAAAGCAAACATACCCAAAGTTAGGTCAAAGTGAAACTGACATGTAGATCTATATTAACATGGTTGGCAGATATATTGCAAAAAAGGTAAGGTGTAGAAAAATTGGCCCATTTTGATGACTGTAAGTGCTATAGACTTGTTATTTGGTAGACAAAGTGGCTGTGTGAGTCTAGTTGAATGATTAAGAATTGGCTTTTGAAAAAAAAAACACTAATAAAAGTTATCCCTTTTGGGATGCAGAAAGATGCAACAACATCTTGCACTGGAGAGCAAGAAGATGCCCATGTATACAAATGCAGAAGATGCCAAGAGCTCCCAGAGAAACCCAGAAATCAGTCAAAACACTGCTAAAGGTATTTGGTTGCACTTATTAACCTATTAATAGCACCAGCAGACCTTTTTGGAAAAAATATTTTTTGCCTGGAAAACTCCTTTAAGGGTTAGTACATTACAATACCTCAGCAGACATTCATGATATTAATTACAGTCAATAATGAGAAAAGCAAACATACAGTAACTACACTAAGGTTTAGATCACATCTGTGTCAGTCTCCATTGGAAACTCTGCCATAGGATCTGCCAGAAATCAGCAGAGAGAAAAGTCCTGCATAGAGGATTTTTTTCTTCACCATTTTTAGTATAAAAATGGCAGGCACTCAGTGTTTGCAGGTTACCACTGTCTGACTCTCCGTTGTTCAAGTCCCCTGGCAGATCCAAATGATGGAGAGCCTGGTGTAGATGTGAACCAAGCTTAAAGGGGCTCTATCATTGGGAAAAGTCATTTTTAAATAATCACATCCTTGCATAGCCTTTAGAAAGGCTATTCTACATGTACCTTTAGTATGTAAAGTTTTCAGTGGTTTCTGTTTTTATTCATATGCTAATTAAACTGGAGCATGATGCATCATGCACCCCCTTTGCTATTGTTTCGTATGAGTGTATACAGCACAGGCTGCTGCTGATGACTCAGCTTCCTGTTTACACACACACATAGGAGATAATAGCAGAGACGAGTGCTGCTGGGAACTTCCTGTGCTGGCTGAAGGCTCATTAGCATATGAGTAAAAACAGACTTATTCAGAAACCACTAAAGGCAATCTACATACTAAAGGTAGGTGTGAAATAGCCTTTCTAAAGTCTATGCAAGGATATGTTTAGCTAAAAATGACTTTTCCCAATCATAGAGCCCATTTAAGAGATTCGAGATTGAAATCTCTTACAGGTAGCTCAATCACTTTTCATTGAGACCTTTTTTGGGACACTGATCTCAATTTATGGATTCAACAGCATTCAGTTTGGAGGATATTCATATCCCAATTACCTCCTCATTTATCTGGGGGGACCAACTGTATTCCTATAAACTTAAAGCGTACCTCTAGTTATAAACATTTTTTCATAAATGAATAGTATAGGTTGTGTGGGAAAGGTAGCTTGGTAGCAGCAATGGTGCGGACCCAACCAATCACAGACAGGGACACAGAATCTGGTGCAAACAAGTTGATTTAGTAAAAACAGCAAAATAAATAAACCTTCAGGTCAGGTACAAAAATAATCAAAATAAAATACATCCTTAACTTCAGGCAAATGGCTAAATAAAACTCCTGCTCGTCCGAGCCCTAACTAATACAGAATAAGGCTAACTGTATTTGTGGCTTATTTCCAGCTACATGATCAAACAAAACACAAGTCTTAAGTTTGGTCTCACTAAAACTCAGCTCTCCAGGACAGACAGAGGCACCTTCTCCCACTCCCAGGATCTGCCCTGAAGTGCAGTGCTGGCTCTGCAGTCTTTTATGGGCAAGTAACTAGCCCAGGACCCACACCTGGGTCTGAGGCCTACTCCAGATCCGAACTGGACCACACATAGGACAGGAATCTGGGGGATATATTGTGACTCCAGCACTCTGCCTGTCACCTTCTCACAGTTGATATATGCTGTTTGAGCAGCAGAAGGCAGTGAATGATTACTGCATGCAACAAAGGTGCAATGTGAAATTTTAAAATTTGACATTGAAGGCTCATGAGGGAAGTATTACGTCTTCTGAAGCCCTATGAAGAGGTCGCCAAATTTGTTGACAATACTACTTCAGGAAATACTGTATTTATACTTGTACAACTAGAAATAAAAGAGGAAGAACAGCTTCCACATCCTGGTTACTGTCAGGAACTGGAGGATGAAGAATTGTGTCAGGATCATTAAGATGGAGGACTGAGCTGAGGTGTTAAGGGGTATGAGTAGTGTAACACCTAGGTGAACTGACCTGCATATCACAAATGTGGAAAAATTGCTTTCATCACAATAAATCAGACATGGTCCTGTGAGGATTTTCACATAACTCTGGCTGATGCCAGTGAATAGATCTGCCACTGCCTCTGTCTCCCTGTATCATTTTCAGTTTATTGAACTGCTGATACCACATGGGGATCACCCAAGTGGACTACCAAAGACATTGGCAAGCGGTGAGCAGTGAAAGCACATGGACCCCATAGACGTTAATGGGGTCCATGTGCTTTCCACGCGGTCTCTGCACGAGTCATGCGGACAGGAAAGTAGATCATTAACTACTTTTCTGTCTGCATATTCCGCGTGGACATCGCACGTAAAGCACATGGACCCTATTGTAGTCTATGGCGTCCGTGTGCTTTCATAATACATTCGGTATTCCGTTCGGAGGGTTCCCATACGGACTCTCCGAACGGAATACTGAACACAGATGTGAACCAGGCTTAACTGGAGCTATCAGAACAGGGTGACTGAGAGACAATGGTACTTAATCAAAAGCAATCTTATCATTATTATTATTATTATTATTAATTTATGTAGCACCATTAATTACATGGTGCTTTACATTTGGGGGTTACATACAGTACTCAAAATATACAGGCAGATATAATACTAACAGTGACCGACTGGCACAGTGGGATAGAGAGCCCTGCCCGCAAGGGCTTACAATCTATGAGGGGGCTTACAACCTATGAGTTATATCAATGACTAGGATAAAGTTAACTGCACAGAGAAACTCATGGTAGAAACATTTTTCTTAAAAGTCCAAACATCTCTCTTTGGATGTGGTGTCTTGCAAACACATGGTCAGCTTTCTGCTTCTGCGAGACTTGAACTTGTTCAGTGCTCTAGTGAGATCAAACCATTGCAACTCTAGTAGTGAGTCTTCATCTTTAGGTATAGATAGCCCTGATGGAACTTCAGGAATAGATAGCCACCAATGATATTTCCAACATTGTCCAGGAGTCTTCAAGATCTAACAGAAGCATAATAGTTCTCCTTTCTTAATAAAGTGGACAGTGCCATATCCTGGTATAGCTGCAGCCCGGCCATGCCATATTGAACAGAGCCCCGCTCTATGGTTAATTCTAGTATTGTGACGGTATTAACAGAAGTCAGTAGGTCACATATAATATCCCCAGGGAGTCCTTAGGTCTGAGTTTAGCCTCAACACGCAGTGGATTCTTTCCATTGCAATTGTGGCTGCTCCTTCTTCAAAATTCTCACTTACCTTCAGTCTTGCATTTTGTGCTTCCCGATCTTTAACGCAAGCTTCCAGATGGGCAAAATACTCACAACTGCCACTCTGATGTGCACCCTGGAACTCGTGCTCTGGTATTGCATAATATATAGCACACTGTGCACTGATAGAAATGTACAATCTTGCCAAGAAGCAATAAAATAAAGCTATTACTCAGCTTGCCACCTCCTGGAATCAATGTATTTAATGTTCCAACATACAAGCATTTCTCAGGAGAAATTACCAGGTTACAAGCAACTTAAATAGCATAAAGAAATAGAATGGAATGCAGACATATACTGTATATACTGGCATGTCTGCAGTTCCTCACACATGTACATAACTTCTATTTAAATGAGTGATATCAGTACCGCGATATAAAACAAGGGTAAAAGATGTCATAAATAACCATCAAAGACAGAAAGACATCTATAAACAACTAGTAAATATATCAGAGGCTTGACTTATAATGCATGCGTCCAGGATTCTGAGTATAATTGCATAATCCAATATTCTTCACAACTGAGAAGTGCTAGTTTCCAATCACAATCTCTAGTGCGCTTGCAACTCTCTCTATAGCCATGACTGAAACTTGCAACATTACCATGGTGACAGTATATAAAATGTTTAGCAGCTCCTTATAAATTCCTGGTCTGAGGATTGTTAATATCAGCCAGATGTTGAGGAATGCGTTGCTTTAGAGATTTACTTGTGCACTCTCTGTCCATATTACAAAGAACACTGTGTGCATGTAATAATTTGTATTATAGTTCATATAAGTACTGATAGAAAAAGTTGTGGTTTTATGCAAATATTGGTAAAAGCCTTTTAAAAGGCTATTCAGGCACTGCTTTTAAAATAATACCCTAAAAACGATTATTCAAATGATACTTACCGTTCGGGCGGTCCTGCACTGTCTGACGTCATCTTGCTGTCACGCCTTCCTCTTCTTTCTTCTTCCAGTGATGTCCTCCTGTACTCGCTCTTCCACGCTTCGATCTTCTTTTCTTCCGGAACGAAGAAAAGAAGATCAAGGTGTGGCAGTACGCTCGCGTAGTTCTAAGGGGTACTTAGAACTACAACAAAAATGGCACCGGTGTGCGCAGTAGTGCTTCGGAGGCAGCGATACTGCGCACGTGCGGGATTTGAACACAACCCGCCGGAAGAACAGAAGATCAAGGCGGGGAAGAGCCACGACAGGAGGACGTCGCTGGAAGAAGAAAGAAGAGGAAGACATAAGTATAATTTGCATATTCGTTTTTAGGGTATTATTTTAAAATGGTGTGTGTGTGTGTGTGTGTGTGGGGGGGGTTAAAATAAGATTAGCGGTGCCTGAATAGTCTTTTTAAAGGCTATTCAGGCATATATGGGGCTCATACAGCATAATTTTGCTGATAGAGCCCCTTTAATATACTGTATATACCCTGGGACTTTCTTCACCATAGATTGAAGATAAAAATCAAGCCACTCACTCATATGGTGTAGTGGGGAATTCACACTAGCTGTAATAGGGTAGTGGGTAATATCCACAGTCAGAACATAACTATCTATCTAAAACTCTTATTGAACCCCCTTATCAGAGGGTTGAACTACTTAAGGGTAATTATCACAGAAATCACTGTGTTCTCAGATCTATATATATAATAGATTTCTATTATAGTATAATCTTCTTAATTCTCTCTATTATCATTTGGACATGATCCTTATCAGAATTTCTTGATTGTGATGGATAATCAGGATTCAATACCTGGACTTCCGATATCAGACCTTTATATACATTTGGAATACAATCACCCTCTGCTGTCAAATGTTTTAGGTTCTTCAATGCCAATTGCTCAGTAAAATTCATATCTCAAGGAAATCCTAGAGTGTGATGTTGTAAGTTAACTAACAAAGATTGGTATAAAGCCCCCTTTACAGGCCCCAAATCGTATAATGTCATGTGGGGCAGTAAAGGGGGTGTTTTATCATGTGATGACCAGTAAAAGAGATGGTATACTATGTGAGAGCCAGTAAAGGAGCCTTCAACTATGTGGAGAAAAAATAGTAGTGGTGTATGCTTGTATTTTATATTTTGGTGTGAATTCAGATACCCAATATAAATGGTATATGTATGAGCTATTTATATGACAATTCTAATGGTAGCAGTGTATGCTGGTATTTTGGTGTGAATTCATATCCTCAATACATTTTTCGACCCCCATTTTTATGCAGACTAGACAAGGGGTTTAGAGGCTCCAGGGCTAGAACATTCTGTTGCAGGTGTGTCCTGTCATCCTTCTCTTCCTTCACATATTGTGTATATATTATCCCCAGAGATTTGACATATGGGCTATAGTAGGTCTGTCTTGCTTTGTGCTCTGTTGATCCATGAATTGTGGATCCTATTCGACCTATAAGCAATCTGAGGATAATTTTGAATGGGATTAGTGTGAAGGATACATAGAACCATATAGCACATACGGTCTCAGTCCCTCAATAACACTTTGTCACTTAGTACCACCAGGGTGCGTGTGTGCATTCTGTCCTAATTTTGGCAGTATTAATAAAGTTTTATTTATTTGTTTATTATCCTTGACCCTAACATTTTTTCTCTGCACCAAGTAATACAATAATAATACAAGAAAGAACACATAAAAAGCTCAGAATAGAAGATAAAGGAAAAAAAAAAAGATACTAGGAGTTATAACAAGAAAAAAAAAAACCTTCAGGATCATTTAGTTCTCTGTGCGGAGTGATCTTCACTTAGCCTGATGTTGATTATACAGCCGACCATGGGCGGAAGGAAGGATCTCCAATAGCGTTCCTTTTCACACTTGGGGTGAAACAGATGGTCACTGACAGTACTGCCCAGAGCTGTCACGGTCTCTTACATGGGATGGGAGTTATTCTCTAGTATGGAGCTCACCACAGACAGTATCCTTCTGTCACCCACCACCTGTACTGGGTCCAAGGGCTCCCCAGGACAGAGCTGACCCTTCTAATCAGCTTTCAAGTCTATTTCTGTCCCTGACTGGTATGCTACTCCCCCATAAGGCCACTCCGAAGACGATGGCTAATGCTACCACAGAGTAGAAAAAGGCCCTAAGAAGTGCCCCCTGAATTCCAAAGGCCCTCAGCCAATAGGCCAACTGGAGAGGGTCCATAGCAGAGCTCACTAGAGGACGGAGATGTGTCAGTACCAGTCTCTCTAGAAACTTTATCAGGTGGGATGTCAATGCTACAGGTCTGTAGCCATTGAGATCCATCGGGTGAGGTGTCTTTGGAGCTGGTACCACACAAGATGTTTTCCACAGTTGTGGTACCACTCCCAGCTTCAGGCTCATATTGTACATATATTGTACCACACACTTTAAGAACTCTTGTGCTTATCCCATCAGGTCCTCCGGCCTTTTCGTCTTTAATCCTTGTGATTTCCCTACACACTTGAGAGTCTGTGAAGATTAGATTGTAGCCAGATGGAAGTTGAGTGCATGATAAGATTTGATTTGAGCAAGCAGGTGCGGGTGGGGCCCTAGTGTGGGGAGTTGAATGGCATGCTAGGGTGAGAGGAGCTGGTGTGTGATCAAATCTGTTGAAGAATAGATTTGGCAGGTTTCACTCCACCAATTCTATTTTTAACCCCTTCCTGACATCCGATGTATTATTACAGCGGTGACACTATTACAGCTTTATACAGCAGACCCCTTGCGCTAAAGCCAGCGGTCAGTGCCCGCACTGATCGCGGACATTAACCCCTCTGGCGCCTAGGTCAGTGTGGGCGCCGCCATTTTGCTGGTGATTGCCGGCACCTGGAGCAAGCTCCGGGGCAGACGTCACATTGGTATGATAGCAGGGAGCCATATAAAGGCTCTCCAGGGTGTCTGCATTGACTTTCCTTCACAGGTTACTCTATATAGCCTGCAAAAGAAGAGGTTAAAACTAGCATAAAAAACACCCGCCTTACTAAAATCCCCCATGAGTATATATTTACAAATCAAATGCAAAGTTAATGAAAAAAAGATAAACAAAAATCGATAGTTTGTGTGACATCCTTTTTCATCAAGTCACCCAGGTAAACTTGCACACAATTATTAAAGAAAGTTGACAGGCAGCTTATTCCTTATATCTTAGAGAACTAATCACAGATCTTCTATGAATGTTGATATACTTAACACACCATCTGGGTGATTGGAAGGTAAAATTGCCTCCCCCACCATGAGCTTTCCAGGTCCAAAGTCAACCACAAGGCCAATCTGTAGGTTCCTGGCTGCTTTTCCATATTACACATAGGGACATTATATGGAAAAACAAGAGACCCACAAGTCCCCTTGTGGGAAAATAAAGTATATTTTTAAACTTTAAAAATCCATATATAGCAGGGGTAGGGAACGTACGGCTCTCCAGCTGTTGCAAAACTACAATTCCCAGCATGCATACTTGCTCTGCTGTTCTTGGAACTCCCATGGAAGTGAATGGAGCATGTTGGGAGTTGTAGTTTCACAGCAGCTGGAGAGCCGAAGGTTCCCTACCCCTGATATATAGGTATGACTTTGGCAACAATTCTTCCATGAAGGCCACTTCTAGCTTAACCTTGCCAAAGCATATGGTTTTACAGTTTTACCTGGTTCCCACTGGTTTCTGATAGTTCTGAGCTGTTGGATATCTTTTGTTTTTGAAGGGAAGTAAGCATAATGTGTTTTTCATCTGCTGCAATAAATTTTCTTTACTAATCACTGGGTCTACGGTCCTCAAGACTGCACGTTTCTTTGTGCTTTTTCAAAACAACTTAAACCACCTCCAGTTTTGGACGAGCAGATTTTGGGGTTTGAGCTAAGTGCATTACTGTTCACCCCAAGCACAGCACTTTTAGAGACACTGTAACTTTAAACGGCCCTAACTCTGAAGTGTCTCAGGCAACGGCTAAGATTTTGTCCTATTCCTATAGACTTGCAATTTTGATTTAACCAGTATACAGGAGAACAGAAACAGCTGACAGTGCAGGGAGAGAAGAAAATGATTTTATTATTCTCCTGTCAGTGTCACTTCGTATAACCCCAGGGGAGGGGTTATCATGGCCTCCCACATTATCAATCAGAAACATATTTGCTGTTTATCCTCTTATATGCTGCGATCAATGCTGACATTTTACAGGAAAACAAGTAAAAATAAACTTTTTTCCCCCTTGTTAATGGAAAAAACAAAAACAAAAACCACACCATCTGTAGTACCATATCTGTAATTGCCCATAAAAAGAGTACGTTATTTATTCTACATGATAAACTCCATATACATTAAAATTCAGATGTCAGAATTTATGTTTTTTAGTCATCTCACCTCTCAAAAACAAAAAAGTAATAAAAATTGATCAAAAAGTCTTATGTACCCACAAACTACAGGGTTTCATAAATAAAATGAAAGTGGAAATGGAGAGAGGGATAAAATGCTACTGGATTATGGCTAAAATTTGTTAGATTGCTAAATGGTTAAAATACACGTCCATTCACTAAGTTGTTAAAAAGACAATGCAATTAAATTACATTAGAAGATTACACTTTGTTTTGATGTTGAGGAGTTTATACAATTTTCATACATGCTTCTGTTATTCAGCTTTGGATCCATTTTCATGTAATTCACGTAATTTGTATCAAATTTATCAAATGTTGAATAACACTTATGTCCTAAGATATTGATCTCCTTTTAACTCTATTCCTTTACTGGAATGAAATCACTTGCAAAGTTTTAAAAGGTTGCATTTGATAAATCTAGTATACACACATATAGTCAGGCTAATCCATGATTCGCTTAAAGAGGACCCTTCCTCACAGCAGTGCCTATAGCGCTGTACTGTGAGAGTGGTGAGAAATGCCCCCCTCCCCTCCTGATAGTGCTCGTCCATAGATACATACTGGGGGGGGGGGGGGGGGCGTTCCTCCCCGCTCTCACATTCCATTGCTATAGGCGCTGCTGTGAGGAAGGGCGTTCCTGATTGACTATCAGGAACACCCTTCTGACGGTGAAGAGCTATGGTACCGGGACCGATAGCTCTTCACCCGGGGAACAGATCGTGAAAGCCGACAGTGCGCTGAATTCAGCGCACTGTTGGCTTTCTAGCGGTATATAAAACCGCATGTGACCCAAGTGATGAATGGTCCTCTTTAAACATGCAAAAACACTACATTTTTGAGCAAATTCTTATTTGTCAACTTTTTCCATTAAAATTCTGGAGTTGTATAAATTCTCCCTCCTATTTTAATTGTCAGTAAATTTCAATATGTTTGCAGAATCACATTAGTTTATAACACCATTCTTTTCTTTTAAAGAGTAAATACATTTCAACAAACAATAACCTTCTTAGAATATTTATCTGGATAGAAAATTACCGATATAATGGAGTAGATCCAGTTATATAATTTCGGTCACATATAAGTATGTGAGCAAAATCAGTTTTTGCTACAGTATAATGTAAAACAGACCTTTGTTTGCAATTTATAGTGTTGCCTTAAGGAACCAAAAAGAACAAAGAGGCTATGTTTTGTGCTTGTGGCTTTTTTCTCCGGATCAAAAGCTGAACTACTTCTTCCCATTTCAGTTGAAGGCAATTAGGATCCTTGTTTGCTTATGCTGTTGGGTGCTAAGATAGCTATGGCAGTCCATTAAAGATTTCATCTTCAGAAATATTTTCGTCATGTTGTGTAGCAAGCTGAATGAAGACCTGTGAAAAGTGCAATTCAAGGTTAATATATTTTACAGTGTTCAAAAACTATGTATTCTATATGTAATAGTGTTAAGACTAGAGATGAGCGAACAGTGTTCTATCGAACTCATGTTCGATCGGATATTAGGCTGTTCGGCATGTTCGAATCGAATCGAACACCGCGTGGTAAAGTGCGCCATTACTCGATTCCCCTCCCACCTTCCCTGGCGCCTTTTTTGCTCCAATAACAGCACAGGGTAGGTGGGACAGGAACTACGACACCGGTGACGTTGAAAAAAGTAGGCAAAACCCATTGGCTGCCGAAAACATGTGACCTCTAATTTAAAAGAACAGCGCCGCCCAGCTTCGCGTCATTCTGAGCTTGCAATTCACCGAGGACGGAGGTTTCCGTCCAGTTAGCTAGGGGTTAGATTCTGGGTAGGCAGGGACAGGCTAGGATAGGAAGGAGAAGACAACCAACAGCTCTTATAAGAGCTAAATTCCAGGGAGAAGCTTGTCAGTGTAACGTGGCACTGACGGGCTCAATCGCCGCAACCCAGCTTTCCCAGGATCCTGAATGGAATACACTGTCAGTGTATTCCCGTATACCCGATATATACCCCCGATACCCGTTCCAACGGTGTGCCCCCCCACCTTCACCCCAGAAATACCCTGCAAGTCCCCTAGCAATAGGATTGGGGCTATATACACCCACTATTTTTGCTACTGCCATATAGTGCCATTGTCTCACTGGGAATTCAAAGAATATATTGGGCTTACATATAACTTCAATTCCAGGGAGAAGCTTGTCAGTGTAACGTGGCACTGACGGGCTCAATCGCCGCAACCCAGCTTTCCCAGGATCCTGAATGGAACACACTGACAGTGTATTCCCGTATACCCCATATATACACCCCAAATCCCCGTTCCAATGGTGTGCCCCCCCACCTTCACCTCAGAAATACCCTGCAAGTCCCCTAGCAATAGAATTGGGGCTATATACACCCACAATTTTTGCTACTGGTATATAGTGCCATTGTCTGACTGGGAATTCAAAGAATATATGGGGGTTATGTGCACCCACAATTTTTAATACTGGTATACAGTGCCATTGTCTGACTGGGAATTCAAAGAATATATGGGGGTTACGTGCACCCACAATTTTTAATACTGGTATACAGTGCCATTGTCTGACTGGGAATTCAAAGAATATATGGGGGTTACGTGCACCCACAATTTTTAATACTGCTATACAGTGCCATTGTCTGACTGGGAATTCAAAGAATATATGGGGGTTACGTGCACCCACAATTTTTAATACTGCTATACAGTTCCTTTGTCTCACTGGGAATTCAAAGAATATATGGGGGTTATGTGCACCCACAATTTTTAATACTGGTATACAGTGCCATTGTCTGACTGGGAATTCAAAGAATATATGGGGGTTATGTGCACCCACAATTTTTAATACTGGTATACAGTGCCATTGTCTGACTGGGAATTCAAAGAATATATTGGGGTTATGTGCACCCACAATTTTTACTACTGGTATATAGTGCCATTGTCTGACTGGGAATTCAAAGAATATATGGGGGTTATGTGCACCCACAATTTTTAATACTGGTATACAGTGCCATTGTCTGACTGGGAATTCAAAGAATATATGGGGGTTATGTGCACCCACAATTTTTACTACTGGTATACAGTGCCATTGTCTGACTGGGAATTCAAAGAATATATGGGGGTTATGTGCACCCACAATTTTTACTACTGGTATACAGTGCCATTGTCTGACTGGGAATTCAAAGAATATATTGGGGTGACGTGCACCCACAATTTTTGCTACTGCTATACAGTTCCATTGTCTCACTGGGAATTCAAAGAATATATGGGGGTTATGTGCACCCACAATTTTTAATACTGGTATACAGTGCCATTGTCTGACTGGGAATTCAAAGAATATATGGTGGTTATGTGCACCCACAATTTTTAATACTGGTATACAGTGCCATTGTCTGACTGGGAATTCAAAGAATATATTGGGGTTATGTGCACCCACAATTTTTACTACTGGTATATAGTGCCATTGTCTGACTGGGAATTCAAAGAATATATGGGGGTTATGTGCACCCACAATTTTTAATACTGCTATACAGTTCCTTTGTCTCACTGGGAATTCAAAGAATATATGGGGGTTATGTGCACCCACAATTTTTAATACTGGTATACAGTGCCATTGTCTGACTGGGAATTCAAAGAATATATGGGGGTTATGTGCACCCACAATTTTTAATACTGGTATACAGTGCCATTGTCTGACTGGGAATTCAAAGAATATATTGGGGTTATGTGCACCCACAATTTTTACTACTGGTATATAGTGCCATTGTCTGACTGGGAATTCAAAGAATATATGGGGGTTATGTGCACCCACAATTTTTAATACTGGTATACAGTGCCATTGTCTGACTGGGAATTCAAAGAATATATGGGGGTTATGTGCACCCACAATTTTTACTACTGGTATACAGTGCCATTGTCTGACTGGGAATTCAAAGAATATATTGGGGTGACGTGCACCCACAATTTTTGCTACTGCTATACAGTTCCATTGTCTCACTGGGAATTCAAAGAATATATGGGGGTTATGTGCACCCACAATTTTTAATACTGGTATACAGTGCCATTGTCTGACTGGGAATTCAAAGAATATATGGGGGTTATGTGCACCCACAATTTTTAATACTGGTATACAGTGCCATTGTCTGACTGGGAATTCAAAGAATATATTGGGGTTATGTGCACCCACAATTTTTACTACTGGTATATAGTGCCATTGTCTGACTGGGAATTCAAAGAATATATGGGGGTTATGTGCACCCACAATTTTTAATACTGCTATACAGTTCCTTTGTCTCACTGGGAATTCAAAGAATATATGGGGGTTATGTGCACCCACAATTTTTAATACTGGTATACAGTGCCATTGTCTGACTGGGAATTCAAAGAATATATGGGGGTTATGTGCACCCACAATTTTTAATACTGGTATACAGTGCCATTGTCTGACTGGGAATTCAAAGAATATATTGGGGTTATGTGCACCCACAATTTTTACTACTGGTATATAGTGCCATTGTCTGACTGGGAATTCAAAGAATATATGGGGGTTATGTGCACCCACAATTTTTAATACTGGTATACAGTGCCATTGTCTGACTGGGAATTCAAAGAATATATGGGGGTTATGTGCACCCACAATTTTTACTACTGGTATACAGGGCCATTGTCTGACTGGGAATTCAAAGAATATATTGGGGTGACGTGCACCCACAATTTTTGCTACTGCTATACAGTTCCATTGTCTCACTGGGAATTCAAAGAATATATGGGGGTTATGTGCACCCACAATTTTTAATACTGGTATACAGTGCCATTGTCTGACTGGGAATTCAAAGAATATATGGGGGTTATGTGCACCCACAATTTTTAATACTGGTATATAGTGCCATTGTCTGACTGGGAATTCAAAGAATATATGGGGGTTACGTGCACCCACAATTTTTAATACTGGTATACAGTGCCATTGTCTGACTGGGAATTCAAAGAATATATGGGGGTTATGTGCACCCACAATTTTTAATACTGCTATACAGTTCCTTTGTCTGACTGGGAATTCAAAGAATATATGGGGGTTATGTGCACCCACAATTTTTAATACTGGTATACAGTGCCATTGTCTGACTGGGAATTCAAAGAATATATGGGGGTTACGTGCACCCACAATTTTTAATACTGCTATACAGTGCCATTGTCTGACTGGGAATTCAAAGAATATATGGGGGTTACGTGCACCCACAATTTTTAATACTGCTATACAGTTCCTTTGTCTCACTGGGAATTCAAAGAATATATGGGGGTTATGTGCACCCACAATTTTTAATACTGGTATACAGTGCCATTGTCTGACTGGGAATTCAAAGAATATATGGGGGTTACGTGCACCCACAATTTTTAATACTGCTATACAGTTCCTTTGTCTCACTGGGAATTCAAAGAATATATGGGGGTTATGTGCACCCACAATTTTTAATACTGGTATACAGTGCCATTGTCTGACTGGGAATTCAAAGAATATATGGGGGTTATGTGCACCCACAATTTTTACTACTGGTATACAGTGCCATTGTCTGACTGGGAATTCAAAGAATATATTGGGGTGACGTGCACCCACAATTTTTGCTACTGCTATACAGTTCCATTGTCTCACTGGGAATTCAAAGAATATATGGGGGTTATGTGCACCCACAATTTTTAATACTGGTATACAGTGCCATTGTCTGACTGGGAATTCAAAGAATATATGGGGGTTATGTGCACCCACAATTTTTAATACTGGTATACAGTGCCATTGTCTGACTGGGAATTCAAAGAATATATTGGGGTTATGTGCACCCACAATTTTTACTACTGGTATATAGTGCCATTGTCTGACTGGGAATTCAAAGAATATATGGGGGTTATGTGCACCCACAATTTTTAATACTGCTATACAGTTCCTTTGTCTCACTGGGAATTCAAAGAATATATGGGGGTTATGTGCACCCACAATTTTTAATACTGGTATACAGTGCCATTGTCTGACTGGGAATTCAAAGAATATATGGGGGTTATGTGCACCCACAATTTTTAATACTGGTATACAGTGCCATTGTCTGACTGGGAATTCAAAGAATATATTGGGGTTATGTGCACCCACAATTTTTACTACTGGTATATAGTGCCATTGTCTGACTGGGAATTCAAAGAATATATGGGGGTTATGTGCACCCACAATTTTTAATACTGGTATACAGTGCCATTGTCTGACTGGGAATTCAAAGAATATATGGGGGTTATGTGCACCCACAATTTTTACTACTGGTATACAGGGCCATTGTCTGACTGGGAATTCAAAGAATATATTGGGGTGACGTGCACCCACAATTTTTGCTACTGCTATACAGTTCCATTGTCTCACTGGGAATTCAAAGAATATATGGGGGTTATGTGCACCCACAATTTTTAATACTGGTATACAGTGCCATTGTCTGACTGGGAATTCAAAGAATATATGGGGGTTATGTGCACCCACAATTTTTAATACTGGTATATAGTGCCATTGTCTGACTGGGAATTCAAAGAATATATGGGGGTTACGTGCACCCACAATTTTTAATACTGGTATACAGTGCCATTGTCTGACTGGGAATTCAAAGAATATATGGGGGTTATGTGCACCCACAATTTTTAATACTGCTATACAGTTCCTTTGTCTGACTGGGAATTCAAAGAATATATGGGGGTTATGTGCACCCACAATTTTTAATACTGGTATACAGTGCCATTGTCTGACTGGGAATTCAAAGAATATATGGGGGTTATGTGCACCCACAATTTTTAATACTGGTATACAGTGCCATTGTCTGACTGGGAATTCAAAGAATATATTGGGGTTATGTGCACCCACAATTTTTACTACTGGTATATAGTGCCATTGTCTGACTGGGAATTCAAAGAATATATGGGGGTTATGTGCACCCACAATTTTTAATACTGCTATACAGTTCCTTTGTCTCACTGGGAATTCAAAGAATATATGGGGGTTATGTGCACCCACAATTTTTAATACTGGTATACAGTGCCATTGTCTGACTGGGAATTCAAAGAATATATGGGGGTTATGTGCACCCACAATTTTTAATACTGGTATACAGTGCCATTGTCTGACTGGGAATTCAAAGAATATATTGGGGTTATGTGCACCCACAATTTTTACTACTGGTATATAGTGCCATTGTCTGACTGGGAATTCAAAGAATATATGGGGGTTATGTGCACCCACAATTTTTAATACTGGTATACAGTGCCATTGTCTGACTGGGAATTCAAAGAATATATGGGGGTTATGTGCACCCACAATTTTTACTACTGGTATACAGGGCCATTGTCTGACTGGGAATTCAAAGAATATATTGGGGTGACGTGCACCCACAATTTTTGCTACTGCTATACAGTTCCATTGTCTCACTGGGAATTCAAAGAATATATGGGGGTTATGTGCACCCACAATTTTTAATACTGGTATACAGTGCCATTGTCTGACTGGGAATTCAAAGAATATATGGGGGTTATGTGCACCCACAATTTTTAATACTGGTATATAGTGCCATTGTCTGACTGGGAATTCAAAGAATATATGGGGGTTACGTGCACCCACAATTTTTAATACTGGTATACAGTGCCATTGTCTGACTGGGAATTCAAAGAATATATGGGGGTTATGTGCACCCACAATTTTTAATACTGCTATACAGTTCCTTTGTCTGACTGGGAATTCAAAGAATATATGGGGGTTATGTGCACCCACAATTTTTAAAACTGGTATACAGTGCCATTGTCTGACTGGGAATTCAAAGAATATATGGGGGTTACGTGCACCCACAATTTTTAATACTGCTATACAGTGCCATTGTCTGACTGGGAATTCAAAGAATATATGGGGGTTACGTGCACCCACAATTTTTAATACTGCTATACAGTTCCTTTGTCTCACTGGGAATTCAAAGAATATATGGGGGTTATGTGCACCCACAATTTTTAATACTGGTATACAGTGCCATTGTCTGACTGGGAATTCAAAGAATATATGGGGGTTACGTGCACCCACAATTTTTAATACTGCTATACAGTTCCTTTGTCTCACTGGGAATTCAAAGAATATATGGGGGTTATGTGCACCCACAATTTTTAATACTGGTATACAGTGCCATTGTCTGACTGGGAATTCAAAGAATATATGGGGGTTATGTGCACCCACAATTTTTAATACTGGTATACAGTGCCATTGTCTGACTGGGAATTCAAAGAATATATTGGTGTTATGTGCACCCACAATTTTTACTACTGGTATATAGTGCCATTGTCTGACTGGGAATTCAAAGAATATATGGGGGTTATGTGCACCCACAATTTTTAATACTGGTATACAGTGCCATTGTCTGACTGGGAATTCAAAGAATATATGGGGGTTATGTGCACCCACAATTTTTAATACTGGTATACAGTGCCATTGTCTGACTGGGAATTCAAAGAATATATTGGGGTTATGTGCACCCACAATTTTTACTACTGGTATATAGTGCCATTGTCTGACTGGGAATTCAAAGAATATATGGGGGTTATGTGCACCCACAATTTTTAATACTGGTATACAGTGCCATTGTCTGACTGGGAATTCAAAGAATATATGGGGGTTATGTGCACCCACAATTTTTACTACTGGTATACAGTGCCATTGTCTGACTGGGAATTCAAAGAATATATTGGGGTGACGTGCACCCACAATTTTTGCTACTGCTATACAGTTCCATTGTCTCACTGGGAATTCAAAGAATATATGGGGGTTATGTGCACCCACAATTTTTAATACTGGTATACAGTGCCATTGTCTGACTGGGAATTCAAAGAATATATGGGGGTTATGTGCACCCACAATTTTTAATACTGGTATACAGTGCCATTGTCTGACTGGGAATTCAAAGAATATATTGGGGTTATGTGCACCCACAATTTTTACTACTGGTATATAGTGCCATTGTCTGACTGGGAATTCAAAGAATATATGGGGGTTATGTGCACCCACAATTTTTAATACTGCTATACAGTGCCATTGTCTGACTGGGAATTCAAAGAATATATGGGGGTTATGTGCACCCACAATTTTTAATACTGGTATACAGTGCCATTGTCTGACTGGGAATTCAAAGAATATATGGGGGTTATGTGCACCCACAATTTTTACTACTGGTATACAGTGCCATTGTCTGACTGGGAATTCAAAGAATATATTGGGGTGACGTGCACCCACAATTTTTGCTACTGCTATACAGTTCCATTGTCTCACTGGGAATTCAAAGAATATATGGGGGTTATGTGCACCCACAATTTTTAATACTGGTATACAGTGCCATTGTCTGACTGGGAATTCAAAGAATATATTGGGGTTATGTGCACCCACAATTTTTACTACTGGTATATAGTGCCATTGTCTGACTGGGAATTAAAAAAATATATGGGGGTTATGTGCACCCACAATTTTTAATACTGCTATACAGTTCCTTTGTCTCACTGGGAATTCAAAGAATATATGGGGGTTACGTGCACCCACAATTTTTGCTACTGCTATACAGTTCCATTGTCTCACTGGGAATTCAAAGAATATATGGGGGTTATGTGCACCCACAATTTTTAATACTGGTATACAGTGCCATTGTCTGACTGGGAATTCAAAGAATATATGGGGGTTACGTGCACCCACAATTTTTAATACTGCTATACAGTTCCTTTGTCTCACTGGGAATTCAAAGAATATATGGGGGTTATGTGCACCCACAATTTTTAATACTGGTATACAGTGCCATTGTCTGACTGGGAATTCAAAGAATATATGGGGGTTATGTGCACCCACAATTTTTAATACTGGTATACAGTGCCATTGTCTGACTGGGAATTCAAAGAATATATTGGGGTTATGTGCACCCACAATTTTTACTACTGGTATATAGTGCCATTGTCTGACTGGGAATTCAAAGAATATATGGGGGTTATGTGCACCCACAATTTTTAATACTGCTATACAGTGCCATTGTCTGACTGGGAATTCAAAGAATATATGGGGGTTATGTGCACCCACAATTTTTAATACTGGTATACAGTGCCATTGTCTGACTGGGAATTCAAAGAATATATGGGGGTTATGTGCACCCACAATTTTTAATACTGGTATACAGTGCCATTGTCTGACTGGGAATTCAAAGAATATATTGGGGTTATGTGCACCCACAATTTTTACTACTGGTATATAGTGCCATTGTCTGACTGGGAATTCAAAGAATATATGGGGGTTATGTGCACCCACAATTTTTAATACTGGTATACAGTGCCATTGTCTGACTGGGAATTCAAAGAATATATGGGGGTTATGTGCACCCACAATTTTTACTACTGGTATACAGTGCCATTGTCTGACTGGGAATTCAAAGAATATATTGGGGTGACGTGCACCCACAATTTTTGCTACTGCTATACAGTTCCATTGTCTCACTGGGAATTCAAAGAATATATGGGGGTTATGTGCACCCACAATTTTTAATACTGGTATACAGTGCCATTGTCTGACTGGGAATTCAAAGAATATATGGGGGTTATGTGCACCCACAATTTTTAATACTGGTATACAGTGCCATTGTCTGACTGGGAATTCAAAGAATATATTGGGGTTATGTGCACCCACAATTTTTACTACTGGTATATAGTGCCATTGTCTGACTGGGAATTCAAAGAATATATGGGGGTTATGTGCACCCACAATTTTTAATACTGCTATACAGTGCCATTGTCTGACTGGGAATTCAAAGAATATATGGGGGTTATGTGCACCCACAATTTTTAATACTGGTATACAGTGCCATTGTCTGACTGGGAATTCAAAGAATATATGGGGGTTATGTGCACCCACAATTTTTACTACTGGTATACAGTGCCATTGTCTGACTGGGAATTCAAAGAATATATTGGGGTGACGTGCACCCACAATTTTTGCTACTGCTATACAGTTCCATTGTCTCACTGGGAATTCAAAGAATATATGGGGGTTATGTGCACCCACAATTTTTAATACTGGTATACAGTGCCATTGTCTGACTGGGAATTCAAAGAATATATGGGGGTTATGTGCACCCACAATTTTTAATACTGGTATACAGTGCCATTGTCTGACTGGGAATTCAAAGAATATATTGGGGTTATGTGCACCCACAATTTTTACTACTGGTATATAGTGCCATTGTCTGACTGGGAATTCAAAGAATATATGGGGGTTATGTGCACCCACAATTTTTAATACTGCTATACAGTGCCATTGTCTGACTGGGAATTCAAAGAATATATGGGGGTTATGTGCACCCACAATTTTTAATACTGGTATACAGTGCCATTGTCTGACTGGGAATTCAAAGAATATATGGGGGTTATGTGCACCCACAATTTTTACTACTGGTATACAGTGCCATTGTCTGACTGGGAATTCAAAGAATATATTGGGGTGACGTGCACCCACAATTTTTGCTACTGCTATACAGTTCCATTGTCTCACTGGGAATTCAAAGAATATATGGGGGTTATGTGCACCCACAATTTTTAATACTGGTATACAGTGCCATTGTCTGACTGGGAATTCAAAGAATATATTGGGGTTATGTGCACCCACAATTTTTACTACTGGTATATAGTGCCATTGTCTGACTGGGAATTCAAAAAATATATGGGGGTTATGTGCACCCACAATTTTTAATACTGCTATACAGTTCCTTTGTCTCACTGGGAATTCAAAGAATATATGGGGGTTACGTGCACCCACAATTTTTGCTACTGCTATACAGTTCCATTCGCTCACTGGGAATTCAAAGAATATATGGGGGTTATGTGCACCCACAATTTTTAATACTGGTATACAGTGCCATTGTCTGACTGGGAATTCAAAGAATATATGGGGGTTACGTGCACCCACAATTTTTAATACTGCTATACAGTGCCATTGTCTGACTGGGAATTCAAAGAATATATGGGGGTTATGTGCACCCACAATTTTTAATACTGGTATACAGTGCCATTGTCTCACTGGGAATTCCACAAATAATTTGGGGATTCATTCACCCTACATCTCAGGCTCTTGCCATATTCACCCAGGTTGTCAGTGCTGCACCAGCTCGTTCCCAGACAGCTCGGCCCGAAAAACGCGTTACCTATATAGAGGATTTGGACAATGAAGACAACATGTTCTAAATCTAATGTCTGCACCTTCTCCAGAATTAAAATAAAGGCAGCGTTTAACTTTCAAATAGCACTGCACAAAGGAAGAGCTTATCAGCTTGTCTCATGACATGCTACTGAAAAGTTTCATTTGTGTATCTTAATGTAAATATAGTTGTATAAGCTTTTTGGGTTTTAGGCACTGCCAAGTTATTTATTACCACCCGCTCCCTTATAATGATGATGACGCCAAAGTCACTGTGGGTGTTCAGAGCTCACAGCTTTGGGTGACATTTGTCTTGCTCTCTGTCGGTACCAGCTGTCTTTTTGGATACCGTAAAGTTATGTTGACTTTATTAACAGCTATAGAAGCTTTAGCCAGGTTGTGACGGTGTGTAACCCTAACAACACTAAGTGGGATACACATTAATAGTCAGTCTATGTACGCTAAACGTATCACTGAAGTAATTTTTTTTCCCTCTCCCCTAATATAAGAAAGGAACAGACATTAGACCTAGACCGGGGTTCGAGGCTTGAAAAAATCCAGTATTATTTGTTCTTCATGATGTGAAATATGTGTTGAAAAGCAACCCAAGATGAAGTCAGCCATGTGTGCCAGTGTGTTACTTGGCATGCCTTTGCTGGCCCCAACTGTAAGGGTCACTCTCCATTTCCTCCATTTTCCACTCCCCTTCACACCATTTGTGGTGAAGCAATGGGATGCACTGAAGTGCACCCTCTAGCCTCGTGTGGGATAGGGACATCAGATGCCACTCCAACCCCCTCGTCTTCCTCCGCCAGCCAACGGTGCGAAGATGAGAGGAGTGTGCTCTGAATGTTTTCTGCCTAGCAGAGGCTAGTTCTCACTTACGAAAATGGCCCCACTTTGACCTGTATATCAGGCACAATGGTGTAGGTTTCAAAGAAACATGGCACCAACAAGTTGGAAAACGTGGGCCATGCGTGGACCGTGTTTGAGTCTGGCAAGCTCCAGATCTGCTACCAGGTTCCAGCCATTATCACAGGCGCAAAAATGCCAGGCCCCAGGTGTAGCAGGGAAAAAAAAATGCCATCTCAGCCAGGATGGCATCCCTGACCTCGGAGGCACTGTGCTGTCTGTCCCCCAAGCTGATCAGTTTCAGCACGGCCTACTGACATCTCCCCATGCCAGTGTTACAGTGTTTTCCGCTAGTAGCTGGGGTGGAGGTTGCAGCTTCGTAGGGTTTCAGTCTACTCCTGCCATGAATTTTGGCCTGGGAGAGGAGATAGGCCACCCCAGTTTGCACCCGGGGAACAGACTCCACCACATTCACCCTGCCTGTCATTAAAGATAAGCACTGCAGCATCCCTGACCACAGGCGCTTGTCCATGTGTCGGTGGTCAAGTGGACCTTGCAGCAAAGCGCAGAGCTCTGGGCCCGACTGATGTTATGGGACACATGCAGGCGCAAGGCAGAGACAGCACACCAAGAGAAGTAGTAACGGCTAGGCCCAGCATAGGGAGGTGCCCCAGCTGCCATCTGCTGACGGAAGGCCTGGGTCTCCAGAAGCATAAACAAACACCAACATCTCCAGGGCCAGCAGTTTATCGATGAGGCTGTTACAGGCTTGGGCATGGGGGTGGGTTGTATTGTACTTCTGCCTGCAATGAAAAGCTTGGGAAATGTGGAGTGGCTGGGAAGAGGCGCATGATGGTGCAGGCCAAAAGGGCGCATGAGGGTGAACTCCCCAATGTGTCAGAGATAGGTGTGTAGGTGTCCTTGCATCATATACTTGCACCATATTTGGCTTTGGAAGTTAATTTTGTGCCAAAAAGTGGTTAAGACAGCGATCCCTCAGCTACTCCCGTTACACTGTCTATTGAAGTTACCATCTGTGGAAGTGGACCACCATTTCTAAGATCCCAAAGGAAGCAGGCAAGAGATGTGCAGTTCAGAAAAAAAGATGAGAAAATAAGTTTAGGCTGTAGAGCACAGAGGGATCGGAGAGGACAGAGCTGGTGTCGGCCAGGTATTCCCACAACATGCGCCTATACTTGTCCCTCCTGGTGACACTAGGCCCCTGAGTGGCAGTAATTTGTCCAGGGGGGCCATTAACGTGTTCCAGACCTAGGAATAAGTCTTCCAACAGGGTAGAGTTTTGCATGCCTTTGCTTCTACCCACTGTTTTTGCTGCTTAGCTTCCCTCCACATCTACTCTGCTTTCACCCCTAAACATCACCCCAGTTTATGCCTTTGCTTCTACCCAGGTTTTTTGTTGATTTAGCTTCCCTCTACATCTACACTGCTTTAGCCCCTAGACATCACCCCTGTCCATGTGGGGTCGGTGGCCTCGTCATCCACCAACTCCTCTTCCAATTGCGCACTGCCCCCTTACTGCAAACCGCACATGACCACAGCTTGCCTTGATGGCAACTGTGTCTCATGATCCCCACTTAGGTCCAGACAAGTCGGTGGCGGGTCCAAAACCCCAAAATTGGAAGGAAATGGCAGATGCTGCAGTATTTCTAACACCTGTTCCTGGTGCTCGGGCCTGGTCTGTGTTGTACCCTGCACCCTGCTTAACGCATCTGCCATATCCGAAGTTGTGCTGAGCGCATGCTAATGTTTCGTGTCCAGTGCAATGGATGGGATGGGATTTCACATAAGTCTGCCACCCATGGCCACTCATGGTTGAGCAACTGAGGGAGTTGACTTTGACGAACCCGAGGGTTTTGGAGTTGGAACTACATCAAAGGTCTGTGCTGCTCACACACTCTGCTCAACACATGATATGTTTAGTGCCAGCAGTGTGGAGACGTCGCACAACAGCCGTTGTTCCAGCAGGTACAGGCGTTGTAGGAGTGCATAGAGGCTAGCAGCGGCAACTATACACTTTAAAAACTATCCGCACAAGCGCCACACTTTCACCAGTAGCTCAGGAACATTGGGGTACCTTTTTCAAAAGATTAGCAGCAATGAGTTAAAAACGTGGCCCAGGCATGGAATATGTTGCAGGCTGCCAAGCTACAGAGCCAATCCCAGGTTATGGCCATTATCACACATGACAACATGCCTGGGCCCAGGTGCAGTGGCAAAAACCACATTGCCGTCTCATCGAGGATGGCATGACTCACTTTGTAGGCAGTGTGCTGTCTGGCCCCCAAGCTGATGAGCTTCAGCACGGCCCGCTGACGTCTCCCCACACCAGTGTTGCAGCGTTTCCAGCTCGTAGCTGGGGTCAATTTAACAGCGGAGGAGGGTGGTGTTTCAGCCCTCCTCCCAGGAATGTTGTGTGGGGAGACAAGTCAGGCCACCACATTTTGCGACCCGGTCCACGCCTCAACTACATTCAACCACTGTGCCCAAATTGAAAGGTAGCGTCCCTGTCCGCATGCACTTGTCCATTCGTAACTGGTCACATGGAACTTTAGGGCTAAGCGCTGAATTTAGGGACCGCCTCATGTTTGGGGGAAAGTGCTGGTGTGGACGGCACAGTGCGGTGGCGCAGTAGACACTCTGCCCAAAAAGGGCAGAGTGTCCCCCAGCCGGGATTCCAACATCTCCTGGGCCAGATTTCTTGAGATGAGGCCGTTGAAGCCTTGGGCATGTGGGTGGGTTGCGCTGTACTTTAGCATGAAATGAAAGGCTTGGGAGATGGGGAGTTGCTGGGAAGAGGCGCATGATGGCGCGGGCAAAAGGAGAAATGGCAGGAAAAGGTGAGGATAAGGGTGAACTCCCCAAAGTGTCAGAGGCAGATGTGGAGGTGTCCTGGCTCCTGGTCTGGACTGCAGCGCCAGCCCTGTCAACAGTGGAAGAGGCAGTGGCCGCCAGGCCAAACGACGATTATCCTGCGCTTGCTCTCACCCCAGCCCAGGGCTTGCCTTCCAAATGATGGCACCCGCAAGAGGTGGTGAGATTCCTCTCCGCAGATCTCCAAACCATCTTGGACTTGCAAATTGCACTAAATTTGTCATGTAACTGACATGTATATGATGAGTCTATCCATTGTCTGTTCATTTTGGTGAAAGTCAGCCTGTCAGCTGACAGACAGCTGTGCTTGTCAGTGATGATGTCACCGGCTGCTTGTACCCCCAGTTTTTGCTGCTTAGCTTGCCTCCACATCCACACTGCTTTTGCCCCTACACATCACCCCTATCCATGCCTGTGCCTCTAGCCATAAGTCTGCCACCCATGGAAACTCATGGTGCAGAAAGTGAGGGAGCTGACTCTGAGGAACCCTTGGGTTTTGTAGCTGGTACTCCATCAAAGGTCTCTGCTGCTCACACACCCTGCTGAACATACGGTATCTAGGGTTAGAGCGTGTGGTGACCTCGCACAACAGTAGGTGCTTCAGGCAGATGTAGGCCTTGCTGGAGTGTATTGCGGCTAGCTCCAGGTACTGTAGACTTGGGAAAGTGGGTGTCCAAGTGCCGCACTTTCACCCTTAGCTCAGCTAATTTGGGGTATGTTTTTAAAAATCATTGCACCACTACATTGAACATGTGGGCCAGGCATGGAACGTGTTGGAGGCTGGCAAGCTCCAGAGCCCTCCAACAAGCTAAAAAACCTGGCCCCAGGGGCAGCGGGGATAAACAAATTGCCATCTCATCCAGGATGGCATCCCTGACCTCAGAGGCAGTGTGCTGTCCGTCTCCCAAGCTGATGAGCTTCAGCCCAGCCTGCTGACGTCTCCCCACACCAGTGTTGCAGCGTTTTCAGCTCGTAGCTGGGGTAAATCTAACAGCGGAGGAGGAGGAGGGTGGTGTTTCAGCCCTCCTCCCAGGAATGTTTTGTGGGGAAACAAGTCAGGAAAATTCTTGAAACGGGAGAGTTTTGCATCTTTGCCCTTGCTGCCTATGGACATCCCTTTGCCTCTAGCCACCATTTTCCCTGCTTTGCTTGCCTCCACATCCACACTGCTTTTGCCCCTAGACATCACCCCAGTCCATGCCTTAGCTTGTACCCCCAGTTTTTCCTGCTTAGCTTGCCTCCACATCCACACTGCTTTTGCCCCTAGACATCACCCCAGTCCATGCCTTAGCTTGTACCCCCAGTTTTTCCTGCTTAGCTTGCCTCCACATCCACACTGCTTTTGCCCCTAGACATCACCCCAGTCCATGCCTTAGCTTGTACCCCCAGTTTTTCCTGCTTAGCTTGCCTCCACATCCACACTGCTTTTGCCCCTAGACATCATCCCTATCCATGCCTCTTCCCCTAGCCATAACTCTGCCACCCCTGGAAACTCATGGTGCAGAAACTTTGGTTGCTGACTTTGAGGAACCCTTGGGTTTTGTAGATGGAACTCCATCAAAGGTCTGTGCAGCTCACACACCCTGCTCAAGATATGGTATTGTAGGGTTTCAGCGTGTGTGAATGACGGACAACAGCCTGTGTTTGGACAGATGTAGGCCTTGCTAGAGTGTTTTTAGGCTAGCAGCGACTCCTGTGCACTTGCAAAAGTGGGCGCACAAGCGCCGCATTTTCAACAGTAGCTTCGGTACATTTGGGTATGTTTTTAAAAAACTTTGCACCACTAGGTTAGACGTGGGCCAAACATGGAACGTGTTGGAGGCTGGCAAGCTCCAGAGCCGCTACCAGGTTCCAGCCATTATCACAGGCGTAAAAATGCCAGGCCCCAGGTGTAGCAGGGAAAAAAAAATGCCATCTCAGCCAGGATGGCATCCCTGACCTCGGAGGCACTGTGCTGTCTGTCCCCCAAGCTGATGAGCTTCAGCACCGCCTGCTGACGTCTCCCCACACCAGTGTTTTAGCGTTTGCCGCTAGTAGCTGTGGTGGAGGTTGCAGCGTCGTAGGGTTTCAGTCTACTCCTGCCATGAATTTTGGCCTGGGAGAGGAGATAGGCCACCCCAGTTTGCACCCGGGGAACAGACTCCACCACATTCACCCTGCCTGTCATTAAAGATAAGCACTGCAGCATCCCTGACCACAGGCGCTTGTCCAAGTGTCGGTGGTCAAGTGGACCTTGCAGCAAAGCGCGGAACTAAGGGCCCACCTGATGTTGAGTGACACGTGCTGGTGCAAGGCGGGGACGCCACACCGGGAGAAGTTGAGACGGCTAGGGACGGCATAGTGAGGTGCCACAGTTGCCATCAGGTCCGGGAAGGCGGGAGTTTCAACAAGCCGGAACGCCAACCTCTCCTGGGCCAGCAGTTTAGCGATGTTGGCGTTCTAGGCTTGCGTGGGTGGGTGGTTAGCAGTGTATTTCTGCCGGCGCTCCAATGTCTGAGAGATGGTGGGTTGTTGTAAAGAAGCGCCTGATGGTGCCTTTGATGGTGCAGGAGAAGGAGATAAGACAGAAACAGGGGAGGATGAGGGAGAAGTCAACAAAGTGGCGGAGGCAGATGAAGTGATGTCCTGGCTCGTCCTCTGGAGTGCATCGCCAGCACTGTGAGCAGAGGCAGTGGCATGAACGGCGGGCGACGTTTGTCCTGCCGTTGCTGCCTGCCACTGATTCCATTGCTTGGATTCCAAATGACGGTGCATTGAAGTGGTGGACAGGTTGCTCTTCTCAGGGCCCCTACTCGATTTCGAGAGGCAAATTGTGTAGACGACACTATATCTGTCCTCGGCGCATTCCTTGAAAAAACTCTACACCTTCAAGAAACGTGCCCTCGATGGGGGAGTTTTTCTGGGCTGGGTACAAAAGGGAACATCTTCGGACATTCCGGGTCTGGCCTGGCTTCGGCAAAGCAGCTGACCTCTGCCTCTGGACATGTCTCTGCCTCTAGCTACCCTTTTTGGTGCTGCACCTGCCTCAACATCCACACTACTTTCCCAGCTTGACATCTGCCTTGTCCAGGTGGGGTCGGTGTCCTCGTCGTCCACCACCTCCTCTTCCAACTCCTGTCTCGCCTCCTCCTCCTGCACAATGCGCATGTCAACTGGCTGCCCTGACAGCAACTGCGTCTCATCGTCGTCGATGAGGGTGGGTTGCTGGTCATCCGCCACCAAATCGACCGGAGATGGAATGGAGGAGACTCTAGTGTTTGAGCATCTGGACACAGATACTCGTCTGTTAGGTCCGTGGAATCGCGAAATGGAGGGGCAGGTTGCGGTACAGTCAAAGGAAGGGAGAACAGCTCTGGGGAGCAGGGACAGTTGGGGTTATTGTTCTGAGAAGATTGGGAATTTTGGGTGGAAGGAGGACAAGACTGTTGGGTAAGAGGAGGTAGAGGCTGACTGGCTGGTGGACAATGTGCTTTAAGCGTTATCCGACAGCCATTGCAAGACCTGTTCCTGGTTCTCGGGCCTACTAATCTTTGTACCATTCAGCCTAGTTAATGTGGAACTTTTGTGCAAAGCGCAGAACTTAGGGCCCGCCTGATGTTAAGGGACACACGCTGGTACAAGGCTCAACTCACCCTAAGTGCCAAAAACACTGCTGGTGCAAGGCTCTACTCATGCCAAGGGCCTCAATCTCTGCTGGTAGCTCAGCTTAAGGTCATGTAACTTTGTTTGGAAGGGCTCATGTTAAGGGCTAGAAAAGTGAATTTTGGAAGGTCTTACCACATCACACACACACACACACACACACACACACACACACACACACACACACACTCAAAATGACAGTTAAGGGTGAGGGCTTTTGGAATTCCCATTGCCTATTCCATTTGTGGTTGTCATGGGGAACGTGATTTAAAGGGGTGGTTGTTACTGTTTGTTGAGCTTAAATTGGGGTTTGTGTCCATCCATTTGGGGAGTAAAGAAGGTTTCCAGGTATTTTCCCACTTTGATAGAGGTTTTTTTGAATGTGGAAAGTGTGTAGTTGTTAGGCAGTGATGTTGGGGTAATAGAGGGTCTTTGGTGTGTTAGATGCCCCCAGGCATGCTTCCCCTGCTGTCCCAGTGTCATTCCAGAGGTGTTGGCATCATTTCCTGGGGTGTCATAGTGGACTTGGTGACCCTCCAGACACGGATTTGGGTTTCCCCCTTAACGAGTATCTGTTCCCCATAGACTATAATGGGGTTCGAAACCCGTTCGAACACACGAACATTGAGCGGCTGTTCGAATCGAATTTCGAACCTCGAACATTTTAGTGTTCGCTCATCTCTAGTTAAGACCCCACGTAGCAGGCAGCAGCGAAAAAGTGCTGCAGAAAAACAGCGGCAGAAACAAATTTGTCCCACAGCGCTTTTCACATAAAGTCTGCAGAGTTTTCCTCTGCAGACTTTCTGCTTCAGTTTTACCTATAGGGATATAAATGGCATTTCTGTAGGTATTATTGACATGCTGCAATTTCCAAAAATGCGCATATTTTTCTACAATATGTTATGGGATTTGGTAGACTCCCATACACTTTGTAGAGACTGCAAAATACCATTTTTTTTGCCACAGCGTTTATGCCACATGGGGGGCCCCGGCCTCAGATTTTACTTTTGTACTTAAAATATACTTGGCAATTAGAAATAAATGAAGCTATTCATAGAATTCAGAACAAACATCTAAAGCAGAGGTCTCCAATGATCCGGTTGTGGACCACTACCGGGACATGGATAACTTACTACCGGGTTAGCCTAGTCATTGGGGACCTCTGTAGGCTATTACTCATGGCGGGAACTTTTAGGCCACTATTACAGTATAGCATTACCTGTGGAGGAGGCGCTTTTCCAGTTATAATGCCCCCCTCCCCTTCAGTTAATAACAGTCCCCTCACAAACAGTTAAATTTATTAACTGAGGGACACTATTACTGTAATAGTTCCCTAGTAGGCCCCCGACAGGTAATAGTCTCCCCTCCACACACAGGTAATATTATGATGATAAATGGAGCGCCCTCTATAGATCTGTTTGACTGAGACTGTCTTCCTAATTACATCATGGAAGATAGACTTGCACATTCTCAGTCAGCGCCCTCTATTGGTGTGCATACTTGAGGCACTGACATCCTAATTACATCATGGAAGTCAGATTTGCATAACTTAGCTGTAAGAGAGTAAAACAGCCCTTGTGCAGTGAATGTGCCTGTTTCTGTAAATAATCTTTTTATTTTTATAAACTGACATTTTGTTGTTTGACCACAAGAGGTCACTGTTGCAAGACCACAAGACAAAAGGGAAAAGATTTTATGTTCCTGGAGTAGTGATGTGGAGACCCTGTACTGCAGGGGTGGGATGAAAAGCAACAGTGAGCGTGGCAGCCATTTTTGGGACTGTGTGAGCTTTGAGCTGAAGGGGAAAGGAAAAGAGGATTCCTAAGGAGCAAAGTGGAGCTAAATTGAAGACTTCCAGAGGTTATCCAGACACCATCCTAAGGAGAAGATTGCTGTCAGAGACTTGGCTGAGAAGTGACACTGTCAGTGAGACCGCATGCTGTCTGAGGAGCCCCTCTTCCAACTGTTACAAACAAATATTATAAATTAAATATTTAAATATTATTTAATTCAAACAAATTATTTTTCTGCAGGATCTTATAAGTGCTCTGAAATAATTGCCAATTTTGTCTGGTGCAAGAGAATGTTAAAGTGATTGGAACAACTTAAAGACAACTTCATAAGAAAACCCTTTATAAACAGAAGATCACTGTGAGTTTGGCTTCTCATCCACAGTGATAAGTCGTTCTTGTCTGAGGAAGCCATGGGAAGACACTCAAATGAATGGTCATCCATTTAATACATGGAAGTTCCAGATCTGACAGAGCAGCACTTTGTTCTGGCACATAGAGGATGTCAGAAACACAAACCCCCTGTTTGTCAATCATATGTCCTAATAGGTACAATGTATGAACAAAGGTTGTCATGAGGGAGCATAGAAATGTGTACAGTGATGCAGATGTGACAACCTTTCATTATTCTCTGTGGTTGGCCACCCAGTGGTTGTGTTATGTGCTTCAGTCTCTGAAAGGTTTTGCTACTGAATTTATTTCATGCCCTTAACAAAATGTGAACAAATACAAAGGTGGACAAGTCTGTATTAACATTTTTCCATACACCTTCAACAGCTTTGCTATCTCTCATCAGTTTCCCATTCTTGAAACTGTCACTTTATTTATTACTTGACACTTTAAACCGGACCTGCATTCAGAGTAATATACTGAAGCAATTGTAAAAACACTTTCACACATAAATACTGTGTAAATCTAGTCGACATTGTACCTTTTCTACTGACTGCTTGAAATCTCAGAGGAAAAAATATATATTATACAGTACTGTAATATTAATGATCCTTTCTTATCTACATGCTCTAAATATCTGCAAAACAAGCCTTAATTCAATTTCTAAGGTTGCTGCCTAAGATATCATACAATATGTTTCTATAAGATATCTGAATATCTCTCAGATACGCCATACTTAATTAGATAAGAGTATCACTTCTGCCGCAACAGTTAATTGCCTGACACTTAAAAGTGAAAACGGAAGGAAAAATACAATCTCGTAGATATGTGCCACTTATACTCCGAAATTCTAATTAGCTACTTAAACATTCAGTTTCAGAAGTTATGTGCATTATCATTCATCCTTTGCATGAACACTGTAATCTTGTCTTGGAAGGTAATTAACTTGATTTTAAGAAAAATTATAATTGAAAATGAACTTCATTCCATCATTCATTTCCCATCATTCCCCACAATGTAGGATTAAAACACTCTATTGTACCAATTCTAATGTTAGTGCAATACGATTTTTTCATTATACACAAGTATTTCATTTTCTATGTATGTTTTTACATGTAGAAAAAATCTTTGCATTTTTTCCTTCTTTATAACAAGTGATCCACTAAGTACAAAGCTTTCAATAGTTGCACAAATGATGAATCAGTATGATCTAGGCCCACACTAGACTGTACTTCGACCAACACCAAACTTCAGCATTGCTTAATAGAAGAACAAAAATGGCAGACTTGCCGGACTCCTAACATTCCTGTTTTCAAAGACCCCCCATACATTTTAGTACCTGGACGGATGCGTGAAAAAGGCCAAAAATACAATATGACCTATATTTTTAAGGTCCATGACAATTACCAAAATATTGATCTTGTGAATAATCCCTATTCACTGATGTTGAATTTAATACTGCGTTCTGATGTCCATTAAAAAAGCAACAACAGAAAAAAAAAACAACAGATGTCAGGGCATGGCCTGGCGTTTGAAGCGGAACAGCCGTGTTTCCTGTGCACTCATACCTGATCTCACCATTTTTAGGGGTCCCCATTGCCAATTGCTCTCAGGCTCCATCCTGCTCTTCCTGGCTACTCCAGTTGATTTCTCCAACTCTCTTGGTGTGTTATGGTTTGCTGGGTTTATTTAAAAAAACTAACAAATGAAACCCAAGGAGCCCGCTGGGCTCTGGACCACAGAAGCACCCTGGTGTGAACTGGGTCTGACAGTTAGACGTCACTGCCAGACCTCTACACACCCTAGTTCGCTCTGTACTATCACAGCGGCCTGTGTAGGTCCGAGCAGCCGCACAAGGACTCGGTCTAGACAGCACTCCTGTGCTAGACTGTCCACAATTAGCTAGTGTGTACACAGTGGCTTCCTGAGGCACACCAAGCAGCTAACAACTAAAGTTTTTTTTTCCTTTTTTAGGAAATAGAGTTCTACCTGAACTGCAATACTGCCTAACAAAGTTTCTAACTAACTAGCTAGCAATCCTGAGCACACGCAGTGCATTTGTGAATTGACATTAGGGCAGCAGGCTGAGGAACCTCCCTCTTTATAAAGGGAAAGGGCGGTCCACTTTCGGTCAAGCCAGCTGCCCAAGGCGGAGGTGATTGGTCGATACAACTGTCAGTCACAGCCTGACCACACCCTCCGGCTGCAAGAGGGTTTAACCCTTGCTAAACCTGACTGCCGGCACAAGTGTGAAGTGACAGGCGGCAATACGCTACCGCAGAGAGACGGGCTGCGACCCGACCCCTCGGCCGCAGTTGCCGCACAGTCCTAACATGGTGCCTGATTTCAGGCATGTGCACCACCACGACTGGTGCTTCTGTGCCTCCTTCTCCTGCTCTGTCGGCTCGCCCCTGCTTACCACTCGACCTCTCATCAGGCTTCTGCCTATTCTCTTCACTGCATACCCCACGGGATGCTCCCACTGGGATCCAAAAACTTGCAAATACCTGTACTACAATTCTTTTTTCAGAGTGGACACCATCTTGCCTGTGCCGCAACACCTCCAGCTGACCCTTCTATAGTTCCTACTGGACCAGCAGTGCTAGACAGATGTTCTTCATCAGCGGCCTTCATCAATAAACCCAGGTCTTGCATGTCCCAGAGTGTTCCTGAACTGCTAGACCTCTATTCCTACACCTGCTGCAAATTATTTCTCTGCCCTGCTGGTGAGTGGAGCCCCACTGGTATATGCCATTTCTCTAGGCTGAGCATATTTTAGCTGGGGTATTACAGAATCAGACTGCCTGCAATAGGTCACACTAGAATCGACAATTGTAGCCCTGGCCTCGCTACAAGCCCTACTTTGGAACCAGAGATCAGCTTCACATACAATACCAACACCTGCCAAAGTAACGTATTATATGTTATTGAGGTCCAATTTCACCGTTAATCCCCTTGTTTCTTTTAACCCCTCTTCCCTTATGACCTAGCTCCTGAGATGTTTGAGGGAGATATGGTCGATTTCTTCTACAATCTTTTTATCTATTTTTTTTGCTTTATAGGTATGCTACCTTTAGACTTGTCACTTATCTCTTATATTTTGTATGCCTTAATCTACATTCTTGCATTGTTTCTGTGACTGTTTTCATGTTTGCTTTATGTTTTATATTTTTGATATTTTTCAATAAATATCTTTGAAACTTAAAAAAAAAAAATATATGTCACCCGGCCATTAATGAATGTGAATGTAGCCTAAAGCTTTGGCCATTGTAGTAGAGGACATGTCTATAACTCCTGACACCTGCTAGTTTCTGAGGCTATGACATCCCAGCAGAATACTTCTATGCTGCATGGCATAGGTCATACAGTTGTGAAAAACTATATTTTTGTTTGTTGCAGATTTTGCTGCGTTTTTTTTTGTTTTTTGTTTTTTTTTTAACCAAAGACAAGAATGTATTTAGCAGAAGAAAGGACTTCCTTTATACAGTCATGGCCAAAAGTTTTGAGAATGACACAAATCTTATATTTTCACATGATCTGCTGCCCTCTGGTTTTTATGTGTGTTTGTCAGATGTTTTTATCACATACAGAAATATAATTGCAATCATATTATGAGTAACAAAAGCTTACATTGACAGTTAGAATGAGTTAATGCAGCAAGTCAATATTTGCAGTTTTGACCCTTCTTGTTCAGGACCTCTGCAATTCTCCCTGGCATGCTCTCAATCAACTTCTGGACCAAACCCTGACTGATAGCAGTCCATTCTTGCACAATCAATGCTTGCATTTTGCCAGAATTTGTAGGTTTTTGTTTGTCCACCCTTCTCTTGATGATTGTCCACAAGTTCTCAATGGGATTAAGATCTGGGGAGTTTCCAGGCCATGGACCCAAAATCTCTATGTTTTGTTCCCTGAGCCATTTAGCTATCACCTTTGCTTTATGGCAAGGTGCTCCATCATGCTGGAAAAGGCATTGTTGTTCGCCAAACTGCTCTTGGACGGTTGGGAGAAGTTGATCTTGGAGGACATTCTGGTACCATTCTTTATTCATGGCTGTGTTTTTAGGCAAGACTGTGAGAGAGCCGATTCCCTTGGCAGAGAAGCAACCCCACACATGAATGGTTTCAGGATGCTTTACAGTTGGCATGAGACAAGACTGGTGGTAGCGCTCACCTCGTCTTCTCTGAATAAGCTGTTTTCCAGATGTCCCAAACAATCGAAAAGGGGATTCATCAGAGAAAATGACTTTACCCCAGTCCTCAGCAGTCCACTCCCTGTACCTTTTGCAGACTAACAGTCTGTCCCTGATGTTTTTTCTGGAGAGAAGTGGCTTCTTTGCTGCCCTCCTTGAGACCAGGCCTTGCTCCAAGAGTCTCCGCCTCACAGTGCATGCAGATGCACTCACACCTGCCTGCTGCCATTCCTGAGCAAGCTCTGCACTGCCGGTAGCACGATCCCGCAGCTGAAACACTTTTAATAGACGGTCCTGGCGCTTGCTGGTCTTTCTTGGGTGCCCTGGAGTCTTTTTGCCAACAATGGAATCTCTCTCCTTGAAGTTCTTGATGATGCGATAGATTGTTGACTGAGGTGCAATCTTTCTAGCTGTGATACTCTTCCCTGTTAGGCCATTTTTGTGCAGTGCAATGATGACTGCACGTGTTTCTTTAGAGATAACCATGGTTAACAGAAGAGAAACAATGATGCCAAGCACCAGCCTCCTTTTAAAGTGTCCAGTGGTGTCATTCTTACTTAATCATGACAGATTGATCTCCAGCCCTGTCCTCATCAACACCCACACCTGTGTTAATGGAGCAATCACTGAAACGATGTTAGCTGGTCCATTTAAGGCATGGCTGCAATGATGTTGAAATGTGTTTTGGGGGACAAAGTTCATTTTCTAGGCAAATATTGACTTTGCAAGTAATTGCTGTTAAGCTGATCACTCTTTATAACATTCTGGAGTATATGCAAATTGCCATTAGGAAAACTGAAGCAGTAGACATTGTAAAAATTAATATTTGTATCATTCTCAAACTTTTGGCCATGAATGTATTTTCCATTGCTTTCCAAGGTACTCAAAACACTGCAGCAAAATCTGCAACAAAAAAGCAGCTTCAGTGTCCAGAATGCAGTGTGTTTTCAAAAACATTGCAAATCTTAACTTCCTAACAAACTACTTATAAAAGTGGATGAGCATATTAGTCCTTAAACCACTGCCATGTGGACAATATAGCCTTAAATAACTGTATTATCTGTACAGAAATAAAAAGTACCTGCTCCAGAGTTGTCTGCGTAACAGAATAGCTTTTGATGTCATTCTTTGTTTTCATGGCATCCAAAATCTGAACTATTTTTTCTATGCATATATCTTGTGACACGTGGTATTCCAAGACACTTTGATGCATTTTCTAAATTAAAGATATACTGTATTAGTAAAAGCAATATAGAATTGTCAGGAAACAGAAACATGTACAATACTCTAAGGGACACACAGCAATAAATGTAACATTAACCCTTAAGAATTCCACATATATTGGGATTTCATGTTTTATCAACTCCAAATTTCAACACTCGTAATTTATTCATCTATTTACACAAGTGAGTTAGTTTTTTTGCATAACATTTTTGGAATACACAGTATTGAGTAACTTGTATTATTTTTGTAGCATATACATATAATTTCTTTACACTTTTTATGGTTTTGTCAGCTGAATTAGAGACAATTCATTTAATATTACAAGTCATTTAAAATGATTTACCTTTAGAGAAGCTCCTGGAAAAAGTTGCTGAAAAGTCTTCGAGAAATATTCACAGACACCCTCTTTGTTGGTCCACAGAGTCACCAAGTAGCCTTCTCCAAACCTAAACATTGAGAAAATGTGTTGTTTTTTTTTTTGCTGTTTTTTGTTACAGAAATATCCTACAGCAAACATTTGTGTTTACAGGATTTGCTGTATATGCGGTATATTTTATAATTGAATAGTATTCATCTTGAAGTTAGGTGTACTGTTTTCACAGAATGTAAAAGCAAAGCCCTCAACCACATTTGGTAGGCATATGGATGTCATAGATTGGGGTCCTCTGCTTACACTTTTAGTATATTCCAAGAAGTATTCGTAAAGTGTGCACATAAAAGTTTATTAGTTATCTAATACAATTGGTGCTGCTACAGTCTTTCTTCTTGAATCATTGTGTTTTGGGGAAATGGCTGTCCAGGAAGCTCAACAGACGTGTGACTGAGGAGCTCCTGCATCACCTGCCTGATATTAGTGATTTTCCACTGTATGCCAGCTATTTTTGCAATGTCTACATCCAGAGCTTTCGCCCTAACCCAAGTAACCATCATTAGGATATTGTAGATGTTTTTTTGCCAGCACAATACCTCTATTCCTAGAACTTGCAACTGAGAAGTGGACCACTACAGCACAAGGTAGTGGCAATCTTGGGCCTCGCAGGCCTAGCGCTACTCTCAGGACTCATCTCAACAGTAACGCTGGGTTCACCACCAGCGCCCGATCTACGTTTTTAGGTTTCTGTCTTCTGCTGACAGAAGACGGAAACCTTGCAGACCATGTCCGGCCGTGAGCGCCGGTGAGCATTTTGTGCTCTCCGCAGTGAAACTGTTTTTTTTTTTTTTAAACGGACATAAAGTCCTGCATGTCCAACTTTGTGTCCGGTTAATAACAAAAAAACGGTTTCGCCACGGAGAGCACAAAATGATCACTGGCGCTCACCGCCAGACACTTTTTAAACCCATTCAAAGGAATGGGTTTGAAAAATGACTGTGGGAGGGGCCACACGGTGGCTCAGGGGTTAGTACTGCAGCCTTGCAGCGCTGGAGTCATGGAGTTCAAATCCCACTAAGGGCATGAAGCCATCTGCAAGGAGTTTGTATGTTCTCCCCATGTTTGCATGGATTTCCCTCCCATATTCCAAAAAGACATACTGATAGGGAAAAATGTACATTGTGAGCTACATTGTGATACGTGTCCAGCTGTCACCAAACAAAAGGAAGATAAGACCCCCTCGGACTGTTATACCCTAAACCTCCCACCCCACCTCCCCACATTGCAGTCACCAACTAAGAGGAAGATGAGACACCACGGACTGTTATACCCCAAATCAACCCCCCCCCCCATACCCACCACAAGCCCCCCCCCCCCGACTCCAACTCCCCCCCCCACACACCTCACCAGCCCTGGCAATGCCAAATATCTATTCGGACGTGCCAATAAAGCCTGTTTGATTTGATTTGAGCTCTACATGGGGCTCACAATCTATATTTAATTTAAAAAAAATGACTGCGGGTTTCCGTCTCCTGCCCAGTTTCGGCAATCTCTATGCACCAACTAATATGTCTGCTGTACTTGAGTGCACTCAATAAATGTCCAACATAATTAAATGTCTCAAACAATAGTATAGAGATTCATTGGATGTATCAGCAGAACGGGAGGGTGAGGCAGGCTAATATGTGCAGTACAATACCAAAGCTGATTGAGCCCTGTGCTGCTGTGCCTGTAATAAATGTCTGGAATAAAAAAAAAGGTATTTTGACAATTGGTGTGCTCCTATATTCTTTCTCCTCAAATTAATTTATTATATATTGTATTCATTAAATAGAATATTGCTTTGTATTTTTCTAAGTACGTGGCTTAATGAAATAATTGGTGAAATGTATCATCTATCTGTGAAGCTGAACAGAAATTTTACAGATACTACTAAGAGTTATACTAAAGGGAAATCATTTATGATACTGGAACTGACAATTGAGATGCAGAGTAAAAAATAAATAAGGAATATCAAGATTCTTTATAAAACTGAGGAAGATTTTCTTTTGTCAAGTTGATATGCACATATCCACATATGCCACAATATATGATCACTACTGATTTATTTTTTAAGGACAGTGCCGTATGTTGCTAAAACACAGTATTTTGGCTGTAAAACAAAAAAATCTTCAGTTTTCCAACTGAGAAAGCTGCCAGTCAGTGATAAGCATCTATTGTTAAATAACATAGAAAGCATATAGTATAGAATTTACTTGTAAGTAAGACATAACATATTCTGATGCACTGTGCATTACAGATTTATTAATATTTACATTTATTGTATATTACAATAAATAAAGCATAAATATCAGTTCTCTCTTCAATCCTATTAATATTATAAATGTGAAAGTTTGTGAGTTTGTGGGTTTGTGTGTTTGGATGTTTGCATGTTCGGATGTTTGTTCCTCAATCACGGAAAAACCGCTCGACCGATTCGGCTGAAATTTTCCACAAACATAGTTAATACACCCGATTAAACAATAGGCTACTTTTCATCACAATAGCGCACATACGTTTGTGCCAGGACCCCCACAAAACCCAAACTCACACCACCATCTCTGCAATCTCACACACTTTGGACCATAGCAAGCCACAAAATTCATATTGCCCTCTACAGCCTAGCCCCTAACCCCACACAATCTCATATACATATACTTTACCACTTTGCCCCTCACCTTAGCGATACTCCAGGAGGCTCTCTTTAACGCTCCGGAGCCACCATGTTTGCCGACCCCCACCGCTCTGACAATCCGCGACACCCCCCACCCATGTCAATACCCCTAGGCGGTCTAAAAAATGCAAAAAAAAATTTTTTTAAAAAAAGTAAAAAAAGAATATAAAAAAAAATAAAAAGGATTAAAAATTCAAATCACCCCCTTTTCCCTAGAACACATGTAAAAGTACTTAAAAACTGTGAAACACATACATATTAGGTATCCCCACGTCCGAAATCGCCCGCTCTACAAAGCTATACAAATATTTTTCCTGTTCGGCAAACACTGTAGCGGGAAAAATGGTCAAAAGTGCCAAACCGCTGTTTTTTCACTGTTTCGATTCTGATAAAAATTTGAATAAAAAGTGATCAAAGCAATAACATTTCCCGAAAATGGTAGAACTACAAAGTACACCCGGTCACGCAAAAAAAGACGCCCTATACATCCCCGTACACGCACGTATAAAAAAGTTACGGCTGTCGGAATATGGCAAAAAAAAAAGTTTTAAACACAGTTTTGGATTTTTTTTAAGGGGTCAAAATGTAAATAAAACCATATAAATTTGGTATCCCCAGAATCGTAAGGAAACACAGAATACAGGGGACATGTCATTTTGGTTGCACAGTGAACGCCCTAAAACCAAAGCCCGTAAGAAAGTCGCAGAAATGCATTTTTTCTTCAAATCCACCCCAATTCTGAATTTTTTCCCTGCTTCCCAGTACATTATATAGAATAAATAATGGTGGCATCATGAAGAAAAATTTGTCCCAGGAAAAATTAAGACCTCATATGGCTCTGGGAGTGGAGAAATAAAAAAGTTATGGGGTTTAGAGGGAGGGGAGTCAAAAACGAAAATAAAAAAATGCCATCGGCGGGAACTTCAAATACTTCTGTCCCAAAGTCACTATGTAAAGTTTCTCACAACACCGTATAGCAGCTCAAATACAAATTGACTTCAACACAAAAGTCTTACATATTCTCTGAATTACAGAAACAACAAGATACAAAGTTACATTTCATATCCCATACCTTATACACACTACGAAAACCTTACCCACGCCTGTATATACCCACTTCTACAATCACCGCAGACGAAGTCGCGGGTACCAGCTAGTATTTACATACATGTACATACTGGATTATAGAAGTTGAATCACATTGGGCCCTATATTTTTAGCAAGCCACTCTGACACATCCGGCAATGACTTTATTGCCCTTCACTTTTAGGAACATATCCATGGTCAATGGAGCCACACATTCATATGTATGGGATTAGAAGAAATAGCTATTGGTAAATAGTTATCTGATGTGCATTGATAACCTATGAAAAGAATATGTACAGAAACATACCCCTAAGCCAGGCCTGTGCTGAAAATAGAGAGATTCAATTCTTTTCTACATATATAACCATCTTATATAGATTAACAACCTATTAATATTATGTTTTTTTATTCAGATGATTTCATAATAGTTATAGAATTAGTACATTCCCAGATGTTCCGTTTTCATATTGTAGGCTGGAAGACTTGTTTAGCATTATAACATACGTTAAATACACTCTTGCTGTGTAATGTTTTAAATATGTGATTTGAAGGAAAAAAATTGTAAAATATATCAACTCTCAATGAACATGGACACAAATTTTACTACCAAGAGTCATAATAAAAAGAAATAATGTCTGTCAAATAAGATGCAGTATAAAAATGGAAAATGTATTTTCAAGACTCTTCATAAAACTAATGGAGTATCACGTTTGTGGAGCTAATTTACATGTACTATCTGTTTCTACTGCAATAAAAAAAAAAAATCAGCAGATATATTTCATTCTGGAAATTTTTCAGATTTGGTGATTTGAAATGGTAATAATTTGTACTAACAGTGATTGTTGACAATAAGTGCTAGAGTAGAATAGTAATATGTAACATAGTCAGATGCATTATAAATTACTCTGTATGCTGTATGAATAATAATCTTATTATCATATATATATATATATATATATATATATATATATATATATATATATATATATATTTAAATGAAAACCAGGATATTGAACACTGTATATGCTCACCAAGCGGGGTTGTGGTAAGACATAACTCTGAATAATGCGGGTCTCATGCCAAACCCGAGCCTGGTAGAAAGATATGGGTCACTTCTGCTGGGACAGGGTCATGATTCGGCAATCAGAAAGAAGGAAAAAGGTGCCATTATAGATGTGTGGGATTTGACCCGAACATTCCATATTGTTTGTTTTTTAACTAAACTGAACTCGCGGTGCGTGGCGCTGTGTTTCTGCCTCGTCAATGATGTCTGACCCACATCATTGACATGTGCATGCTAAGCGTCATAACACCGCAATGAGGGCCAAAAGACGTATTGGAAGGGGAGTATAAATTTTTTTTTGAATTTTTACACCTCCGTTGGGCTTACACTTGTTATACTCTGGGGTCTGAAGAAAACCTATAGTATAACAATTTCACTTCCAGTTCTATCTGAACAAGTTCGGACCAACACAAAATGGAGGATCGCTTTGTTTGAACCAGGGACCAAGCAAATCTTCAGAGGTTTCCCCACCTCCAGTGCCAATAACTACATGCTAAAGCAATTAACAAAAAGGTAACCATACTTAAAAAATTTTTTTTCCTATTTATCATCTTTCTATTCCCACTTATAATTTATACACAGTTCATATATCTACAGGTAATCATATTTACATTTCCCCACACTCTAGCCATAGACCTCTTAGTATTATCCATATCAAATTAATATCATTAGGATTCTCTATTTTTACACATTTTTCTTCTCAAAAGAAGAATGTCCTTCCCTTTTGACTACTCTTTTGGATTACGATTTTGTAATGCTTTGTCTCTCTGGTTTTAACCCTTGGCTTACTGACTTTGCTTCTGTGTTTTATTAGATTGCTTACATGGCCTCATATAATCATATATAGTACCTGTTTTTAATGTGCTGAGGGGATCCAATGCATTTAAGCATTCCATTGACCATTATGGCAAGTCTTGTACAAAGAGCTTCACATTCTTCCATGCTGATGAAATACAGTAAAATTAGAAAAAAATGTGTTAGTGTGTTACAACAATATATTGATAAAGCTAATTAACCCAATTTAGCAGTTCTTAACTGTATAAAATTATAAATGTTTTAATATGTTTGATTCACAGATGGGCTATTGCTCTATATATACATATCACTGATTATTAGGTGCGCATCTGTCAAGCAGGAGTTGCAGTTCACTGATGGTAGGACAGGGTACTTTCAATGTATGCATGAGATATTTTACTCACAACACTTACTCTGTGTTTGTATGTGGGTCGAGACTAGGGTTGAACGATCAGGATTGGAAAAGATCGGATTCTGATCGGCAATCGAGTAAATTTCATGATCGCGATCGGAATTCCGATGCCAATCTTTTTAGGCAGGATCAAGGTCGTAGGTTATTAATGGATACAGCTCAACCCTAGTCAAGATCAAGTTTGACTGGGTCTTTAAGAGGAGAGAGCATTTATTCCATCCTCTTAAATAATAGGGTTTTACCCCCACAAACTAGTGGACTTTTCACCCATTAATTAGGTCTATTTTATTTATTGCATATTTAATAAAAGTTATATTTTAATTTAATTTTAATTTTATTTTATTTTATTGACCTAGTGAATACATTTATGAAGTTATTTAAGCTGCATTGTGAATTGAGAAAAATTTACAGCATAAAATATGCAGTTTTTTTCTATGCTTTCCCAGCAAGAGTTCGTTAAAGTTAATCAATGAGGTATATAAACTGAAAAAAAAACAAAAAACAACAATACATTTAAACCTTATCAGCCCTAATACAGTAACTACATTGATGGAAAAATTAAAAAAAATCATAAGGCTTGGAAAAATGCATAGAAATGGTTTGGTCAATAAAACTTTAAACAGGCTGGTCACTAAAGGGTTAAAGTCCATTTCTGATTCCTTTACCTGTGAGATGTAAGGACCACTGCACAGCCACCATCCATTTCTTCCCTAATTGCTTTCCAGAGATAGCGTTTGGAGCAAGGATCCATTCCAGAACTAGGTTCATCCTTTAGGATATTTATTAGAAAACAGGAAAAAAAATTACAAATGTCTTCTTGGCTGGACACGTACAAATATTTGTGTAATACTAGTCAGGCAATAACTCAATGTTGTTATCACAAAGTAATACATGAATTATTCTATATGTGTCTATGTGCAGCCACGCAGTTTGGGGAGGAGGTGTGAATTGCAGCCTTTCAAAGCTTTTGTTAATACATTGTTACACTGTATTGTGCGGATTTAGTTTCATGAGTAATTGAAAGTGACCTTCATGTTACTGAAGCCGATTTGTGAATTATGTGATGGGTAATTCACAATCATTGTAAGAATTGTATTGATGCTGTAGCACTTACTCATACCAATAGTTGTCTAATCCAGGTTAACTAACATACACTAACTTCTAACTCTCTCTAAAATAAACAGGGGGTAAAAATTTAAATAGAAATAGAAAAGGCCGCGCTAATAGGAGTTAAATTCAAGTTACTAAAAACAGTCCTCTTTTTGACTAGTATAGTAGTATATACTTGTTTTAGTGCCTTAAATTAGGGAAATGGGCGTAAACAAGTTTTCGGAATCACCGTCTGTGTTTGGCAGCGTCTTCGGTCATCAGACACTCAGGTCGAAAGTACTGTGAAATAAAAAATGTTACAAAAAAAAAAATCTGGCAATTTATTTTTAATCTAACTATCTATCTATTTTCTACTCCTCCTAATCCACTGCGTGTCTGTGCTGTATGGACTTTTCTGTCTGTCGTCCTCTCTCCTGTCTGTATCCCCAAGAAACAGTAGCATTTCCTGGCTGAGTTGGGTGATGACTCATAGGAGGAATCATAGCTACTATAAGTGTAGCTAGATGTATGAAAAGTTACGGGTGTCAAAATATGGAAAAGGGTTAAAATGTAAATAAAACCATATAAATATGGTATTTCTGGAATTGTACTGAAACATAGAATACAAGTGACAACTCATTTTGATTGCACAGTGTACACCGTAAAAATGATGCCTGTAAGAAAGTCGCACAAATGCACTTTCTCCAATTTTAAGAAAAAATAAAAAAAGTAATGGGGTTTGGAAGACAGACAGTTAAAAATGAAAATAAAAAAAAATGCCTGCAACAGGAAGGAGTTAACCTTCAGGGCAAGGCCAAGTTTCATTGTAGCCTTTCCATTTCTTCTTCTCTACTTTCAAGAACTCTAATTTTATGTTTTGTTTTCTTGTCAACATAATCATACAAGGTCTTGATTTTTGTGAGAAATATTGTACAAATTGTACTAATATGTTCTAATGACAAGGGATAGAAGTGGGATTTTATGTACACTAAAATGTAACTTTTATTTGTTTGTTTAAAAAGTTTCAGTGATAACAAATAAATAAAATATGTTCAAAAAAGGCATGTGTGATTTGTCTTTTCTGCCCACACTCACCCCAGATTCACTAATAATGTAGCATCGTAGGTGATTAAACTGAATCCCTTAGATCCCCACCTACGGACATTAGATGTAGCAAATGTAGCAAATATAGCACCACATACAAATGTCAACCACTCAATATTCGATTCACTTGTAGTGGCTTAGGAGGGGAAATGGCATTGCTATACTCAATTTAGAGCTAGTCTCGGGCAACTAGAGCACTCAACTATTTTTCTTGTGAGTTACAATCACCTAGAGACTCAAATACACATGCCACAAAACTCACTGTGGATCAGCATGTAAGAAAAAGCCCAAAGTCATACACTCATCACTCCACTTAATTTGTTGTAGCTTGGGAGGGGGGATGACATTGCTATACTTAAGTTTGGGCTAATCTCGGGCAGTTGGGACCTTTAGCTCTTTTTCTTATAAGCCACAGTTACCCACAGACTCATACACACATGCCAGACAGATCGCTATATTAAGCGTATAGAAAAGGCCTGACGCGTTTCAATTAGCTCCTGCGTGGAGCTAAATCATCAGAGGCTCAATAGGAACGTGCTGTAAATACAGCGCTGTTTAAACGAGCTTCATACACGCTCGGTCGGTCATAGTTTTTGACCGCGCTGGGCGCTCACCAGAGCCGGGTATTTAAACCCAAAAGCTCCGCATCCTGTAATCACGTCAGAGGGGGCGCGACTACTGATGTCATTGGCGCCTCCCTCCTATGCCGACACAGGGAATACCTCGCCTTACAATTCCACCAGCGGGGCGTGATTAGAACAGCGCGATATGCGCTCCAAAGGGTCAGACCTACGTCGCGGTACCGCTCCGTCAGTACATAACTTACTAAGTGGACGATCAGGTAAGTAATTGTGCCCTCCAAGGACCAATCCTCCGGTCTACATGATACTCTGATATACTAAAAGGAATACATCACCCGATATGGACTGTACATGCCACAACCATTGCAAGACTTAATGGATAAGGACTATATCCTGGCAGCAATAAGATACATTATTATTAACTGCACAGATTACTAACCCCATGTTAAGATATGAAACGCATGGATTTAAACACATTGGGGAATGGCCAGAATAATTTAGCTACAATCCTAAAAAGATCAAAAATACGTCTGTATCTACATGTGCATAATAAAATACACACAGCACTTAGATTCCTCTAAGATGGTATTTATGAATAGCTAGACATTCATTCTATATATAGAACTCTTTTAAGATGGTATTTATGGATTCTATATATAAGAAGCATAGGATATGTATTCGTTAAGGCCCTTTGGATGTACCGAGTCCATTAGGAAAATCCACCTTGTTTCCCGTTGGATCACTTTTCTATCAAAATTGCCCCCTCTTGGGGATGGCAACACTTTCTCAATGCCTTGAAACCGAAGACACCCCACATCTCCACCATGCTTTTCTCTTACATGCCTTGAAATTGGGGTCACTTCCTCACGTAATACATCATTAATATGTTCACGGATCCTCCTGCGGAACTCCCTAGTTGTTTTTCCAACATATTGGAGTCCGCAGGAGCATGATGTTAAATAGACCACTCCTGTTGTCTTGCAATTGATGAACGATTTGATGTCATAGCTTTTATGAATATTGGCAGATGTAACCACCTTGCCTTTTTGAATAAATTGGCATGCCTTGCACATCCCACAAGGGAATGTGCCCCTAATCTCTGCCCGCTGTCTATCCAGCCAAGTATCAGCCGACACTTCTGGGGGCAAGAAACTGTTCACCAGCCTGTCCTTTAGATTCGGACCTCTACGGTAGGTAATGCTTGGTTTAATCCCCACCATAGAGCCTAACAAGGGGTCCGTTCTCAAGATGCCCCATGAATTATTCAAAATCTGCTTAATCCGTTCAGCCGCTCCATCAAAGGTCGCGACCATCCGAATTTCTCCCAACTCCTGTTTTTTCTCCCGTGGATTAAGAAGCTGTGTGCGGTCTGTACTTAATGCATGTTGGTACGCATTCTTCAACACCTTATCTGGATATCCTCTTCTCTTAAACCTGCCTCTCAAGTCCCTGGACATGGTCTGAAAATCCGAAATGTGGGTACAGTTTCTTCTAACCCTAAGGTATTGACCCTTAGGTATCCCTGATTTTAATGGACTTGGATGCCAGCTACGCCACTCCAAAAGGGAGTTGGTAGCAGTTTCTTTTCTATGCACATAGGTCCGTAACCGACCTGATGGCTCTTTAGAGATAATGAGGTCCAGAAAGGTCATCTTCTCCTTTTGTATGTCATAGGTGAAGTACAGCCCCAGGTCATTGATGTTTAAAGACCCCACAAAGGATGTAAACTCCTCCCTGGGCCCGTCCCACAGTATGAACACGTCATCAATGAAACGGACCCAGAGGAGAATCCGCTGGGTCCAAGCATCCATAGCTTCGCAAAACACTCTCTCCCTCTCCCACCAGCCCAGGTAGAGATTAGCGAACGATGGGGCACAGGGGCTCCCATCGCCACTCCCCTGAGCTGGTGGAAGAGTTTACCGTCAAAGGAGAAGGCGTTCCGCTCCAGGATGAATCGCAGGAGTCTAAGGACAAATGCATTGTGACCATCGAATTGGCCCCCACGTGTGGCCAGGAAGGCCCCGACAGCCCCACACCCCAAATCATGGGGTATGGAGCTGTACAGGGCCTCCACATCCAAGCTCGCCAGCATAACACTTTCGGACACCTGAACGTCCTCAAGTCTGCGAAGTATGTCCATAGTATCCCTCAAGTAGGACGGTAAACTTATTACAAAGGGCCTAATGATGTCATCCATATATAGACTGGCATTTTGGGTTAATGAGCCAATACCAGCTACAATCGGGTGCCCTTTTAAGGGCGAGAGCCCTTTATGTAGTTTTGGCAGAGCATAGAATGTAGCTTGGATTGGATGTTGGGGTATTAAAAAATCTCGCTCAGCGGCACTGATGAGGTTACTGTTCTTTGCCTCATTCACTATCAAGGTTAGTTCATCATGATAACCCTTGATGTCAGCCCTTTGTACTATTTCATAACACTTAGGGTCTAATAGAATGTCATAGCACATGCGAGTGTATTGATACCTATCTAGTATCACCAGGTTTCCCCCCTTGTCCGATGACTTGATAATTATTTTTGTATCATTTTCCAAGTCCATCAGTGCCCTGCCTTCAGTCCTAGTCAGGTTAGATGACGAAATACAATGTGATCTATTCTCTGCCAGTTTCATAATCTGGTCTGTGGTCACCTTTAAAAAGACTTCAATTGCTCCATCGTCCCCTATCGGTGGAAACTTGGTTGAGGGACAATGTCTTGTAGTAAATGGCCCTTCGCCCAACGTTCTCTGACCCTCACTACACAGTTCATTTAGCGTATCAAGTGTGGGTAGATCCTCCTCAGTAATCCCCAATTCAGTGCATCTACGTTTGTCAGACATTTTAAAAAAATTTCTCCATTTTAACTTGCGACAAAACAGATGTAAATCTTTGATCCACATGAATGGGTCAAACCTGGGAGTGGGCACAAAAGACAATCATTTTTTCAACACACTAATTTCATCATTTGTAAGGGCACGACTAGAAAGGTTGACTATTTGCATATCATCCTCATATCCCCTAGACCCATCCAGAACTACTTTCGATTTCTCAGCAGGTAGTCTGAGATGGGTGGGGCCTGGGATAAAAAACCATTTCTCTTTTTTGAGTTGAAGTCTCTCTTCCTTCGATTAATACGGGGATTAGGACTACTACTTGGATTGTCAGACCTAGACAGATCACTCCTATTTCTTGGGTTACTGGGATTTTTGCGGATGTCACTATCAGATCCATCATAGTCAGATGATGAAATTTCTGTATCCACCGTATTTTTTCCCCCTTCCTTATTATGGAAGTCAAACACTCTTCCCTCTTTAAAATCGGTTAAATCTCTTTTAAACTGATAGTGCTTACGTTCTTTTGTGTAAGCCACAAATTTTTCAACCGTTTGCTGTAGAAGGAGTTCCATAATCAGGGTTAGAACTAATTTTTTTTTTTTTTTTTAAATTCAGGTTTATTGACATAAAAGTATACAAAAACCATAGCAAATGACAGATAAAAAAAAAAAAAAAAAAAAAAAAAAAAAAAAAAGACAGGGCACAGCCCGGCAGCACTTGAAAATTGACATGAGAGTGTAAATAGCAAAGCACAACACAGATAATGGTACAATAAAGTCAATAAACTCCTTTTTTTTTTTTTTTCATTTTCACAAAAAGGGGGGGGGAGAAAAGGAGAAAGAAGGAAAGGAAAAAGAAAGAAGAAGCAGAAGAGGGGGGGGGGGGGAAGGGTAAGAACAGATATAAAGAAGAGAAATAAAGACATAAGCGTAGCAGAGTTCTCGACACAGGTTCCCCTCCAAACACACAGGAGTGAAGGGTAGCACATCCCATGGGATTTGTCTCCATAGGAGATAGCAAATCGACACAGTGAGCGAACCTATCTAATCTCAAGCCAGGGTTGCCAGACCTTGAGATATGAACTTCTATTCCTCCTGTTCCAATTCAACATCTCCTCAAAACGAGCAATCTGATTTGTTTTGGCCACCCACTCTGATAAGGAAGGGGCTGAGGTTTGCTTCCAATACAACGGTATCAGGGCTTTAGCTGCAGAGAGGAGATGATAAATTAATCTCTGAGTGTGCTTGGGGATATTCGGTAGTGGAAGGAAGAAAATCAGTAATGATGGCGTAAGATCAGGTAAGTTTGGGCAAAGCTCGTTCAATTTAGTTTCCACCCCAGACCAAAAATCTCTCAGCTTCGTGCATGACCACCATAGGTGCAGTAATGTGCCTCTTTCCAAGCCACATCGCCAACAGGTTCCAGAATCTATCAGACCATGCGTCGCCAGCCAGTCAGGGGAACAGTACCATCTCGAAAGCAGCTTGAAGTGCGTCAGAAAGGGTCAGAAAGTACAAACAAGACATCGTCCGCGAAAGCCAAGGAGTGGAGGGACCCACCAGGGAGAGGGACCCCCAAGATCCCCGGATGTTCTCTAATCTTTTGCAAGAAGGGTTCTAACGTTAAGATAAAGAGGGACGGTGAAAGAGGGCAGCCCTGTCTCGTGCCATTAGCGATGTCAAAAGAGGCAGAAAGGGTACCATTTACCTTAAGCCGAGCATAGGGAGAAGAGTACAGGGTCATAATAGCAGAAATAAATGGCTTGGGTATCCCAAATCTCTCGAGTGTGGCCATTAGGAATTCCCAACTAATGCGATCAAATGCCTTCTCGGCGTCTAAACCAAGAAGGACTATGGGGGTAGATAACGTCTGAGATAAGCGAGTAACATGCAAGAGACGCATCGAATTCTGCCTGCCCTCTCTGGATTTAACAAATCCTACCTGCTCTTCGTTAATCAGTTCAGGTAGCAAGGGTTTGAGGCGAGAGGCCAACAACTTGGCCCAAATCTTCAAATCCAAGTTCAATAAGGAAATTGGACGATAATTCCCACATAACTGGGGGTCCCTCCCCTCCTTGGCAATCAGCGTGACATGTGCCTCCAAGGCCTGTTTAGGGAGCGAAGCTCCTGAAAGGGCTGCATTAAGCGACTTAGTCAGAGGCGACACCAGAATATCCTGGAAAGTTTTGTAATATATCAAAGAGTACCCATCAGGGCCCGGGCTCTTATGGGCAGGGAAGGAGGAGATAATAGACCTAAGTTCTGCCTCCGAAATCGGATCTAGCAGCTGCTCAGCCTGATCTTTGGTTATAGTGGGTAAAGACAGGGAAGATAGAAACTTAGTGATAGCCACCTTCCTCAACTCCGCAGCCTCAACTGTATCAGTAGGATTTAGATTATACAAGGATGTATAAAATTCTCTAAACGTCTCAGCTATAGAGGAGGTGTTAGACAGAACTAAACCAGCAGAAGTACGAATGGAGGGTATGTACGTCCTTGCCTGAGCCTTTTTAATCAGGGAGGTCATCATACGGCCCCCCTTATTACCATGTGAGTACAATTTCTGTTTGTAGTTCAAAAAAATGCTTAGCCGCCTTTGCTGCCAAAATATCTTTTAACTTCGTCCTAAGGTCTGTCAACTTCTGAAGTTGTAACAGAGTTTGGGTGCGCTTGTGTAATTTCTCTAACTCAGAGATCTGTCGGAGCAGGGAATCAATCTTCTGCTGCTGCAGCTTTTTCTGTTTTGCTCCCTGTGCGATCAGGATACCTCTTATATAGTGTTTGTGGGTTTCCCACACTACCGTGGGACTGACATCTCCAGTGAGGTTTATATTAAAAAATTCCGACAGGTGCTTGGATATCAGGTCACGCACTGCAGCCGAATCAAGAAGTCTCTCATTTAACTTCCAAGAGAAGTCTGCACGAGGAAGGGGGAGAAATTGTATGGCACAAGACACTGGAGCATGGTCTGATAGGGAAATCGGGCCAATCTGTGCCTTCTTACAGTAAGGGACTAGCTTCTTAGAAACAAATACATAATCAAGCCTCTGGTAGGAGGACCTGGGATTCGAATAAAAGGAATAATCCTTGACTGATGGATGTAAAAGTCTCCATATGTCAACCAAGTCTATAGAACTAAATTTTTTAACAGATTCTATACTTTCTTGTAGGGACTTAGAAGTTGATGCCAGTATATTTTTCTCCTCCTCCAAAATCAAGTTCATAAAACGGAGTGAGGACCCAATAGATTCCTTTTCCCATCTAGCCAAAAGCTCTGTCGTTCTAACTCTGGATGCAGGTGTTAGATTGAGCTTTTGGCTAGATGGGAAAAGGAATCTATTGGGTCCTCACTCCGTTTTATGAACTTGATTTTGGAGGAGGAGAAAAATATACTGGCATCAACTTCTAAGTCCCTACAAGAAAGTATAGAATCTGTTAAAAAATTTAGTTCTAACCCTGATTATGAGCGTAAGGAACTCCTTCTACAGCAAACGGTTGAAAAATTTGTGGCTTACACAAAAGAACGTAAGCACTATCAGTTTAAAAGAGATTTAACCGATTTTAAAGAGGGAAGAGTGTTTGACTTCCATAATAAGGAAGGGGGAAAAAATACGGTGGATACAGAAATTTCATCATCTGACTATGATGGATCTGATAGTGACATCCGCAAAAATCCCAGTAACCCAAGAAATAGGAGTGATCTGTCTAGGTCTGACAATCCAAGTAGTAGTCCTAATCCCCGTATTAATCGAAGGAAGAGAGACTTCAACTCAAAAAAGAGAAATGTTTTTTTATCCCAGGCCCCACCCATCTCAGACTACCTGCTGAGAAATCGAAAGTAGTTCTGGATGGGTCTAGGGGATATGAGGATGATATGCAAATAGTCAACCTTTCTAGTCGTGCCCTTACAAATGATGAAATTAGTGTGTTGAAAAAAGGATTGTCTTTTGTGCCCACTCCCAGGTTTGACCCATTCATGTGGATCAAAGATTTACATCTGTTTTGTCGCAAGTTAAAATGGAGAAAATTTTTTAAAATGTCTGACAAACGTAGATGCACTGAATTGGGGATTACTGAGGAGGATCTACCCACACTTGATACGCTAAATGAACTGTGTAGTGAGGGTCAGAGAACGTTGGGCGAAGGGCCATTTACTACAAGACATTGTCCCTCAACCAAGTTTCCACCGATAGGGGACGATGGAGCAATTGAAGTCTTTTTAAAGGTGACCACAGACCAGATTATGAAACTGGCAGAGAATAGATCACATTGTATTTCGTCATCTAACCTGACTAGGACTGAAGGCAGGGCACTGATGGACTTGGAAAATGATACAAAAATAATTATCAAGTCATCGGACAAGGGGGGAAACCTGGTGATACTAGATAGGTATCAATACACTCGCATGTGCTATGACATTCTATTAGACCCTAAGTGTTATGAAATAGTACAAAGGGCTGACATCAAGGGTTATCATGATGAACTAACCTTGATAGTGAATGAGGCAAAGAACAGTAACCTCATCAGTGCCGCTGAGCGAGATTTTTTAATACCCCAATATCCAATCCAAGCTACATTCTATGCTCTGCCAAAACTACATAAAGGGTTCTCGCCCTTAAAAGGGCGCCCGATTGTAGCTGGTATTGGCTCATTAACCCAAAATGCCAGTCTATATGTGGATGACATCATTAGGCCCTTTGTAATAAGTTTACCGTCCTACTTGAGGGATACTATGGACATACTTCGCAGACTTGAGGACGTTCAGGTGTCCGAAAGTGTTATGCTGGCGAGCTTGGATGTGGAGGCCCTGTACAGCTCCATACCCCATGATTTGGGGTGTGGGGCTGTCGGGGCCTTCCTGGCCACACGTGGGGGCCAATTCGATGGTCACAATGCATTTGTCCTTAGACTCCTGCGATTCATCCTGGAGCGGAACGCCTTCTCCTTTGACGGTAAACTCTTCCACCAGCTCAGGGGAGTGGCGATGGGGAGCCCCTGTGCCCCATCGTTCGCTAATCTCTACCTGGGCTGGTGGGAGAGGGAGAGAGTGTTTTGCGAAGCTATGGATGCTTGAACCCAGCGGATTCTCCTCTGGGTCCGTTTCATTGATGACGTGTTCATACTGTGGGACGGGCCCAGGGAGGAGTTTACATCCTTTGTGGGGTCTTTAAACATCAATGACCTGGGGCTGTACTTCACCTATGACATACAAAAGGAGAAGATGACCTTTCTGGACCTCATTATCTCTAAAGAGCCATCAGGTCGGTTACGGACCTGTGTGCATAGAAAAGAAACTGCTACCAACTCCTTTTTGGAGTGGCGTAGCTGGCATCCAAGTCCATTAAAATCAGGGATACCTAAGGGTCAATACCTTAGGGTTAGAAGAAACTGTACCCACATTTCGGATTTTCAGACCATGTCCAGGGACTTGAGAGGCAGGTTTAAGAGAAGAGGATATCCAGATAAGGTGTTGAAGAATGCGTACCAACATGCATTAAGTACAGACCGCACACAGCTTCTTAATCCGCGGGAGAAAAAACAGGAGTTGGGAGAAATTCGGATGGTCGCGACCTTTGATGGAGCGGCTGAACGGATTAAGCAGATTTTGAATAATTCATGGGGCATCTTGAGAACGGACCCCTTGTTAGGCTCTATGGTGGGGATTAAACCAAGCATTACCTACCGTAGAGGTCCGAATCTAAAGGACAGGCTGGTGAACAGTTTCTTGCCCCCAGAAGTGTCGGCTGATACTTGGCTGGATAGACAGCGGGCAGAGATTAGGGGCACATTCCCTTGTGGGATGTGCAAGGCATGCCAATTTATTCAAAAAGGCAAGGTGGTTACATCTGCCAATACTCATAAAAGCTATGACATCAAATCGTTCATCAATTGCAAGACAACAGGAGTGGTCTATTTAACATCATGCTCCTGTGGACTCCAATATGTTGGAAAAACAACTAGGGAGTTCCGCAGGAGGATCCGTGAACATATTAATGATGTATTACGTGAGGAAGTGACCCCAATTTCAAGACATGTAAGAGAAAAGCATGGTGGAGATGTGGGGTGTCTTCGGTTTCAAGGCATTGAGAAAGTGTTGCCATTCCCAAGAGGGGGCAATTTTGATAGAAAAGTGATCCAACGGGAAACAAGGTGGATTTTCCTAATGGACTCGGTACATCCAAAGGGCCTTAACGAATACATATCCTATGCTTCTTATATATAGAATCCATAAATACCATCTTAAAAGAGTTCTATATATAGAATGAATGTCTAGCTATTCATAAATACCATCTTAGAGGAATCTAAGTGCTGTGTGTATTTTATTATGCACATGTAGATACAGACGTATTTTTGATCTTTTTAGGATTGTAGCTAAATTATTCTGGCCATTCCCCAATGTGTTTAAATCCATGCGTTTCATATCTTAACATGGGGTTAGTAATCTGTGCAGTTAATAATAATGTATCTTATTGCTGCCAGGATATAGTCCTTATCCATTAAGTCTTGCAATGGTTGTGGCATGTACAGTCCATATCGGGTGATGTATTCCTTTTAGTATATCAGAGTATCATGTAGACCGGAGGATTGGTCCTTGGAGGGCACAATTACTTACCTGATCGTCCACTTAGTAAGTTATGTACTGACGGAGCGGTACCGCGACGTAGGTCTGACCCTTTGGAGCGCATATCGCGCTGTTCTAATCACGCCCCGCTGGTGGAATTGTAAGGCGAGGTATTCCCTGTGTCGGCATAGGAGGGAGGCGCCAATGACATCAGTAGTCGCGCCCCCTCTGACGTGATTACAGGATGCGGAGCTTTTGGGTTTAAATACCCGGCTCTGGTGAGCGCCCAGCGCGGTCAAAAACTATGACCGACCGAGCGTGTATGAAGCTCGTTTAAACAGCGCTGTATTTACAGCACGTTCCTATTGAGCCTCTGATGATTTAGCTCCACGCAGGAGCTAATTGAAACGCGTCAGGCCTTTTCTATACGCTTAATATAGCGATCTGTCTGGCATGTGTGTATGAGTCTGTGGGTAACTGTGGCTTATAAGAAAAAGAGCTAAAGGTCCCAACTGCCCGAGATTAGCCCAAACTTAAGTATAGCAATGTCATCCCCCCTCCCAAGCTACAACAAATTAAGTGGAGTGATGAGTGTATGACTTTGGGCTTTTTCTTACATGCTGATCCACAGTGAGTTTTGTGGCATGTGTATTTGAGTCTCTAGGTGATTGTAACTCACAAGAAAAATAGTTGAGTGCTCTAGTTGCCCGAGACTAGCTCTAAATTGAGTATAGCAATGCCATTTCCCCTCCTAAGCCACTACAAGTGAATCGAATATTGAGTGGTTGACATTTGTATGTGGTGCTATATTTGCTACATTTGCTACATCTAATGTCCGTAGGTGGGGATCTAAGGGATTCAGTTTAATCACCTACGATGCTACATTATTAGTGAATCTGGGGTGAGTGTGGGCAGAAAAGACAAATCATACATGCCTTTTTTGAACGTATTTTATTTATTTGTTATCACTGAAACTTTTTAAACAAACAAATAAAAGTTACATTTTAGTGTACATAAAATCCCACTTCTATCCCTTGTTACTATTTTTGGTCTGTACACATACCTATTTACACAATATTTGGAATTTTTAATATGTTCTAATGCCAACATTTAATATTCCATATGATTTGCATAGCTAGAAAAAATTTACAGGGTGGAATTAGAAAAAAAAAAAATCTTCCTTTAGAGGCAATGCAACATTGGTAGGTCTAGGGGCCTTTAGATGGTTCCTGCCTGTCATGGCTACCGACAGCTTCTTCTGATTTCAATGTGGGGAATTATTTAGGTACAGGAAGCTAAAGGAAAACTGAAAATAGTCCTACAGATGTCACAGCTATAAAACAGCAAACTAGCTAACATGTGCACAACATGTAATAAGAAGGTGTGTCTACATCATAAATAGATACCAAAGTAAAACTAGTCTAATATATGACAATAATTTTTACTATCCCGGAGACTACACATGGTCATGTGCGGAAGGCCTAAGCTATCATTTCTTTTTACTAAGTATTTTCTTATTTTGTCCTGTATGTGATAAAACAGTAATTATGCCAGTCCTATAATACATGTTAATAAATGTGTATCACTCCTTACAAACTAGTAGTTTTCTCATAATGCCTGTTCTGCTTATATTTACTATTAAACTATTTTACCAGCAGTAGTATTTGAGGTCGACCGATTAACGCTATGGCAATAGATAATTTCCTTTTCGTGCCTTTGCTGTAAGTACCAACCAGCTTGTCAATGTGATCAGTCAAATTCAAGCGACTGCATAAAGCCCCTGATACCTGTAAGAAGTACAAAAGATAAGATATTGGTTTAATATGCCTAATAAGAGGTTAAACAGAAAAGATTTAAGAAAGCTCGAGATGGAAGATTTTGGTTGCTCTTTTGTGACACAAATTGCTGGACTTTTGGTTCAGACAAAAAGAATGGTAAAGGACATATCCCTAAGGTCAGGGCCCCATGTGGAAAAATATGCAGCGGTTTTGGAAATTGCAGCATGTCAGTTACACCTATGGAAACGCTGTTTCCCAATTGGTATAATGAAAGCAGAGAGTCAATAGAGGAAGCCGCTGCAGATTTTCTGTGAAAAGCTCTGTGGGAAAGACAATGATACGTTGCTTCCGTGTTTTTTCCTGCAACGATTTATGGCTGCGGCCTGCTATGTGAGGCCTTAGCCTAAAAAGGTGTAAGTAAAGGAAAAGGAGTATTTAAATCATTTTGAGGAATGCTTCCTTTTTATCCAAACAGGGAAACAATGGCAGTTTGGTTCTTTTAACTTTTTTCACGCTTCGGCATTCATTGTATGGCTAAAATATTTGAATAAGTTTGTGGACTGGGAGTACTCAGACTCGGGGATATCTAATGTGTATGGCAGTGGCGTAACTAGGAATGGCGGGGCCCCGTGGCGAACTTTTGACATGGGGCCCCCCCTCCCCAAACCGATGCCGAAGACCTCGACTGACCCCCTCCTCCGCACTCTATTATGTCCCTTAGTAAGCCCTGCACACAGTATTATCCCCAATAGTGTCCCCTGCACACACAGTATTAACACCTATAGTGTCCAATGCACACAGTATTAACCCCTATAGTGTCCAATGCACACAGTATTATCCCCCATAGTGTCCCCTGCACACACAGTATTTACCCCTAGTGTCCCCTGCACACACAGTATTATTAACCCCTATAGTGTCCAATGCACACACAGTATTATTAACCCCTATAGTATCCAATGCACACACAGTATTAACCCCTATAGTGTCCCCTGCACACACAGTATTATTAACCCCTATAGTGTCCAATGCACACACAGTATTAACCCCTATAGTGTCCCCTGCACACACAGTATTATTAACCCTATAGTGTCCAATGCACACACAGTATTAACCCCTATAGTGTCCAATGCACACACAGTATTAACCCCTATAGTGTCCAATGCACACAGTATTATTAACCCCTATAGTGTCCAATGCACACAGTATTATTAACCCCTTCCCGACATGCGCCGTAATAGTACGGCGCGTGTCGGGTCTGTAACTATGGCGACCGCCCGGGAGCCGGGCGGCCGTCATAGCCGCCGGGTGTCTACTGCTTCAAGCAGTAGACAACCGGCTCTAATGCCTCCGATCGGTCCCCGGAGGCGCCATTTTCCCGGCGGCGCATGGGCGCCGCCATTTTGGCAGGGATCGCCGGCTCCTGGAGCATGCTCCAGGGCCGACCCCCCGTTGCCATGACAGCCGGGAGCCTTGTTAAAGGCTCCCAGCCGGTCTGCAAATTCTCTCTTTTGCAGGCTGGTGTATACAGCCTGCAAAAGAGATGATGCTTTTTTGCAATGCATTGCAATGCATTAGCATTGTAATGCATTGCATTAGTGATCAGACCCCCTGGGGTTCAACACCCCTAGGGGGTCTAATAAATGCAAAAAAAAAAGTAAAAAAAAAAAAGTAAAAAAAATATAAAAAAATATAAAAATTATTAAAAGTTCAAATCACCCCCCTTTCCCTAGAACAGATATAAAAGTAGTTAAAAACTGTGAAACATATACATGTTAGGTATCCCCGCGTCCGAAATCGCCCGCTCTACAAATCTATACAAATATTTTTCCTAAAAAACATGAAGAAAAAGATGTCCGGCAGCTCTCCGATAAAATATAACTTTTAATGAAAAAATGTCATAAAATAACAAAAAATTGACATAGCACAGAAAAAAAAAGGAAAAATGAAAACCCCCTAAAAACGCAGACGCGTTTCGGAACGAGATGTTCCTTCCTCAGAGCGTGTACCACTAAAAAAGGAATTCAGAATAATATAATGGGATTTGCGAAATGTGGTTCTAATAAATGTAATGTTTGTCAATATACTAGAAGAACTAGGTCTATTTCAAGCTATCAGTCAGAGATAACAGTACCACTAAAATCTTTTATGAACTGCAGTACACATCATGTTGTTTATAACATCAAATGTACAGCATGCAGAATGGATTATGTCGGTTGTACAACTAGATCGTTGAAAATTCGGATAGCCGAACACATAAACGATAGCAGTAAATTCCCCTCAGACCACATGTCTGGAATATCAAGACATTTTGCATCAGTACATAAATCTAATTTATCTACCATGGAATTTTATGCCATCGAAAGGGTAGACAAACCCATTAGAGGAGGTAGCTGGCAAAAACTATTATTCCAACGAGAGGCTTTCTGGATCCTACAATTTAATTGTAGGATCCCATTTGGGATGAATATTAAAACTGACCTCACTTATATCTATTGATTCTTTCCTCTAGAGGTAGTACACAAAAAATAATAATAATTAAAATAACAATAAAGATAGTAACAACAATAGTCATTAGATACGAAAATTATTGGGTTTCTATTATATCGTATCAGGAAGTTTAATAGTTTTTCAATATATACTATTAGGTGGCTTACTAGTTATGTATGTAGTTGAGGTGTTCCTGTTTATTAGGTCTTTATTACACATATTATTAGGTAGCTTTACAGCCATTTAAATGTAAGGTGTATTGCTACTTATTTACTTACCAAAGATGCTTTTTACTTGTGGGTATAGGGCATTGTTCTCATGCTTAGTGGTAATTTGCTTGTTGCCCCGTACACCATCATTGCTGGATATTCATTGTTCATTGTTCATTTATAATTATGTGCTTCATGAGGGGTATTTAATAGTCTTACATATACGTATTTTCAAGAGAATGTTTGCTATAGGTTAATTTTCTTTTCCATCTTGCTATTCCGGCTGTCTAAGGAGAGTCCTCTTGTAGATCATTGGCCATTCTTAGTCACGTGATTCCTTTATGAATGAATGGGTATCCCATGTTATTGTGGAGTAGGAGTTATTTATGGGAGTATATATGGGAGTGTCCATTCGATGATTGGTTACTAAGGATCACGTGACTCAGGCCATGGAATCGAGTATGCTAGGTCCTTTCATTACCCCGTTTAAAAGAGCCCGACTATGATTACACCGTCGTGGAGAGGAAAACTGGGTATGTTTTTTGTATAACTAATATCTAGTAGGTTTTTATATGAAATATCTTTCTTTGCCCTTTATAAAACGCATGTGGTGTGAATAGATCTAGAACTATTGTTATGTCAAGTAATATACTGTGAAATAACGGAGGTAGTGAATGTGAACAGGCACATATCCCAGAGATACAGGTACATATATATATATATATATATATATATATATATATATATATATATTTTAGGTCACAAATATGATGTAGATTTTTTAGATAATAGAGTGAAAAGGATCTTTTTGTAAATTGTGGTAAAGAGAGACCTGTATTTTATTTGTATGTATATTTATATCATGACATGTTTCTTTCCTGCTTGTGACTATCCAGGTGTATATGATCCCTTTAATCAACCTAGGTGAAATGAAGTTGAATTAATGACCGGAAGTGTTGTAATGTTTGCTAGCTATATATACTCAGGTCAGATTGTTAAAAACACGCTCTGAGGAAGGAACATCTCGTTCCGAAACGCGTCTGCGTTTTTAGGGGGTTTTCATTTTTCCTTTTTTTTCTGTGCTATGTCAATTTTTTGTTATTTTATGACATTTTTTCATTAAAAGTTATATTTTATCGGAGAGCTGCCGGACATCTTTTTCTTCATGTTTGTTGAATTACTAGACACTTTCGGAATAGAGTGTCTGTGCCGTGCACCCCGGACATATTATACAGCCTATGGAACCAAGATATATATGGGTGAGCTGAGCTTTCTTTTTTGATTTTTTTAAATATTTTTCCTGTTCGGTACACGCCGTAGCAGGAAAAATAGTCAAAAGTGCCAAACCGCCGTTTTTTCACTGTTTTAATTCTGATAAAAATTTGAATAAAAAGTGATCAAAGCAATAACATTTCCCGAAAATGGTAGAACTAAAAAGTACACCCGGCCCCGCAAAAAAAAGACGCCCTATGCATCCCTGTACACCTATGTATAAAAAAGTTACGGCCGTCGGAATATGGCGACTTTTAGAAAAAAAAATTTTTAACACCGTTTTGGAATTTTTTTTAGGGGTCAAAATGTAAATAAAACCATATAAATTTGGTATCCCTGGAACCGTACCGAAACACAGAATATAGGGGACATGTCATTTTGGCTGCACAGTGAACGCCGTAAAACCAAAGCCCGTAAGAAAGTCGCAGAAATGCATTTTTTCTTCAAATCCACCCCATTCTGAATTTTTTTCCTGCTTCTCAGTACATTATATAGAATAATTAATGGTGGCATCATGAAGAAAAAATTGTCCCGCAAAAATTAAGACCTCATATGACTCTGGGAGCGGAGAAATAAAAAAGTTATGGGGTTTAGAAGGAGGGGAGTCAAAAACGAAAATCAAAAAATGCCATCGGCGGGAAGGGGTTAACCCCTATAGTGTCCAATGTACACACAGTATTAACCCCTATAGTACCCCTGCACACACAGTATTATCCCCCATAGTGTCCCCATATGTCCCACTGTGGACATCTATAAACATTTATTATACTCTGGGGTCTGAAAAGACCCCAGAGTATAATAATCGGAGACCCGGGGGATTAAAACCATTAAAAGAACAGAGACAGTTGCTTACCTGTTCCTGTCGGCTGTCCTGTCCGCTCTTGTCCAGCTTTAATGACGTCAGACGTCACATGACCCGGGAAGCTGGCCTGGGTCATGTGACGTCAGACACGAATGACGGAGACCTGGCAGGATCGCGGAGAGGTAAGTAACACTGTTTTTTATGTTACCTTACCCCTCCTGGTGTGCCGATCATTATACTCGGGGGTCTGCAAAGACCCCCGAGTATAATGATAGCCTCTGTGGGCCCCGCAGTGTCACTTGCCGATCCCGGCCCAGCCAGGATCGGCAAGTGAATGGGGCCCGTAACGGACTTTTAAAAAAAAAAAAAAAACCGCAGCGGTAGCGGCTGTCACCGGGCCCCCTAATGGCCCGGGCCCTGTGGCAGCTGCTACTGCTGCTACCACGGTAGTTACGCCCCTGGTGTATGGGTTTTACTTATTTATTTAGTGTTAATTGGAGTTTTTAATTCAAGATCCTGAGTGACTGCCATTGTTTAATAGTGGCGGAATTTGGGAAAGTGTTTAATGTTTGCTGCCAAATGGTAAATGGCAAATAAAATGGATGGCTATACTGTGGAGAGCTATACTGTTTAGAATCGATAGAAAAAAGTGGAATGGGTATATCTTTTTATAAATCAAACTTGAACTGTCCCAATCTTCTATAAGGACAATGTAGCTTTCACTGGCATTTAAAGTGCACTTAAACTTCAGACACCTTTTGATTTTTTGGCAGCATTAGTAAATGTTGTAATATACTTTATAAATGAAGTTTGGCACCTCTGGTATCCTGTACTGAAATTCACTTTCTGGCTAAAGCCCCACATAGAAAAACACTGTGAAGAAAAAAAAAGCGCAAAATAAACATACTGCATTTTTTTCCGCAGCATTCTTCATTGAGTTTTTGCTGTATGCTCTGCTCTGCCTATTTCCTTCCTCATTGATGCACCCTACATGACTGCTGAGGCCTAATTACAAGCCTGAACAGTGACTTGAGATGCGCAACATCAGTATACAAGTGTCCAAAATCGTACACATTATTCTACATGTGGTCTTTCCACTGATTTGTATAAACAAATATCATGTAAAAACAATATCATGAATATCATTTCCTCTTAATGCAGCCCATGATTTTATTTTCTTTGGCAGCAGCTCGTAAACACTGGTTGTTAAAATTAAGTTTATTGTCCACCAATATCTCCGCGTCTTTTTCAACAGTAGTCACCCAGTTTTTTATTATTTAATACAAAATTCTAACATGTGTTTTCATGGTACATATGCAAAACTTTACATTTATCCATATCAAAACTCATTTCTCATGTCATTGTCCAAGCTTCCAGCTTGCCTAAATTCCTCTATAATATTACACTATCCTCCTCTATGTTACAGAGTGTAGTATCAGCTAAAAATATTGAAATTCTACTCTAAATCCTCTACCCCAAATACTCTCTAAAAAAAAAAGAAAACTTGCTGCAGACAAATTATCTGCCCCAATCACTGTTACTGAATTAAATAAGGTTATCTGCAGTTTCTGCCTGGAAAGAGGCTGATCCCCAATGGCCTTTCTCTGCTCTATTAACAAAAATGTGCCTATTATTTTACCTCACCTTGCTTCTACCATGCTATTGGGGAAAAAGCTTACCAATGCAAATGCAAGAGGCAATTGCTTTTGCCCTTGATCTATTATTCATGATCATCAACTCAAGGGCAGGCTTAACTCACTTAGCTGACATGCCAGCCCACTTTGGCAAACTTTCTGGTTTAAAAATGAATTTTGATAAATGTTACTCTCACTCGAGAGGACATGGAACTTGTACATAAGTCATCCCCTTTAATCCGGGTGACTTAAAAACTTAAATACTTATATATGTATCCAACCATTTATCAGAACTGTACCTGTTGAAACATACACCTATGTTGAAGTAAGTTAAGAGTCTGTTAATAGAATATGATTTGCCTTTCCTGCCATGGATAGGGTGAAAAAACCTATTACAAATGTATATTATTCCATAAAGTACTATCTTATTGCAAATGAGTAAATGCAACATGGAACCAATTTTGTAGCAATATAGTGATGCCTGGTCATGGAGGCAAACACCCATTTTTAGACAATTCACTGTTGGGGGCATTGGTGGAGACTTGGAGGCTACATTGCAGCCAAAGTTGGCTCTTGACCTCACTTTTCAAGGTCACCTTTAACCTCATAAAATCTCCTATCTCCACTACTTAAACTTCAAAATCTGTTGTAGTGAACTTCTGGGGAAGAATTGTATTTCTCACATAATCACTCTGTTTGGAAAGACACAGCCCTCTCTAGTAAACGGTTTTACTTGTTGCACACACACACTTAGGTTAGCCAAGGACATAAAGCCAGCTTTTCTTCTATTTATATTCTGGGAGAAAGAACTGAATATTACCTTGTCTGCTGTGGATGTTAAATACTTAGCCACTCTCTTGATTTCTCAGTGTTTGTCACACCATGCCTCTATTTCATGAAGCAACATCCCTTTCCCACAAAGCCAAACCCCTTTTTTTGAAAAGTCAGAAACAGGACAATGCCACATATTACATTCATCATAACAGCATGGTGTCACAGAAGAAGAGTCCATGTGCAGAAGTGGCCCGTCTGTAGTAACTTTTACCAATAGAAAAGATTTGTGTCACGGTTGTGTAGATGCCCGACAACAGTAGTACTGAATGGTGCTAGCACTACTAGGGAAACGGGGTAGGTAAGCTGTCCCTAGTGCTACGACGGCTAACTAGGCTCTGCCTGAGGGTGTTGGTCAGCTGTACCCAAGCTAAGCTCAGCCCCGACAACCACTGGCTCCCTAAATGTGAAGAGCAAACAGACAGGTAGGAAGAGAGCTGAAAGAGGCTAGGGGCTGAGAAACTAGAGGCGGTTACCCCTAGTGAAAGTATAGGTGCAGCTGCAAACAGTACTAACTAGGATGGGATGTGCTGAAGAACTAACAGGTGCAGCACAACCACTAAACACACAACAGGAATGGAGGAGAGGTACAGTAGAGTAGTGAGGAAAGGTATCACAGGACAAAACAAACCTGAAACCCAAAACAGAATTCACTAATACTAAACAGTGACAGGCAGCCAGAAATGCAGGACAGGGGATGAGAAGGAATGTTTGAGGGTAAAACAGACTCTCACACAGAACAAAACTCACACCCCTTCCAATTCAGCTTCAGAAACCATACAACTCCAAATAAACTCTACTTCTAGACAGAGCCAAGAATCCTAGCTGGTAACCACGAAAACCAGCAAGGACTGAAGCCAGCAGTCAGCCTTTTACAGACCCCAGAAAGACCTGATAGGTTGACGACAATTACACACACCTATTGTAACATCTCTGCCTGTTCGGGTCTCTGCGCCACTCTCTGCTCACATGCTGCGGCGCAGGAGGTGTGTGCAGTTTGATAATTTGCTTAAAGTTTTTAGTTGCACTGTGTGACCACGGCTCTAGTTCTGTGATTGTATTTGCACCATACCTGTCTTCTGCCCTTGTTGCCTCTGTTCATTCAGTGGTTAAATTTTGTCTTGCCTGTGATTGACAGCTTGCCTTCCTGTCAGGTTCAAGGCGGGTTCTTCCTCCACTATTTAGTCTTTGCTCACATTCACACTGGTGCCTGTTATTGCCTCTTGCTTGCTGGTTTCCCTTGCTGTTTATTTACTTGTATTCTAATCCTTGACCTCTGGCTTTCCCTACTGACTATTCGTTTGGACACCGATTTGGCACTGCATTGCTCGACCGTTACCGAACCCTGGCTAGCTGACCTCCCTTTGTTGCTGTTCGTTTTGTCTGCGTTTTGTGTATCACTTATACAGGAAGGGAACATCTTCGTGGTTGCCGCCTATTAAGTAGGATAGGGCCTGGCAATAGGAAGGGACAGTTGGGGGCTTCAGCTTAGGGCTCACTGTCCCTTGTGCCCCTTCCTCCAGAGTTCTCCAGCAGCTTCTGGGGAATTATCATCTGGCTATTCCCTAACACCTATAGCTCGCATCCACCAAGACACAAAGCAAGCTCAAGTAGACACTGTGGCAGAAACCCAACCACTATCCCAACAGCTCAGTGGCAAAGAGAATCGACCACAGGACACCAGCTCAAATCCCCAGACGACACCACCAAAAAACATACAACCATTTTATAAATATCTCAGATCCTGACAATTTGGCCAATTATGAAACAAAAAATTCTACAAAGAAGACCCAGGACTGTTATTCTACTAAAACCCTACATCACACTAGAATGGGACATTCCTCTCCCAAAAGTCCAGAAATTGGTCTCCTCACTTCCCAGACATAGAGAGACTGTTGCAAAAAGAAGAGGGGATACTATACACTGGTAGGCATGGCCCTTTTCTTAATTTTTTTGAGATGTGTTAATATTTAATATTTTTTTCAAATGAAGTGGAAAAATGTCTATCGCTGGATTTCTAATATGTGTTCTATTGTGAATAAAATATGATTATATGATATTTCCAAATTACGGAATTCCCATTTTTTGGGGGGAAATTGCAGATGTATGTAATAGGGGCTCCCTATCCTGCTTAAAATTATAAATACATTGCATACCTTCTATTTTTTTTAAGAAAAACATTTTCTCCTCATAGGACTGGGCCCCATGAACTGTAAAACACTGTGGCATTTTACATTAACTCCAAAGTGCATGGAATTCTGGCAAATCCCATTTACACATTGTAGAAAATAATTTTCAGCTGAATTATCTATAGAAACACTGGTGGTTTACAGATAAGTGTAATGGAAGCAGAAAGTCTGTAGAGGAAAAACCATGCGTTTCCGCATATGACCTCATTGAAGAGGGCCTAAAATACAGTACAGGAGAGGCAAGTAACACTGGTTTTTATGTTCTTCACCTCCCCATGGGCTCTGATAACTTTGGGGTCTGAAAAGAACCCAGAGTATAATAATAGTATGTGGGTGGTGTACCCCAAAATTTCTGGATCTTACACTGTGTGGATGGGCCTCTAAGGGACATTATATATTATCTTATCTTATACTGTATGGTGGGGCTGCTACCATATAGTGTGAATAAATGGGGTGTTATACTGTGGGAGGAGGGGAGGGAAAGGCCAAAAGTTTGCTGGGAGGTGTCAATATAAAAAAAACACCCACATTTTAGGCACGAGTGTAACACACCTCTGTTAGTAACCATATGCTGAACTAGTGGGGAGAGGACTAGAGAGAAATAAATAAAATTGTTCTTCTCTATGTGGTTTTGCATTACAAAAGACTGCATTCATATGGTAACGGGTAGCAAGTCCGAATAACCACCAGTGTAGCCGTACCCGGTGTCCAGCAGTAAATCTTTTTATATGTAATCTATAAAGGTTGTATTTCATAAATGTTCTATCAGGCAAACATATATAGAGGGTGTTAAAGAGCTAAAGAGCCAAGTTGCCAGTAAGGAAAACAACCAATGTTCAGTGGATGGTGTGCGTTCCAAGGTGCCAACAGGCTGAAAAATGGGCATCTGATTGTCCTGTAGTCGAGAGGCCAGTGAAACTGCAGATAAAAACATATGAAATGGTAGTGGGGGAATCCCACTGTAAGACAGTCTGGATTGTCGCCAAGAGATCTCCAGGGTGCACTCAGACATTATAATGTTTCTGAAGAGCTGTTCAGAGACTGGTAAGACAAATCTGATTGAGTCTGAAACTTTTTTTCAGGACAGTAAAATTGTGACCAGAATTATGTGTAGAGTTCATGTTGGGCAGAGACTTTTCCTGATTCTAGCAGTTCTGGAGCAGTATTCTAGATAACCCTATAAAAGGGACAGTACACAGGAGTCTCACATGAAAGTTCCTAAGTTGATGATGGAAAGAGTCTCACTGTCTGACTATCAGGATGGGTCAGAGCTGCGTCCAGAGATGCTGCCATGTAAGAAGGAATAATGAGAGTGACTGGCTCTAATCCCTGGAGAGACTGTGCAGCATGGACATAAGTCAGATGATACTACTTTGTATAAAGAAATTGTATTTGCACAAAATAACTACTTGTACTCCCAAAAAACAGATGTTGTGAATAACAGAGGTAGCACAAAATCTGTTCAGGTGAATGGCAAAGTTGAGCTGGCTGTGAAGGAAACAGTCCCAGGGGTAACTTCAAATGTAGTTAAGTGCTCAAGTGTGCCCCTAGAGGACATAGTTGATAATGGCAACAAATGTGTGCATTTAGTAAAATATTTGGGAAGAAAAGAGCAGATTCCACTCCATATAGCATGGAAGGCCAAGGTTTGAGTTTCTTAATGGACTTCATTAGGCATCTACTGAGGAGATTCCTAAAGACTTACTGAAACATTGCTGACTGAGATCCTGGTCTATAGTCTCTCACTCTGCCAAACTAGTATCCCTATGCTATGCTGAGGAGATACAACAGATTTAGACAGTGCTGTCCATAGCTGGGAATCTGTTCCTTTTGGAATAGAAATACTAGTTTGGCAATAATCCCCGCATTATGTTATTAGGCTCACTAAACGAGTCATTCATGATGTTAAGGGGGCTGCCCCTAGAGGGCAGCAAACAGAGGCACTGTTCTCCTAATTACATCCTGGAGAACAGATTTGCATATTTTTTACCCATTGCTGACTGAGGAAGACAGGCTGAGCCAAGGGCCTGGGAATCGCACCCAAAAGTTCTGGTGTGAACGTAGTTTTGTTTCTGTTCTAGGCAGTAGGTCTACACCCTGATAGTTAGGGACACGATACTCTGTACTGGCTATATTTTATTATTTGTTGCTTTTTGTACCAGTGTTGTATCTCTGCTGCGGTTGGAGACAGTCACAGTCCTAATAATCTCTGACAGCACATTCAGTTATTAAGCCTCCACTGCCATTGCTGAGAAAATGGACTGGTGAGAGAGATGGAGATCATAACCAACTCGTGTGTGGAGAATGTGATATTATCTGTAGTGGAGCCCCTTAACAAGTGCAGGATGTGGGATGAAATATTAGTCAAGCGTAGAGAATACATAGTGGACAGAGGAATAAAATGAATAGACCCTATTAGATGTGTGAAGAAAGAACCAGGCGCACACAAGCTGATGTTGGTGCAGGAATCACCTAATATTATAGGAAGTATGAGGGCAGCAAGTGGGAATCAGCTGCATCTCCAGTATCAAGGCAACTCAGGAACCCTGAGAGGGTCGACACTATCTACTATTCAGGATGTAGAGAAAGGCAAATGTATATACCTGCAAGTCCTCATGGCCCTAAAGGAGCAAAAGCCATCTCCATCAATGTAGGACTCCAGAAACATCCAGGACAATAAATTGAGATTAAGATACTGGTCCTCCTAGATTTTGGATCAGGAGGCTAACTATGGTAAGCCAAAGGAAAGTGAGGTTTAGTCACTTTGTATGGTCTAGCCTCAGTTAGGTGGGTTTTCTGTATATAGGCAATATGTAAAACTTTCCTCTTAAGGAGATTAAACAGGTTGTATCATTTTTCTTGCTTATGTAGGACCTTTACATTGAGCGATCCAACTACAAAAACTGTTTGATCGCCAGAAATATGAACACTCATTCCTGGTCATCAGGTATCCTAAGGAAGTACATGGCATTGCCTTATGGAATATCAGGTAAAAGGGATGTCCCCATCTGTAAGTTGCATTAGACTCACTGAATTTAGCCAGGGTTGGCTGTCACTGGCTCTGCTTTCTTTGTATAAACTTTGTGACAACTTAATTTAGGTCCCTTTCACCAGAAGGGATCTACAAGACCTGGCCCGTACCAGGATGAGTTCTCTATCAGCAGAATTATTTATCCTGCAGTGACACAATGACAGTAAGACATCTCATAAAAGTATGATACGACCATGTCTACCATTGTGTAGCATCCCCTTTTCTTTTCACAACAGTTTGTAAAATCCGTAAAGTGAGGAGACTGTTTGCTGTTATTTTTGGATAGAAATTTGGTCCCATTCTTGACTGATGTAGGATTCTAGCTGCGCCACAGTCCTGGGTCTAATTTGTAGATTCTATAATTTCATAATGGGCCAAATATGTTCTATTGGTGAAAGGTATAGGCTACAAATAGGCTAGCTGTGCTCCTGGACTCTTCTTCTGCAGAGCCATGATGTTGTGATGGATACAGAATGTGGCTTAACATTTTCTTGTTGAAATGGTCAAAGCCTTCCCTTAAAAAGTCATTGTCTGGATGTGAATATTTGTTGTTCTAAAGCCTAAATATGCTGTTTAGCATTGATAGTGTATTTCAAGATTTGTAAGCTGCCATAGGCACTAATGCAACCCCATACAATCAGAGATGCAGGCCTTTGAACTGTGTACTGATAACAAGATGGATGGTCTCTCTTCTCTTAAGTCCACAAGACATGGCATCTGTGGCTTCCATAAAGAATTTCACATTTTGATTCATATGACACACAGAACAGTTTTCCATTTTGTTTCAGTCCATCTTAAATGAGCCTTGGCCCAGAGAAGACAGTGGTGTTTTCTTTGCATGAAAACAGCTTAAACTTGCATTGGTGGATTACCTAGCGAATAGAGATGAGCGAACACTAAAATGTTCGAGGTTCGAAATTCGATTCGAACAGCCGCTCACTGTTCGAGTGTTCGAATGGGTTTCGAACCCCATTATAGTCTATGGGGAACATAAACTCGTTAAGGGGGAAACCCAAATTCGTGTCTGGAGGGTCACCAAGTCCACTATGACACCCCAGGAAATGATACCAACACCCTGGAATGACACTGGGACAGCAGGGGAAGCATGTCTGGGGGCATAAAAGTCACTTTATTTCATGGAAATCCCTGTCAGTTTGCGATTTTCGCAAGCTAACTTTTCCCCATAGAAATGCATTGGCCAGTGCTGATTGGCCAGAGTACGGAACTCGACCAATCAGCGCTGGCTCTGCTGGAGGAGGCGGAGTCTAAGATAGCTCCACACCAGTCTCCATTCAGGTCCGACCTTAGACTCCGCCTCCTCCGGCAGAGCCAGCGCTGATTGGCCGAAGGCTGGCCAATGCATTCCTATGCGAATGCAGACTTAGCAGTGCTGAGTCAGTTTTGCTCAACTACACATCTGATGCACACTCGGCACTGCTACATCAGATGTAGCAATCTGATGTAGCAGAGCCGAGGGTGCACTAGAACCCCTGTGCAAACTCAGTTCACGCTAATAGAATGCATTGGCCAGCGCTGATTGGCCAATGCATTCTATTAGCCCGATGAAGTAGAGCTGAATGTGTGTGCTAAGCACACTCATTCAGCACTGCTTCATCACGCCAATACAATGCATTAGCCAGTGCTGATTGGCCAGAGTACGGAATTCGGCCAATCAGCGCTGGCCAATGCATTCTATTAGCCCGATGAAGTAGAGCTGAATGTGTGTGCTAAGCACACACATTCAGCACTGCTTCATCACGCAAATACAATGCATTAGCCAGTGCTGATTGGCCAGAGTACGGAATTCGGCCAATCAGCGCTGGCTCTGCTGGAGGAGGCGGAGTCTAAGGTCGGACCTGAATGGAGACTGGTGTGGAGCGATCTTAGACTCCGCCTCCTCCAGCAGAGCCAGCGCTGATTGGCCGAATTCCGTACTCTGGCCAATCAGCGCTGGCCAATGCATTCTATTAGCCCGATGAAGTAGAGCTGAATGTGTGTGCTAAGCACACACATTCAGCACTGCTTCATCACGCCAATACAATGCATTAGCCAGTGCTGATTGGCCAGAGTACGGAATTCGGCCAATCAGCGCTGGCTCTGCTGGAGGAGGCGGAGTCTAAGATCGCTCCACACCAGTCTCCATTCAGGTCCGACCTTAGACTCCGCCTCCTCCGGCAGAGCCAGCGCTGATTGGCCGAAGGCTGGCCAATGCATTCCTATGCGAATGCAGACTTAGCAGTGCTGAGTCAGTTTTGCTCAACTACACATCTGATGCACACTCGGCACTGCTACATCAGATGTAGCAATCTGATGTAGCAGAGCCGAGGGTGCACTAGAACCCCTGTGCAAACTCAGTTCACGCTAATAGAATGCATTGGCCAGCGCTGATTGGCCAATGCATTCTATTAGCCCGATGAAGTAGAGCTGAATGTGTGTGCTAAGCACACACATTCAGCACTGCTTCATCACGCCAATACAATGCATTAGCCAGTGCTGATTGGCCAGAGTACGGAATTCGGCCAATCAGCGCTGGCTCTGCTGGAGGAGGCGGAGTCTAAGGTCGGACCTGAATGGAGACTGGTGTGGAGCGATCTTAGACTCCGCCTCCTCCAGCAGAGCCAGCGCTGATTGGCCGAATTCCATACTCTGGCCAATCAGCGCTGGCCAATGCATTCTATTAGCTTGATGAAGCAGAGTGTGCACAAGGGTTCAAGCGCACCCTCGGCTCTGATGTAGCAGAGCTGAGGCTGCACAAGGGTTCAAGCGCACCCTCGGCTCTGATGTAGGAGAGCCGAGGGTGCACTTGAACCCTTGTGCACCCTCAGCTCTGCTACATCAGAGCCGAGGGTGCGCTTGAACCCTTGTGCACACTCTGCTTCATCAAGCTAATAGAATGCATTGGCCAGCGCTGATTGGCCAATGTATTCTATTAGCCTGATGAAGTAGAGCTGAATGTGTGTGCTAAGCACACACATTCAGCTCTACTTCATCGGGCTAATAGAATGCATTGGCCAGCGCTGATTGGCCAGAGTACGGAACTCGACCAATCAGCGCTGGCTCTGCTGGAGGAGGCGGAGTCTAAGATCGCTCCACACCAGTCTCCATTCAGGTCCGACATTAGACTCCGCCTCCTCCAGCAGAGCCAGCGCTGATTGACCGAATTCCGTACTCTGGCCAATCAGCACTGGCTAATGCATTGTATTGGCGTGATGAAGCAGTGCTGAATGTGTGTGCTTAGCACACACATTCAGCTCTACTTCATCGGGCTAATAGAATGCATTGGCCAATCAGCGCTGGCCAATGCATTCTATTAGCGTGAACTGAGTTTGCACAGGGGTTCTAGTGCACCCTCGGCTCTGCTACATCAGATTGCTACATCTGATGTAGCAGTGCCGAGTGTGCATCAGATGTGTAGTTGAGCAAAACTGACTCAGCACTGCTAAGTCTGCATTCGCATAGGAATGCATTGGCCAGCCTTCGGCCAATCAGCGCTGGCTCTGCCGGAGGAGGCGGAGTCTAAGGTCGGACCTGAATGGAGACTGGTGTGGAGCGATCTTAGACTCCGCCTCCTCCAGCAGAGCCAGCGCTGATTGGTCGAGTTCCGTACTCTGGCCAATCAGCGCTGGCCAATGCATTCTATTAGCCCGATGAAGTAGAGCTGAATGTGTGTGCTTAGCACACACATTCAGCTCTACTTCATCAGGCTAATAGAATACATTGGCCAATCAGCGCTGGCCAATGCATTCTATTAGCTTGATGAAGCAGAGTGTGCACAAGGGTTCAAGCGCACCCTCGGCTCTGATGTAGCAGAGCTGAGGGTGCACAAGGGTTCAAGTGCACCCTCGGCTCTCCTACATCAGAGCCGAGGGTGCGCTTGAACCCTTGTGCACACTCTGCTTCATCAAGCTAATAGAATGCATTGGCCAGCACTGATTGGCCAGAGTACGGAATTCGGCCAATCAGCGCTGGCCAATGCATCCCTATGGGAAAAAGTTTATCTCACAAAAATCACAATTACACACCCGATAGAGCCCCAAAAAGTTATTTTTAATAACATTCCCTCCTAAATAAAGGTTATCCCTAGCTATCCCTGCCTGTACAGCTATCCCTGTCTCATAGTCACAAAGTTCACATTCTCATATGACCCGGATTTGAAATCCACTATTCGTCTAAAATGGAGGTCACCTGATTTCGGCAGCCAATGACTTTTTCCAATTTTTTTCAATGCCCCCGGTGTCGTAGTTCCTGTCCCACCTCCCCTGCGCTGTTATTGGTGCAAAAAAGGCGCCAGGGAAGGTGGGAGGGGAATCGAATTTTGGCGCACTTTACCACGTGGTGTTCGATTCGATTCGAACATGGCGAACACCCTGATATCCGATCGAACATGTGTTCGATAGAACACTGTTCGCTCATCTCTACTAGCGAACAGTGTTCACAAGCAATGATTTATGGACGTGATGCAGTGATATAGGTTACCAACTCATGAACAGTTTTTAATGCAGTGCCATCTGAAGGCTTGCAATATAAAACCAGTGGAAACCCGACGAACACCTAGCAGACCTCATTATAGTCTATTGGGTCCAGAAGTGTCTGTGGGTAACTGCTTTTTTTTTTAGTAGACAGGGTCTCTGCCTTTGGGTCCCCATGCAAATCCGAACAACAGAAATATGAATGCTAGTGTGAACCTAGTGTAATGTGAATAAAATATGCTTATATGAGGTTTCCAAATTATTACATTCTTGTTTTCTTTACATTTTACATAGCATCCCAAGATTTTTGTAATTGGTATTGCATAAGTGGCAACTTCTGGGCGATTGTTCATGCAGTTAAAAATAAACAGCAGCTCAAATCTTGCAAGATCATGCTTTGGCTCCAGTTCAGGGAGTCCCTTTGCATGGATAATATTTTCCCATGCCCTGTTCTCCTGGTGACCCAGGAGAAGCCTCGAAAATTGAATTGAAAATTGAATTGAAAATTGAATCTGGGCCTGAGAATGCAAGGGCAGAAATGCTATATGTGAGGTCAGTAGTAGAAGTCTCAACCAATGTGACCTGGGTAGACAGTTGTTCAGTCTCACCGGGAAGAGTCCACTGTTTGTTCTTGGGCCTGTTCCAGACTGTGCTATGGAGTCCAGGTCACATTTAGATGGCAGGGTCTTTATTATGTATCTCAGAAACTGCAGCTCAGAGACCAGTGATGGTGAAGTAGTCCCCATGATGGGTCACAAGGAGCTGGAGTCTGACTAGGTATGATTGCACATAATATTCCATGCTAACTCAATGGTATATAACAAATAATTCAGTACCTGGTACACAGTTAGGATCTAGATGTGCATATAGGGATGAATGGTTAGGGCTACTTCACATGGAGCAAAATGGCACGGATTTTGACGCGGAATCCGCCTCAAAATCCACCTCCTCACAATAGAGTCCTATATAAGCCGCGTTCTTTTTTCCACTAGACCTTTCTTCAGGCAGATTCCGCCTGCAAAAACCAACGGGAGTCAATGGGAGGCGAAAAAACTGCCTGTCAAAAAAAGCTTCAAAAAAACATTTCCTAATTCCTGAAGTGGATTTTTTCCTGACAAATTCCTCGACAACCTAACTACATGTGAACTAGCCCTTAAAATTCAAAGGGATAAACTGCATTATGTGTGTCTGTTCTCCTTTATTTACAAAGAATACAAAAATTCTATTCATTAATGTAAAGAGAAAATTGAAGTAATTTTAATATGTTAAATAGATTTAAAGAATAAATTGTAGCACCAAAAAATACATTTTTGTTGCATGACCCAATTAGACAGAAAATACAAAAAATTGATGTATACTTAGTAAGAAAAGAAATGCTATATATATACTATAGTTGAAGGCTGATTTTTTTTCTTTTTACTTTTAATCAATTCTAATTAGCTTGACTAGCAGAAATGTGGCCCTTTACATGCAACCATTGTTTTGTAAACACTAATTAAAAACAGATAGATTTGAATATTTGTTTAGTTAACGTTATTCTTGAGTCTGGTTATAAATGATCTAATTAGCTGTAAGATCCATGGAACTTTCATGTATCTTCATTAATACTTTCTCAGGCAATTCAAAAGAGAAAAAAATGTTCTTTAACTTTCAAGTAATCTGTATTTCTAGAGATTTTTTTTTTACATTTAGTACCATAGTCCTCCACTCTATTCTATAACTGTTTAATTTACAATCTGTTCTACAGCATTCAGGTTTGACAAAGAGTAATAAAATTAAAGACACGGTACATTATACAAAAGTATTGCGACAACTACAGAAGCTTTTCAGAAATCCCTTTTTGAGTTCCTGAGTCTCTGCTACATACTATCTTGTACGTGCTACAATTACTATGAGACAGCAGGGAGCAGAGAGTCAGGTACTCTGAGCATCATAGATAACGAAATCTGACTCAGGCATGGACTGAGCCTTGTGTCTGACACTTAGTGTGAAACCAGACTAAATCTGTAGATATTAATATGTAGTTCCAACTCCCCCCACAGCAGCCTAGGAAGGCTTTCTACAAGATATTAGAGTGTGTCTGGCGGAATATATATACCCATTCATTCAGAAGACCATTTGTAATTCAGACACTGATGTCGGGTGGGAGGTTATGGTTAGCAATTTCTATTCTAATACATAATCTGAATTCTGTGCACTGTCACTTTTCCCGGTATGTACCCAGGTGGTGGAGATATTAATGGCACCGATTTCTCCCCACTGTCAGAATAGTATTCCTCAAAGTCTAGTGACATGAAAGGTCCTCTTTAAGACACGTTAAAGTTACAATTTCTTGTGCAAGTTGGGATTTTTTTTCCTTTATTTTGTCCTTGCCACTATTCTATCAGATTTCTGATCATTTACATCAGTTTACTGGCATAAATGATGGCTTAAATCTACTGCAGCTATGTTTGTAAAGACAGATTGCATGGCTATGTGATGAATTTTATATACCTGTGGCAGTGGGATTGAGTGAAACACCTGAATTCAATGATTCAGTTGAGTCGCAATATTTTTGTTCATATGGTGTATGCTTTCAATGTGTATAAATTTCTACAAATGTTCAATATACCAGAACATAAACACTATTCATACACTTAATAAAAAAAAGTAATTTGGAGATTGGACCATTGGAATTGTTGAATTTCTAGATCATTATAATTACTACATGTTACTGGTATAATCATCTTAAGAAGCAGCTTCATGTTGACATAAATAACACTATGTAACAATTTTTTAATTTTGTTTTGTCTTTGTTTTAATAATGTTATTTTCTGATTATTTAGATCTGAAAAGAATATTAAACGCTAATTTCAACTCATAAACTTTGCTTTTGGCACCAGGACATCGATATTTTAAAATAATATATTTTAATTAACAAGCCTATCCTATTTCTAGATATTGGTGAAATATTCTAGACTGTTCTGAAAAATTCTAATGTCTACATCATTCTAGCCATGTCTAGACGTTGATAGAATATTCTAGACGTCTGCCTGTTTACTATATAAGCATGTCTGGTGGACAGTAGTACTTATTGTAATTGCAGTTATAGTGTGATAGTGGATAGTAATATAGTGTGAGAGCAAGTGCAGCAACTGAATAGCACTGAGAAATATAGTGTGTAGTTAGATGCAGAGATGGCATCAAGAGGCTGTAAGCATTCTGCTGATTCGTTTTGCTACATATGTGGCGAATTCATCAAGATGCGAGCCAAGAAATATTCAATGAGAACATCGATCAGGATGTGTGAAGCCTATAAGGTATACTTCAGAGTACAGGTCGGGGACCAGGACAAACCCTGGGCACCTCACTACAGTTGTGAAAACTGCAAAAGAACACTTGAGGGATGGTTCCGAGGGGAAAGAAGAGCCACTATGTTTGCTATTCCAAGAATTTGGCGAGAGCATGGTTGATCGTTTCAAACATCGAAGTGGCAAGAATGCTCCTCCAGTGGCGTATCCTGATATCCCATCATCAATTGCTCCAGTACCACACGGCTCCCTATACCTGCATCTCCTGAAAGAAATCAGCCATCATCTGAAGAAAGTGGCACATCAGATAGTGCGCAAGTACCACAAAATGGGCTGCAGGATGTCTCTTAAAGTTCATATTCTTGATGCCCACCTCGACAAGTTTAAGGAGAATATGGGGGTATTCTCCGAGGAGCAAGGAGAAACGCTTTCATCAAGATATACTGGATTCTGAACGTCGCTACCAAGGACAGTACAATGAAAACATGATGGAAGATTACATTTGGGGACTTTTTTGAAAAAGTGACACAGTATAATCGTAAATCTAGAAAGCACATATACTTTTAAGTTTAATATCTCGACTCTTAAGCGGCATTCACACTGCTGCTGATGTCCATCCCAGGGAGTCTGTAGTAAACCCCAAAGAAACTGGACAGCAGACGGCTTGCGAGCGGTCAGCTTTAGTTTTTAAAGGTGACCGCCCGTGAGCGTTTTCAGCCTCTCCGCGTGTTGTCCGTTTTTCTGCGAAAAAAAAATGGACAGCAGGCAGAGAGGCTGAAAACGGTCACCTTTGAAAACCCATTCAAATAAATGGATTTTAAAGCTGACTGCTCACAAGCCATCTGTGGCAGTGTGAACGCCCCCTTACAGTACTGTATAATGACATTATTTTTCTATGACATTTTGTTATTGTATATGAAGCTAGACAGCTGAATATAGTCGACATTTTTATTGTTTTTGATGCCCTGGTCATAAAAACAAAGTTGATTATTAATAATTAGTATTTTCTGTAATGCCAACCTATGCACTGTTAGGAAATAACATTTGATGAACAAGGACAAAAACCTCTATTATATAGTGTAATGATAATCTGAATCATTTACGTTCTTCTAGACAATATTTATAATACTAGAGAGTCAGGCACATTCATTCAAGTGATACTTCAAATAAAAGAAGTGTACATAGAGAGAACTACAAAAAAAATACAAGAAAAGAAAAGTCATGGGCAACAGATTATTCTTAGGAAATGGAAAAGGAGAAAGAATTCAAGCTGAGGCCAGCATGGTGGACTGACAAGAGAACAGTATTGGGGAAGTAAAACACAAATAGTTACCATAACTGAGCAAACAGAAGAGTCTGAACAACAATACAAGTTGAAACTACAAAGCTTAGAAAATGTGTATTACAGCTTCTACTTGTGCAGACTGTATCACATTAAGTCCGGGGCCCCATGGGCTGGAAATGACGTGATTTGCCCATGGTGGAAATGCTGCAGGAAAAATGGTGGTGTTTTACAGTATCTGCAAAGTGGATGAAACGCAGCATATCCCACTTTGCGTTTCAAACCGCAGTGTGGACATGCTACAATTTCCAAAACTTGTGCGGTTTTGGAAATCGCAGCATGTCAATTATATCTACGGAAACGGCGGCGGCTTGCCCGTAGATATAATGGTAACAGAAAGTTCGCAGCGTAAAACTCTGTGAACTTTCTGTTCAAAGTGCTGCAGGAAAAACCGCGATGCAACAGAAGACTATAGAAGAATGTAATGGTGGACCAGGCCACAAGACACGTCTGGCTGTTGTGATGGAAGTGGTGGCAACATAAGTAGCAATGTGACTGGGACTAATATGATGGACTAGGCCCTAGGACATGTCTGACTGAGTGGTGGTAGTGGTGGTAGGCACTAGGCAGCTGTGATAATATGTCTGGCAGTGCAGCAGGGCATAATGTGATTGACCAGGCCGCAGGACATGTATAAGTAGTTGCAGTGGTGGTAAGCACTAGGCATCTGTGGAAACAAGTGTGGCAGCTTTCTATTTTAATGAGTGTCGAAGGTATTTGATGGGGTTGAGACAATTGTGGCACTGGCAGAGAAAGCAGAGTGCTGGCTAAGTGATGAGGACTAGGAGCGGGCAGAGGCCACCTGGGTATGTGTGCAACTAACAGTTGCAGTGGTCTCCCTAAATGCTGCGGCAAGCTGGTTATAAAGCCTATCATGATAATATTATCATTTTTCTTCCCTTTGGAAAGCAGAGAAGAGTTCCTCCTTTTTGTCTAAGACCACTGCTATTCAGTACTCATCCCGTTGCTTGATGCTAATAATACTCTTGTTTCTGTGTAAGCAGTAGAGCATACAGCCTGCCATGCTTTCCAGCATATGTGCGCACTCAGGGAACTGCTATGGTTGGTGTTCTTGGCCAGCGTGTTCGTTGTCATCATCTTCTTCTTATAACAGATAAGGGTCAGCCTCCTCCTCTGGCTGTACCTGTTTGAATGTTTCCTGTAAGATATACAATAGAGCAGGGATAGCCATAATTCGGCACTCCAGGTGTTGCAAAACTACAACTCCCAGCATGCATACTTGCTCTGCTGTTATTGAAATGCTGTTCTCCCATGGAATTGAATGGAGTATGTTGGGAGTTGTAGTTTCAAAGGAGCTGGAGTGCCGACGGATCAAATCGCTGATGCTACAGTCATTCCTGCTTACAAATTTTGTGACTGCTTCAGAAGGTTTGAGAAGCCATAACAGTTCCCTCTTAAGTTCCGCTGATGTATCTTGAAGTAATGCATTGCCCCTGCATTCTGCTGTATGCAATAATTGTTCACCTCATTCTGCAGCTCAAGCGTGATGCTCCAGCATGTTTAGGCTAAGGCACATCATTGCGTAAAAGTTGCTTTTTCGTTTCAGACTTTTTTGAGCCAACAACAGAAGTAGCTATAAAAGGAAAAGGAAGGAATTAAGGAAGCACTTATACGTTTCTGTTCTGCTCAATCCACTCCAAATCTGCAACAAAAATAGCTGCTTTTCTGCAACATAGGGCCTTAGCCTTAAAGTATAGTTCCACCAAGTTGAACATGGCAAATAAAGCCGTGCATAGGCAGACCATTTTGTTTTGTTTGGCAAATCGAGCAGGGATTTTTTTTGCAACATAAAAACAGCTAAAATGCACAAAGATTTTTCTGGCCATGAGGAACACCTTTTTTTAAAGGGGCTCTATCATTGGGAAAAGTCATTTTTAGCTAAGCACATACTTGCATATCCTTTAGAAAGGCTCCACACATACCTTTTGTATGTAAATTGCCTCAGTAATTTTTGAATGAGCTTGTTTTTATTCATATGCTAATTAGCCTCCAGCAAGCACCAGAAGTGTCTGCGAGCACAGTCTGCTATTCTCTATGTGTGTGAGAGCAGATAGGCTGCTGCTGATGACTCATCTCTCTGATATCACACACATACAGTAGAGAATAGCAGACAGTGCTCACAGACACTTCCGGTGTACGATGGAGGCTAATGTGAATAAAAATGGGCTCATTCAAAAACTACTGAGGCAATTTACATACAAAAGGTATGTGTGGAATAGCCTTTCTAAAGGCTTTGCAAGTATGTACTTAGTTATGAATGACTTTTCCCAATGATAGGGCCCCTTTAAGACTATACAGGTTAATAAAGCATTGCACCACAGATTAATGACATGCGCTATACTGTGGCAATGTGTTATTTATCCTAACTGCAGCACAGCAACAATATTGGTACCATTATCACTGGCAACGCTGATCAGCTAGAATTGGTGAGCATCCACCAAGCAGGATACTTGCTAAAGGATACATCAAAGCAGTTCCTCCACTGTATGGATCCAATGATCCAGAATCATTAATTGAAAAGCAGCATGGCAGCACTTCACCTTACACCCATGAAACAAGGGTGTAGGAGGAGGAAGAGGAGTGGAAGCATCAGCTTACCCTGGTGAAGATGGTGGTGAGAAATGGTCCAAAATGTGGATGGGCCCTGCATGGTGTTGGAACTGGACCTGGACAATCAGGGTGGAAGTAACACTTGGCCTTTCTGCGTTTCTGAATTGTGGCCACTGCCGCTAAAAACATTTACCGAGTGGTCCATGAAAACCATTTATTGTCTTTGTCAATAATTGCTGCTCCATGTATTGATGGTGATGTGTAAGCAAATCTTCCCCAGATTGACATATCCAAAGAAAGGCCCACGTTCTCTGACACATGGAGATGTAAAGCAGGGACAGCTTTCCTAGAAACATAATGATAGCTAGGTATCTTTCATAAAGGTTGAGTGCATGCCATTAGGTGGCAAAACGCATTGGAATCCAGTAAGTGGTACAGCAGCGACTGCACAGCCAACAGCTTGGCCATGCAAGAGTTAAGTTGAACAATTGTCAGATGACTCAGTACATATTACTGTCTCCTGGCCACACATTCTGTTATGGCATGGAAGAGAAGAAACAGATGGTGATAATGCTGTTAATGATGAACATGTGTTACATGTAGATGTGGCCTGCCTACAAGGAAGATCACAAGGAGAAAAAGGACAACCCTGCTCACTTCCCCTGCTAGTGCCACTGTTAACTCTATTTTATTTTTTTTTTATGTCTGTCCTACAATTGTTCCAGTTACAGCTACTTTTACACTTGTTACTATCACTACTGCCACTACCGTCTTTATCTGATGTCACCTTGTTATCCTGACCCGGTTGCTTGGTCCTAACTACAAGAATCATTATTGGCAATGGCATCATATTACCTGCATTTTTTTAACACATCAACATGGCCATGCACTCCCTTAGAATTTCAATATATCTGTTTAGTTTCCCTACCAGAATGACTACCAGTATTAGCACCACACCACCTCCACCACCAACAATCATCATACCTTCTATGCTTGCACACAGCACTGACTAGTGAGGAGACAGCAATATGTGCCCAGCCATTCAGTTCTGCAACTTAACTGGCTAAATTTCTGGTATTGCAGTTGCTGCCTTACTACTTAGTGAATTCCACTGTGTTTTGGCAACTAAAAGCATGCACTCAATCTCAATAGAGAATACCTAGCAACCTGGGTGCAAATAGCCACCACTATTTCATTAGGATCTGCATTATATTGCCATGTGTCAGGAAATGTGGGCTTTTTCCTGGATATGTAAATCTAGGGAAAGTGCATGCCACCATCAACACATTGTCCTTCTCCATAATTGCTGCTCAATTCATGGATTTCACAGCTCATTGAGTCAGTGTTTTGAGTGGCAGTAGCCAAAGTACAGCTATACAACAAGGCAAGGCAAAGTTCCTAATCGCTTGTGGCAGCACAGTTGCAACACCATGGGGCCCATAGGGCCCATCCACCTCCACTTCAGTTACCGTCTTCACTAGGGCAAGCTGTTGCTTCCAATTCTCCTCCTCCTTCCCCCTCATTTCATGGGTATAAGGTGAAGTATGGCCACGTGGTTTTACAATTACTGAACCTGGATCACAGAAGCCACACAGCAGAGAAGCTGCTTATCCCACTGGATGGCTCCTTGCCAACTACAATTGGACAGGGTTGCCAACAACAATGGCAACAGTATTGTTGCTGCACTGCAGTTGTGGTTGAAAAACACATTGTCCCTGAGTGGTGCATGTGCTGAACCTAGTGGTACGTTACTATATTAACCTGTATAATGTCTTAAAGAGAGGTGCTCCTCAATGTTAGAAAAAGTCTCTCAGAGTCTTTCAGACCCCCGAGTATAATGATTTGAGGCCCAGGGGAGGTAAGGGAACATAAAAAACACTGTTACTTACCTCTCTGGGGTCCAGGCAGGTTTTGGGCCTACTTGTGTGACGTTCCTGGTGTCACATGACCTGGACCTGCGTCCTGGATCATGTGATGTCCCGGACATCATTGTAGATGGCTGACACCACCAAGGAGTGCAGCGGAGCCAGGGATAGGTAAGTAACAGTGCTTTTTTTAGGTTGGTATCCCCCCTCGGTCTCCGATTATTATACTCTGGTGTCTAAAAACCCCCCAGAGTATAATAATTGTTCATGGGTGTCCACAGTTGGGCATATTACTGTGTGAAGGGGCCACTGTAGGGCATAATAGTGCATGCAGGGGCCACTATGGGGCATAATAGTGTACACACGAATGGAATATGGGGGGGGTTTGGTTGGGGTCTTCGTCTGTGGTTGGGGGGGTGCTCCATGTCAAAAGTTTGTTTCTACCATTAGAATCCCTTTTTGAACTAAGACCATGTTGGAATAGCCTTAAAGGGACTCTATCACTGGGAAAAGTCATTTTTATCTAATCACATCCTTGCATAGGCTTTAGAAATGCTACTTCACACCTACCTTTAGTATGTAAATTGCCTCAGTGGTTTCTGAATAAGTCTGTTTTTATCCATATGCTAATGAGCTTTCAGCTAGTAGAGGAAGTTCCCAGCAGCCTCCTCTCTCCTATTATCTCCTATGTGTGTGAGGCAAACAGGAAGCTGAGTCATCAGCAGCAGCAGTCTCCCATAGGAAACAACAGGAGAGGAGTGCACAATGTATCGTGCACCAATCTAATTAGCATATGAATAAAAACGGACTTATTCAGAAACCACTGAGGAAATCTATATACTAAAGGTAAGTGTGAAGTAGCATTTCTAAAGGCTATGCAAGGATGTGATTAGTTAAAAATGACTTTTCCAAGTGATAGAGCCCCTTTAAGAAAAGATATTCCTCTCCTACCTTTATTATTCTGATCTGCGCCACCATTCCAGTGTTATTTCGTTTTTTCACCATATGCAAAGGAGTCTTCAGAAAGAACAGGGGACGTTCCCCTTTGCTCAAAAAGCAGAGTGGGCATCCCCGTGCTATTCGTAGACTCTCCAGTGGCGCCTTCATCTTCTTCTCCCGACCGCCTCCTTCTCCTGCTTTTTGAGCAAAGGGAAACATCTCCTGTTCTTTCTGAAGACTCATTTGCATATGCCAAAAAACGAAATAATATCAGAACAGCAGAACGGAACAGAATAATAAAAGTAGGATAGGAACAGCCTTTCTTAAGGCTATTCTGACAAGGTCTTGGTTCAAAAAGGCATTCTAATGATAGAATCCCTTTAACATTAAAAGAAGCATGATTTTAAGACATATCTGCTTAAGCGCTTGAGTGCTAAATCAATACATACCCAAAAAGTATTAACACAATGATAGAATCATTAACACATTCATACACATTAATAAAGGTACATGGTCCAGCTATATATTATTATATGATTATTTGTAGTAACAATTGACAAGTTGAGAAATTTACCATGTGATGTTATTTTTGTCTATATAATCATTTACTGTTAAGTAATTAGCACAATCTATGAAAAATGTGCATACACCATTAACACATTTGTATCACAACATCAAGATCTATGAATGAATAATTGGCTAGAATGTAAAAAGCATATCTGTAGAGCTACATCATTAGTTCCAATTAGTAGTATATATAAAATTATTTATCACATGGTTTCATTATGGATTCCTGAATCACATTTGGTACATTATGAGCTGGAGTATCCTAATTGTGTGAATAATGACTCAGTAAAAGAACTAATAGACATTTCTAGCTGCTTGAAGTTTCCAACAAAGTTTTTTGTTTACCAAAATCAGTCCAGAGTAAGGCAAAGGCCCCACATTGTGGAAACGCAACTTTTTTTTGTTGCAGAGTTTGCTGCGGTTTTTTGAGCCAAAGCCAGTATTGGATTGAGCAGAAGGGAGAAGTACAAAACCACCTATATATTTCCCATTCCTTTTGTACCAACTCTTGACTTTGGCTCAAAAAAAAACAAACAAAAAAAAAACCAAACTGCAAAATCTGCCATAAAAACACAGTGAGTGGGGCCTTTGCCTAATAATGGATTCGTGCTGACATATCATTTATACTGTAAAACTAGCAAAGAAAAAGTGCATCCTAAATTATCAATTCGATCAAGAGAAATAATTCAGGGGGTGCTATACTGAGAAGTTGTTTCCTATGTGTAATTTTGTTAAATTATATATTTCATGTAACACTGTAAGCTTATATGCAATTTGTAATCTTATTAAATATCTTTGGTTGTAGAAAGTAGGCAAATGACCTATTTGCACGCTGGGCCTCCTCCTATTATACTATATACCAGGTCTGGGGGACCCCAGACTTCAATAGTACCACATTTGTTTCTATCTTAACAAGTCTGGTCCAAAAAGAGAGCAAATGTTTAATGGCTTCCCCATCTCTAGTCACAAATACTGGTTTCTTATTATCCTTATCCTGCAGTCTAGGTGTTGCCCTTATTGTGGCTTCTTGCTTACAATATGATCAGCTCTCTGGTGTGATCAGACCCTGGTGCTGCACCCCAATAAGTGAATGCGGTGCAAAAGATCATAACATGAACTGTCATTACTTTGTTTTTCATCTTAACTCAATACGGTTTAAAAAACAACTGTGCTGCTGCCTGCTAGATCTTCTGACACTTCCTCTCCAATTCATTCTTCTTACGTGCACTTTTTATTACTGAAATATTAATAAAAACAGATTTCGAATTGAATACCCTTCTAATATACTTTACAGCATACTATTAACAACAACACAGATTTTCACCTTGTGTATGCGTTTCTTCGGAATACCTCTAAGTTTGCAATAAAAATAAAGATGCTCCCAGCCTGTCAGAAAGTTGTTCAGAGCGTCTTTCTGCGGACAGTATCCTATTGTGATATCTTCATTACTCATGGCAGAGAAAATTCTTACTTCATCCCTGTGTTAAAAGAAAGGTCAAATAAGTATGTTTTCATGTATAAACTTACACTTAATATCAATGTGCTGTTTTTTCATGATTTTTAAACTGGCAGAGTAGACAGGGAACAGCTAGACTGTGCTATATCCATTAGCAGTGATGAATATGATATACACCATGTACATAAGCAATTCCCTTTCCAACGCATTAGTGAGGAACAAATACAGATTCTAACTAACAAATGTGTAAAGGAAGTTCCCAACTTCAAAGTTATATAATCCTAAATTTTGGAACACAGCAAAAAGCATTCATGGGTCATTTACATATCTACTACTAAACCCCAATAGAGATTTAAAGCTGGTCTCAGACCTAAATAAATAGCCATGTATTCTTAAACATTCTTCATGGGCAATTGGCTGCCCTTCCATAATAACAAATACATAAGGATTAGAGATGAGCGAACACTAAAATGTTCGAGGTTCGAAATTCGATTCGAACAGCCGCTCACTGTTCGAGTGTTCGAATGGGTTTCGAACCCCATTATAGTCTATGGGGAACATAAACTCGTTAAGGGGGAAACCCAAATTCGTGTCTGGAGGGTCACCAAGTCCACTATGACACCCCAGGAAATGATACCAACACCCTGGAATGACACTGGGACAGCAGGGGAAGCATGTCTGGGGGCATAAAAGTCACTTTATTTCATGGAAATCCCTGTCAGTTTGCGATTTTCGCAAGCTAACTTTTCCCCATAGAAATGCATTGGCCAGTGCTGATTGGCCAGAGTACGGAACTCGACCAATCAGCGCTGGCTCTGCTGGAGGAGGCGGAGTCTAAGATAGCTCCACACCAGTCTCCATTCAGGTCCGACCTTAGACTCCGCCTCCTCCGGCAGAGCCAGCGCTGATTGGCCGAAGGCTGGCCAATGCATTCCTATGCGAATGCAGACTTAGCAGTGCTGAGTCAGTTTTGCTCAACTACACATCTGATGCACACTCGGCACTGCTACATCAGATGTAGCAATCTGATGTAGCAGAGCCGAGGGTGCACTAGAACCCCTGTGCAAACTCAGTTCACGCTAATAGAATGCATTGGCCAGCGCTGATTGGCCAATGCATTCTATTAGCCCGATGAAGTAGAGCTGAATGTGTGTGCTAAGCACACACATTCAGCACTGCTTCATCAAGCCAATACAATGCATTAGCCAGTGCTGATTGGCCAGAGTACGGAATTCGGCCAATCAGCGCTGGCCAATGCATTCTATTAGCCCGATGAAGTAGAGCTGAATGTGTGTGCTAAGCACACACATTCAGCACTGCTTCATCAAGCCAATACAATGCATTAGCCAGTGCTGATTGGCCAGAGTACGGAATTCGGCCAATCAGCGCTGGCTCTGCTGGAGGAGGCGGAGTCTAAGATCGCTCCACACCAGTCTCCATTCAGGTCCGACCTTAGACTCCGCCTCCTCCGGCAGAGCCAGCGCTGATTGGCCGAAGGCTGGCCAATGCATTCCTATGCGAATGCAGACTTAGCAGTGCTGAGTCAGTTTTTCTCAACTACACATCTGATGCACACTCGGCACTGCTACATCAGATGTAGCAATCTGATGTAGCAGAGCCGAGGGTGCACTAGAACCCCTGTGCAAACTCAGTTCACGCTAATAGAATGCATTGGCCAGCGCTGATTGGCCAATGCATTCTATTAGCCCGATGAAGTAGAGCTGAATGTGTGTGCTAAGCACACACATTCAGCACTGCTTCATCAAGCCAATACAATGCATTAGCCAGTGCTGATTGGCCAGAGTACGGAATTCGGCCAATCAGCGCTGGCCAATGCATTCTATTAGCCCGATGAAGTAGAGCTGAATGTGTGTGCTAAGCACACACATTCAGCACTGCTTCATCAAGCCAATACAATGCATTAGCCAGTGCTGATTGGCCAGAGTACGGAATTCGGCCAATCAGCGCTGGCTCTGCTGGAGGAGGCGGAGTCTAAGGTCGGACCTGAATGGAGACTGGTGTGGAGCGATCTTAGACTCCGCCTCCTCCAGCAGAGCCAGCGCTGATTGGCCGAATTCCGTACTCTGGCCAATCAGCACTGGCTAATGCATTGTATTGGCGTGATGAAGCAGTGCTGAATGTGTGTGCTTAGCACACACATTCAGCTCTACTTCATCGGGCTAATAGAATGCATTGGCCAGCGCTGATTGGCCGAATTCCGTACTCTGGCCAATCAGTGCTGGCCAATGCATTCTATTAGCTTGATGAAGCAGAGTGTGCACAAGGGTTCAAGCGCACCCTCGGCTCTGATGTAGCAGAGCCGAGGCTGCACAAGGGTTCAAGCGCACCCTCGGCTCTGATGTAGGAGAGCCGAGGGTGCACTTGAACCCTTGTGCAGCCTCGGCTCTGCTACATCAGAGCCGAGGGTGCGCTTGAACCCTTGTGCACACTCTGCTTCATCAAGCTAATAGAATGCATTGGCCAGCGCTGATTGGCCAATGTATTCTATTAGCCTGATGAAGTAGAGCTGAATGTGTGTGCTAAGCACACACATTCAGCTCTACTTCATCGGGCTAATAGAATGCATTGGCCAGCGCTGATTGGCCAGAGTACGGAACTCGACCAATCAGCGCTGGCTCTGCTGGAGGAGGCGGAGTCTAAGATCGCTCCACACCAGTCTCCATTCAGGTCCGACCTTAGACTCCGCCTCCTCCAGCAGAGCCAGCGCTGATTGGCCGAATTCCGTACTCTGGCCAATCAGCACTGGCTAATGCATTGTATTGGCGTGATGAAGCAGTGCTGAATGTGTGTGCTTAGCACACACATTCAGCTCTACTTCATCGGGCTAATAGAATGCATTGGCCAATCAGCGCTGGCCAATGCATTCTATTAGCGTGAACTGAGTTTGCACAGGGGTTCTAGTGCACCCTCGGCTCTGCTACATCAGATTGCTACATCTGATGTAGCAGTGCCGAGTGTGCATCAGATGTGTAGTTGAGCAAAACTGACTCAGCACTGCTAAGTCTCTGCATTCGCATAGGAATGCATTGGCCAGCCTTCGGCCAATCAGCGCTGGCTCTGCCGGAGGAGGCGGAGTCTAAGGTCGGACCTGAATGGAGACTGGTGTGGAGCGATCTTAGACTCCGCCTCCTCCAGCAGAGCCAGCGCTGATCGGTCGAGTTCCGTACTCTGTCCAATCAGCGCTGGCCAATGCATTCTATTAGCCCGATGAAGTAGAGCTGAATGTGTGTGCTTAGCACACACATTCAGCGCTACTTCATCAGGCTAATAGAATACATTGGCCAATCAGCGCTGGCCAATGCATTCTATTAGCTTGATGAAGCAGAGTGTGCACAAGGGTTCAAGCGCACCCTCGGCTCTGATGTAGCAGAGCTGAGGGTGCACAAGGGTTCAAGTGCACCCTCGGCTCTCCTACATCAGAGCCGAGGGTGCGCTTGAACCCTTGTGCAGCCTCGGCTCTGCTACATCAGAGCCGAGGGTGCGCTTGAACCCTTGTGCACACTCTGCTTCATCAAGCTAATAGAATGCATTGGCCAGCACTGATTGGCCAGAGTACGGAATTCGGCCAATCAGCGCTGGCCAATGCATCCCTATGGGAAAAAGTTTATCTCACAAAAATCACAATTACACACCCGATAGAGCCCCAAAAAGTTATTTTTAATAACATTCCCCCCTAAATAAAGGTTATCCCTAGCTATCCCTGCCTGTACAGCTATCCCTGTCTCATAGTCACAAAGTTCACATTCTCATATGACCCGGATTTGAAATCCACTATTCGTCTAAAATGGAGGTCACCTGATTTCGGCAGCCAATGACTTTTTCCAATTTTTTTCAATGCCCCCAGTGTCGTAGTTCCTGTCCCACCTCCCCTGCGCTGTTATTGGTGCAAAAAAGGCGCCAGGGAAGGTGGGAGGGGAATCGAATTTTGGCGCACTTTACCACGTGGTGTTCGATTCGATTCGAACATGGCGAACACCCTGATATCCGATCGAACATGTGTTCGATAGAACACTGTTCGCTCATCTCTAATAAGGATATAGATTAAGATTAAAAGATTTTTTTCTAATAAAACATGTATGATTGCCCGGTTAGGGTATAACATGCTCTTTGTACATATTTTTATATTCTTTGGATAATTACCCTTTGCACGTTCTTATCATTGCCTGTCCAGCACTTGGATGAATTTCACCAGTCAACATTTTAAAAATAGTGCTTTTCCCTGCACCATTCAAGCCAAGGAGACCAAAACACTAGTAAACATGAGAGAAAAATGCAATGTAATATGATGTAACAAATATGTCAAAGCAAAAATTAGATACAATGTTTTAATACAGGTTTAAAAGCCTAGAAACCTTAAGAAACTGGTAAGATTCTCTGAAACTACCTAGGTATTAGACTATATAACACTCATCAGAAGATTTTCTAATTTCTCTTGTGGAATGTATAAGAGTATATTAACATCTGGCAGATTTCTTGATGAATTTTATATCACTTTTCCTTTTATCTGAATGGATCTTGAAGAAACCAGGTACATACTAAATAATAAAACCAATTAGAGACCCCATACAATATAATGCCACCTCAACGTTATGTCTCTGCAGTATACTCATGCAATGCAATAATGTCTCACTCTCCGATAGCCAATGACACATTATTATACATAAAATAAAAACAATGCACCATACTCATGTAGCATGGCCTCCATGGAGCTACCTGCAGTCTATGACTATAGTGCTGTCTCTGGCTTGGTGTTCATTGTGCCTCCTTGTCTCACATTTGAGGCCTGAATGGTAGAGCATGGAGCTTATTCCTCTGTGTTCCGACATTTGTATACAACTATATCTGCATCCATAGGATTCCAATAAGGTTTAAAAACGGGACCTGCCAACTCAACACAGCAAGACAGCACACATAATGAGGACTGTCATAGGGCCTGGTGCAGGTGTGCTGCTTGCCCTATAGTTAAAGCATCTCTGCTTCTAATAGTTTACATACACTAGGGTCTGACAGCAGCCGATCATTCTGATATCTTCAAGTAGATTGCTCTTAGTATGATTTTCATTGTTGTTCATAGCTAAACACTTCCCCCTCACACTGTTCGACTGTTTGAACGGATTTCGAACCCCATTATAGTCTATGGGGGGAAATGCTCATTTCAGGGGTAGGCAAAATTCGATAAAATTATACTTACCAAGTCCACGAGTGACGGATGGGCTGGATTCTCCTTGAAGTCTTCTCCCGGCGCAGCGTCCCCGCGTCTTCTTCTGGCTGGAATTCACTCTGCCTAGGCATCGGGGCCTAGGCAGAGCCGACTGCGCATGCGTGGGCATGCCCGCGCATGCGCAGTCGGCTCTGCCTAGGCCGGATGCCTAGGCAGAGTGAATTCCAGCCGGAAGACGCCGTGGAGACGCTGCACGGAGAAGACTTCAAAAGGTAAGAGAAGAACCAGCGTTGATTGGCAGAATGTATAGCATTCTGCCAATCAACGCTGGTTCTGCATCGAACCTTAAACTTCGAACAGCTAGTAGTGCTCAATCGAGTACGAGTATTTCGAATACCGTAGTATTCGATCGAACACCAATTCGATCAAACACTACTCGCCCATGTCTCTCTCTCTCTCTCTCTCTCTCTCTCTCTATATATATATATATATATACTGTATATATACTGTATATATATATACTGTATATATAGATATATAGATGAGCGAACACCGTTCGATCGAATACATATTCGATCGAATATCAGGCCGTTCGAGGTGTTCGATTCCAATCAGAACTACGACAATAAGAGGCAGTTAATAAAATTGAAAAATATCCATTGGCTGCCGAAATTTGGTGACCTCCAATTTAGACGAGTGGTGGATTTAACATCTGATTAATTTCGGACTGTGAACTATGTGACTGTGAGACAGGGACAGATGTACAGGCAGGGTTAGCTAGGGATTACCTTTGTTTAGGGGGGAATGTTACTCACCCAGCTCTTTGGGGCTCTATCTGGTCGGGATCCCTGTCAGCTTGCGATATCCATAGGAATGCATTGACCAGCGTTGATTGGCCAGTGTACAGCATTCGGCCAATCAACGTTGGTTCTGCTGGAGGAGGCGGAGTCTAAGATCCATCCACAGCAGTTTCCATTGTGGTCCGATCTCAGATGTAGCAGTGCTGACACAATACTGTACATCGGAGATGAAGCAGAGCTGGGCATGCACTCTGCTTGGCTGCATCTGCCAGCTCTGCTACATTGGGCCATGCGCTAAGCTCAACTACTCCAGAGTAGTTGAGCTAAGTGTGCAGTATCGTCTGCAGAGTGTAGTTGAGCTGAGTGTGCAGTATCGGATAGTGTGCAGTGCAGCAACGTCTCCCCACCCAGTACCCGCCCACACTCTCCTAAGCCCCGCCTTCTCTATAATATTAGACAGGAGAGAGGGGGGCAGGACGCTCTGAAGACCGGACAGAGGACCGGACCGAATGAAGAAGAACAGGGAGCTGCAAGTAAGCGGACACCGGTGGGAGGGGGTTAATCACTACACAGGGTGGGGTCCAAAAATTGAAACAATTTTTGGACTACATGCTCTGTAGTGTCCGATACTGCACACTTACTTAGCTCAACTACTCCAGATACAGCATCTGCCAGCTCTGCTACATCGGGCCTTGCGCTCAGCTGAACTACTCCGGAGTAGTTGAGCTGAGTGTGCAGTATCGTCTGCAGAGTGTAGTTGAGCTGAGTGTGCAGTATTGGACAGTGTGCACACTGAACACTGTCCGATACTGCACACTCAAGTCAACTACACTCTGCAGACGATACTGCACACTGTCTGATACTGCACACTCAGCTCAACTACACTCTGCAGATGATACTGCACACTCAGCTCAACTACTCCAGAGTAGTTGAGCTGAGCGCACGGCCCGATGTAGGAGAGCTGGCAGATGCTGTATCTGGAGTAGTTGAGCTAAGTAAGTGTGCAGTATCGGACACTACAGAGCATGTTATCGGACTGCTAACATTGACCAGCTCTGCTACATCTCTGGTGTAGCAGCTCTGCACTACTCCCAACCATCCCTCCATCTACTCCTGCTGTCACACACATCTCTACAACAGAGTGTAGAGATGTAGCAGAGCTGAGTGTGTGCTGTGTGGTGTCCGGAGTAGTCGAGCTAACCACACAGCTAGCTCTGCTTCATCTTGCCATAGGAATGCATTGACCAGCGTTGATTGGCCAGTGTACAGCATTCGTCCAATCAACCAGGGGCGTAACTACCGTGGTAGCAGCAGTAGCAGCTGCCACAGGGCCCGGGCCATTAGGGGGCCCGGTGACAGCCGCTACCGCTGCGTTTTTTTTTTAAAAAGTCCGTTACGGGCCCCATTCACTTGCCAATCCTGGCTGGGCCGGGATCGGCAAGTGACACTGCGGGGCCCACAGAGGCTATCATTATACTTGGGGGTCTTTGCAGACCCCCGAGTATAATGATCGGCGCACCGGGAGGGGTAAGGTAACATAAAAAATAGTGTTACTTACCTCTCCGCGATCCTGCCAGGCCTCCGTCATTCGTGTCTGACGTCACATGACCCAGGCCAGCTTTCCGGGTCATGTGACGTCTGACGTCATTAAAGCTGGACAAGAGCGGACAGGACAGCCGACAGGAACAGGTAAGCAACTGTCTCTGTTCTTTTAATGGTTTTAATCCCCCGGGTCTGATTATTATACTCTGGGGTCTTTTCAGACCCCAGAGTATAAATGTTTATAGGTGTCCACAGTGGGACATATGGGGACACTATGGGGGATAATACTGTGTGTGCAGGGGCACTATAGGGGTTAATACTGTGTGTACATTGGACACTATAGGGGTTAATAATACTGTGTGCATTGGACACTATAGGGGTTAATAATACTGTGTGCATTGGACACTATAGGGGTTAATACTGTGTGTGCATTGGACACTATAGGGGTTAATACTGTGTGTGCATTGGACACTATAGGGGTTAATAATACTGTGTGTGCAGGGGACACTATAGGGGTTAATACTGTGTGTGCATTGGACACTATAGGGGTTAATAATACTGTGTGTGCAGGGGACACTAGGGGTAAATACTGTGTGTGCATGGGACACTATGGGGGATAATACTGTGTGCATTGGACACTATAGGGGTTAATACTGTGTGCATTGGACACTATAGGGGTTAATACTGTGTGTGCAGGGGACACTATTGGGGATAATACTGTGTGCAGGGCTTACTAAGGGACATAATAGAGTGCGGAGGAGGGGGTCAGTCGAGGTCTTCGGCATCGGTTTGGGGAGGGGGGGCCCCATGTCAAAAGTTCGCCACGGGGCTCCACCATTCCTAGTTACGCCACTGCAATCAACGCTGGTTCTGCCGGAGGAGGCGGGGTCTAAAATTGGACCAGAATGGAAACTGCTGTGGACCAATTTTAGACTCCGCCTCCTCAGGCAGAACCAGCGTTGATTGGCTTTATATTAATTATTATAAATTGGTACAAATATAAAGTTTGTAAATCTGGTAAAATGATGAACAGAAATGTGTCTCCTTTTTATTTATACACTATTATTTTATATATCATATAATTATAATTTTATACATTAGATAATTCAGTAAAAAATGTCTAGTACTGTTATTGCGCTCAGAACATGCCTGAAGCCTGGTTCATATCTGTGTTCAGTATTCCGTTTGGAGAGTCCGAATGGGGGACCCCCGAATGGAATACCAAACACTTTGACAAGCGGTGAGCAATAAAAACACACAGACCCCATACACTATAATGGGGTCCATGTGTTTTACGCAGTGTCCGCACAGAACATGCAGAAAGAAAAGTACTTTAAGTACTACTACTTTCCTCGCCACATTACTCGTGCGGATACCGCACGGAAAACACACAGACCCCATTATAGTCTATGGGGTCCGTGTGCTTTCAAGCTCACAGCTTGTCAATGCGTTGGGTATTCTGTTCGGTGGGTCCCAAGCAGACTCCCTGAACGAAATGCCAAACGCAGATGTGAACCGGGCTGGCTTAACTTATAAAATACTGGCTTAACATGTGTTCTTTATATCAACAGGCAACAAATTGTTCAGACTTATTTTCTGTTCCGCATAATTGCAGTTTGTTTGAATGTAATAATGTATATAAGATCTACCAGCCTTAAGTCCAAGAGAAACTCTTGCTTTGCTGTGTTCAGCACACAGAGCATTGACTATACCGATACTTTGTAGATTGCTGAAACTTTGTGAAAATAGGACTATGTCTGCCTGCCACTAAAAGAAAAAGGCCTGCATGCTCTCATCGTAACACTATATTACCTACTGACCCCTGCGTCTCCTAGCAGGAAAAGGGCTTTCAGAAAAGGCTGAACAGCAATTCCACAAACCAAATTGCAAGAAAGTCTTGAATGTTAAAAGTACTATGTAAGGGATTTAAGAGCTGGAATTACAGTTACTTGTATATAAGAGCCACTGCAGGCTCAGCCTCTACACCCCATCATTAAATGCTGGATAGTTACAACACATGTCATGAAAAGGTTAACAATTTGTTAATTATTATAATATTATTATTATCATTATTATTATCAAAACATATTTAAGTAAAGGTACATTTTAAACCATGAGTGACACAGGGTGAGTTTCACAAAACAAAGTTACCTCTCCTCTTTGTATCCCTAAACAAATATCCTTTACAGCAAAGAACCTTTTATTTTTGACATTTTTGTAAGATTTCCTCAAGTTATACAGTAAAAGTTTGTCATTTGCTGTCATCCCTTCAAGTAACCTCTTGCGTTCCAGCTCAACATCAATGTCTTCATCATTAGGAAGCAGTGAAGTATTCTGTCTGAAAAAAAAGTAAATGTTCTATGAGTACTGACCTATTTGTCACAATAGTAAAAACTGTATAGGACCAGGGAATTTGGTATGACCAAGATTAAACCTTTAGGCCGGAGTCCCATATTGCAAAATGTTTCACATTACTTGCAAAGTGGCTGGGACTCTGGCTAAACCCATTCACATATTTCAGAAAAATATCTGCAGTGGAAATGGTGCAATTTGTAGTATAATATGGACAGAAAGTCTTCAGAGGAAAACTGCGGACTTTCTGTGAAAAGCGCTGCAGAAAAATATTTTCCACTGTGCTTTTTGACTGCAGATCGCAACATGGGGTGTTATCCTTTATTGTATTTCACTTTAACTTTTCCATCCTTCTAAAATCAAATGACTGGTGAAAAAATTCCGGTCCATGCCGTCCTGAGGACACTGAGAAAGGTGTCAGTACTAGGGTTGAGCGATCCGGATTGGAAAAGATCGGATTCCGATCGGCGATCGAGTAAATTTCACGATCGAGATCGGCTGGAAAATGATCGGAAATCGGATTTTAAAATCGATCTTGAAATCTCAAGATCATCTCAACCCTAGTCAGTACACAAATACTATACAATTTGAACAAAGGAAAACAGAGATGGATATTAACTAGAGATGAACAAACACTAAAATGTCCGAGGTTGAAATCCGATTCGAACAGCCGCACACTGTTCGACTGTTCGAACGGATTTTGAACCCCATTATAGTCTATGGGGGTAAATGTTCGTTTCAGGGGTACACAAAATTCAATAAAATCATACTTACCAAGTCCACGAGTGACGGTCGGGCTGGATTCTGCTTGAAGTCTTCTCCCATCGCAGGGTCCCTGCGTCTTCCCGACGCCTGAGCAGAGCCGACTGTGCATGCGCGTGCATGCCCACGCATGCGCAGTCGACTCTGCCTAAGCCGGATGCCTAGGCAGAGTGAATTCCAGCCGGAAGAAGACGCGGGGACGCAGCACGGAGAAGACTTCGGAAAGGTAAGAGAAGAACCAGCATTGATTGGCAGAATGTATAGCATTCTGCCAATCAACGCTGGTTCTGCATTGAACCTTAAACTTCGAACAGCTAGTAGTGTTTGATCAAGTAGGAGTATTTCGAATACCGTAGTATTCGATCAAACACCTGCTCGATCGAACACTACTCGCTCATCTATAATATTAACTAAATATATCATGTCTACCTAATAAGTTGCATCACATTTAACTGTAAAGATAGGAATAGTGCTCCGAGGTTCAACCATTTCTATAAGCCACAATCAATTTGGCAGTGGCTAACCCCAGCCTAAAAGCTACATACAATGAGATCATAGGGATTCCCTGTGCACAGGGACCCTGGAGGAAATATAAAGTGTTGTATTAAATGAAGTCCTGTAGTATATATACAGATCAATGATTCAAGTAGGTTATATAATAAATTAATAAAAATTAAAATTTAAAACTATAACAAGGAATACAAATAATTAAAATAAGGAAAAACATTAAAAAAAATGTAAGTATGCAGGCTCTCCTTTGCCCACAAGAAGTCTATACCTTAACACACATGGACCATCTTGGAGTAAATACACATATTTGCAATGGTGTAATGTGCTCAGACATTAAAAGGATTCTCTGGACTGTTAAGTTTTTTATTTTATTTACTTTTTTATTCATTAAAGAACTAAATAAATATGATAGCGTTTTAATTACTTTCTCATCCTTAAACATTGCAGTGATGCTCAGGTCCATGCATGGCCTTTGTCACTCTCTGTGCAATGTACTGAACACCTACACAGTGCTGTACATTGCACAGAAAGCATGCTATACATGCTGTATAAGGTTAGTTTAGCTATAGTGGTGCCTGGTAGTGGCCAGGGCTTTAGAAAAAGGGCATTAGGGGTTTGTCTTCTCCTGCTAGGGCTTCGCTCTCCACTCTAGATAACCGTCCCTAGCTTGAGACAAAGTGTGACAAAGTAGAAGATATCACTCAAGCAATGGGTGGTGGAGGTAGGCAGCATTTAGGGTCAGTTATCCAGAGCAGAGAGCAAAGCCTTGGCAGACGAACCGCTATAGCCATTCTCAGCTAATCTGCATATAAATAAAACACTGATTTACATGGAGCTGCAATGCAGAATAAGAAATACCTCTTTGGAAAGTGTAGAGCCATCCTACAAAGTACTGTCATTAGTTTTATACCAATCTATCTGCTGACAGACTCCCTTTATAGATGGTCTTATTCATCATCAAATACATTTACACAGTTTAAATAATGAATAGAAAATCTTACCCATGTGTGTCAAATGATAATCCATTTAAAACAAGTCTCAACATTAAGAAAATGCTTCCTTCTATCGCCATGGAAATGAAGAGGCAACCAAGAGAATCCAACTGAAATGGGTTAATATAAGAATCTATTCCAAAGCTTTCATTCACATCATATTTCACTTGCCTAAAGGCTAGCTCCATCAGGCCATGACCAAGACAAAATTGTGGGAAAACCAGGAAAGCCCATTTCAGAATGTCATGAATTTGTGTTAAACTCTACATTAAAAGGAGAAAACAGTTCATTTCAATAATCTGTTAAAGGAGTCTTCCCATTAAAGGTAATATTCTTCAAAACAAACAGCCAAAAGGTTATTAATGTGTGAAATAGATCTTTATTATGGAAAAATAAAAAAGCAGAATCCTGTTCTATGTTCATCAATATCTCCATGATGTGAAGGACTTCCTCTATCTGGTTGGTAATGACCACTAGTGGTTATGTGATGGAAGACATGCCTGTCCACCCCTCTGCTTGCTTCTTCTATGGGTCTCTGCCTTGTGCTATGAAGAGTGATATACTGTAGTACCTCATATACCGTAGTAGCAGAAGAAAAGTTTTGCACTTAAAAAAAACCAACAGACATTTTCTCAAGAAAAATGTCTGCATCTGAAACATGTGGTGTGATCTTCTTAACAACACAACCAATTTAAATACACTTGCCACATAATTCGTTGATACAGAGCTAATAGTGTGAGCAGAAGGCAGAGCCCACCTCTAGATTTCAGTATAAGAGAAGAACATTTTGGGCCGCTTTTTCTTGTCTCCTGTGATCTAGAGGATTCTAGTGTGGTTTTGGAAATCACAGCAAGTCAATTATACCTGCAGAAATGCTGGCGGTTTCCTCAAAGGTATAATGGACGTATCACCAAGGACTCTTAGAAATCACAGAAAATATAACCAAGGTGATGCCCAAAAAATAATAAAATGTATAAACATTATTGATATATATTAAAATACAAATCCCAGGTATATAACAAAATACCCCATATCCCCAAATCTTGTTTGGTTCCCTAAGTGTAGTTAGAGGGAGGGGTTATAGAGAGATGGATGGTAATGTTTGCACTAAGTCCTATAGGAATCACCATATATCTGAATAGGAGCCTAGCATATCTGATAATCTATTGTTTGATTCTTATTTCACATTAGTGTATTCCTCACTGTATATAATAACCTACCACTCCTATATCCTTTAAACTAAGAATTAATGATATCTGTGTATATATTTTACAACCATTGATAATACCAGCAGCCAGGCACATCAGATATGTACTTATAAGATGTGTACCAGTAAGACACAGTTCTTGAATGTTTTCTTTTCAGCTTGTGTTTCACAAGTGTTAGCGTTCAGTATATATCATCCGTCACCGAATCTCACTACAAAATTCCTTTTGATTGCTGATTATCCCTCAGAGTGATGCATAAGGAACTATCACCTATAACATCATGCAATAGTCCTATATGTATAAGATGATGTGAAGGAATACATATACCCCTATATCCACTTCTTAGTAACGTGCTTCCATCTGATGGTATTTATAATAGTGGATATACCATTCTCCACAGCTGCCCCAATAACACCTCTCAAAACCACTGAGGTATCATGGTCTGCACTGACAAGCAGCTTGTTGAGCTGAGAAGTGGAAAGATATCATCAAAGTCCCTTTTTCCTACTTGTGTATTGTGTCAACGCGTTTCCCCCAAAGGACTACACTAATGGGTTCATCAGGAGGTTTAGAGTCAGCAATTTGTAGACAGTTGCGGTAAAAACCACAGTCCCCCATGCCCTGATGGTGAATGTGGGTACTTTAAAAATTCAGCCACCTGCAAATAGCCACAGTGAGTCTTTATAGACCCAGGAATAAAGCTTTCCTTATCATTCCCCGCGTCCAACTCATCCTAGCGGAGGTGTGGTCACTGACTTTGCCTCTTCCACTATTCATTGGACGGTCAATGCGAGGCTAGTTAATAGGGTAATGGGACTCTTCACAGCCTCCTGTCAACTCCTATATGCCAAGCCTCACAGAATAACCCTACATAAATAGTGTAAGGAGCCTTATACAGTGAAAAGTGCTTTATTTGATTCGTTTGAGATCCAACAACTTTGTATAAAGATTCCCTAGTAGGAATGCTATGTTATTTTTCCTTACTTTCACTGGGCCTAAAAGAACACCAAGTTGGATATTTTTTGAATGAAGGTGAACTATTGAAAAGTGATCATAAACATTTAAATTGATGTGTTTACTGACCTCCATTTTTGAAATCCCAGCTATAAGTCGTGGGAGAAATGTCAGTAGCAAAGTAGAAACTCCAGATACAAAATTTATTGAAATATAAGAGACAAATGCAACATCTGAGCTGGTGAAAAATCCTGATAAAAGATACATCCATGGTATAGTTGCATACCTAATAAATAAATAAATAAATAAAAAACAGTGACTGTTACCGCATGTTATTATCCAGGGCTTCTGTAGACAAAAGAAATAGGAAAAAAATCTAAAATAGAAATTAGAGCCAATTTACAACGAATTAGCATTGCTGCTGATAGAAAAAGCAAATCATGCCAGATCCCATGATATACATATAAAAAACAACGTGAAAAACACCACAGATTTATCGCCCTTGCAGATGACTGGTTTATCGTGATTAGCACACTGACGCATTCATTTCTATCCATATCATTCTATCACGGCCAGCAGATGATTGTCTGCAAGGGGCCTACAACTCATGAAAGAAGAGACTATTTGCTTCATAATGAATTTCTTAAAATTAGTAGGATCAATTGACGGGATAACTCATCTTTTTTGTTCCATTAATTCATTCTGTGAAAATTGCGAACTTATCCTACAACATAGACAGTGTTCACTAATATTTACTACTGCCACCTATACTGTGAAATTCAACCCAATCATAATAAGAACATGGCAGATAAATTACTTTAATTGCAATTTTTGCAAGATTTTGCTATGCTAACAGGTTTCTTTCATTAGTTTGCATATCTTAGCATATGGAACATTGCTCCTGATCTCCTTTTCTTACTGTATACAGGAAATACAACACTTGACAACAACCCATTTACTACAAGTAATTTCATAGAAATTACCAATGATAGTTTAGAAACAATGTAACAAGCCAACATTATGCAGTTCTGAAGCCTGAACATAGCAAAAATAAATATAATGTATTATTAAGGTTAATAAGCCAACATGGGGGAAAAGGGAACTTCTGCTGGTTGTATCGGCAACTAACTAAGCACATTATTGTTTTCAGCTATGAAATCACTCCTGAAGGTGGAATAACATATAATCAATACTGGAGTACACAACAGGTTATAGACAATTGAACAGCATGAGCATCTTTAAAAGATGTTTCCAGTGTTTGCCTCATTAGCAACAAATAAATCTTTCACAGCCTCCAAATTCATTTCAGTTCTCAACATTATGTTACTGGTGCAAAGTGTTCTTTCAATTTCCCAAATGAAAACATAATAGCCAGAGTATACCGAAAATCATGCTCCCAACAGCAGGTGTGAGTAAACCGTAAAGATTTCTGTGTGAGGAGAACAAACTATAATTCCTGAGCTGAATTTACAATCACATACCCAAAAAGGATCAGCAGGAGAGCAGAGGCTGCCAAGTTTTCTCGGAACGTAAAGGCAGTTAGTTGGAAGGAAGCTATGACACAGACACAAAGACTGGCAGGAACAAGATAAAGTGCCTTAAAAAAGCAAAAACAACATAATTAGTAAGCAACATGTTTAATACACTCGGAGCTTGTTTTCTACTTGTATCATCTAAATTAGTCACATTTAACTTGTTTAGGCAATCTACAAATAACATAAAGATGTGCCATGGAGAACCCCTACTAGGCAACATGGATGACTTTTAGCATTTGCACACTATTTTAAATGGATATAAAAAAATAAAATTAAATTAATAAAAAACCCTGTTGTTGCCGATCCTGGATTTACAATACTTTATATGTAATATACAGTACCTGCTGTATTTGCTGTTTATCGCCCTTTCTACTGCTGTGCATGCTATTTTATTATTCTAAGACTATTAGCAGGATACAAATGGAAAGAAACTTTTCTGAATTGCTAACACCTTTTTAAAGTTTTTGCAGAGTTTGGCTCTTCAACTAAGGTAGATCATACGAACAACAAGCATAAAGTGAAAAAAGATGTGATCTGAAGTGATTCTTTTGTGATTCTATATTTTAAAAAAAGTGTAATAAGTTGTGTCTAAAGTGATCCAATCATTGGAATCCTATTTTTTTTTTGTCCCTAACACCTAGGAATAGCTTTAAGAAAGGCTATTCTTTTCCTACCTTGAGATTTCTTCTGCCCGCCGCCATTTGGTAAAAATCCCAGTTTTCTTCTGTACGCAAGTGAGTTCTCTCGCAGCACTGAGGGTGGTCCGCAACGCTCAAACAGCAGTGGGGGTGTCGCCAATGATACAAGAGAAATCTCTTGCGCCACCTCTATCATTGCCTGGAACACCTCTCTCCACTTCTTCTTCTGGTGCTGGGCTTCAACCTTCTAGGCATGAGCAGTTGGCTCTGCCATGAGGCCTGGACAGAGCTGACTGCGCACGCCCATGGCCATCTTTTTGTGCTTACTCTGTAAAGCTGCCCTACTGCATAAGCGGCCACAAAAAAATGGCCGCGGGCATGCGCAATCGAGGAAGGCCATTGGAGACACCCCCCAGTGCTGTTTGAGTGCTGGGGATCATCCCCAGGGCTGCAAGAGAACTCATTTGCATACAAAAGAAAACTGGGATTCCTCTGGAACGGCGGTGTGGAGAAGACATCTAAAGTTAGGAGAAGAAAAGCTTTTCTTAAGGCTATTCTTACCTACATGTTAGGGAGAAAAAATGGGATTCCAATGATTGGATCCCTTTAAGGAAGCACATTGTAGGTTTCCAGTACTTTTTATGGGAGCTTTGAGACAAAGTCATGAGTGCACACAAAAAGTATGTTACATAGGAAATATATATTTATACATCTCCTCTCTTTTATCCACCGTGTCCAATTCCAGTTTAAGGTTAAGGCCCATGTAGCAAAATGTAGAAAAAAAGCAGAGCAGAAAGAATGCAGTGAAAACACATGGTTATTGCGGAGTGGTTTTCATTGAGTTTTTGCATAAGTTTTCTGTTTGTTTCTCTCTCCTTTATTAAATATGTAGGGAAAATGCTCACAATCCTGATTTTTCAGAATGTCATAAATTTTTGTTGTTAAGGTCATAAAATTTGAGTTGTTTAAATATAATGAATTTTGCAGTATCTGTCAGAGGTGAGGTGAACATTGGGAGGTTTGTCAAAGGTTAGAGAAACATACACTGCATCTGTTGCCCATAGGCTTCCATATTAAAAGTATTATACCGCTGACATGCTTATTTTACTGCATGCGTCTGCACGGAATAGTGCAGTAGACTACATTATTACATACTGTAGGGCAAGAACAAAAGAGGTACTGACAGAGGCCAAAAGAACTCTTAGGAAACACCCCCAATATTGTGCTATTCCTATACAGGGCTGGAGTTCGGGGGGGGGGGGGAAGGGGGGGGAGGGAATTGGCAGTTGCCCACTACCCCCTGTACACTTTTGGCCTTCCTCTTGCAGCCTTCACTGTTCTTCATCCTCCACATCGTCCATGGAAGAAGAGAAGCAGGGCAGTTCTTGCTGCAGTTCTGTAAGCTATGAGCGGGGCCAGCACTTATTCAGCTTGTTTTCCATTTAAACCAGACATTGAATAGATCTGCCAGCTGTATTCCTTGCATGATGACCTGACAAGCCCAGCCTGCAGGAGATAGAGCAGGCAGGGCTTCCGGGCTCTGCTTGATGAATCAGACCCAAACCTTCAGCACAGGGAGAAAGAGGTAAAGCATAAGTGAGGTGATTATGGAGCAGGGCTCCACAGCTTAATGAATCCCTCCAGTTACCTCCACAAGTTAATGTTCCCTCCAGCTGTCCCATAGTATAATTTCCCCCCCCCCAGTTGCCCCAATTTAAGTCCTACTCCAAGTGTCCAACAGTATCAAGTCCCCCTCTATCTTCCTACACAATCTAATGTATCCCTCCAACTGTCCCCACAGTTAAATTTCCCCTTCCAGCTGTCCACCATAGTTTTATGTCCCCTTCCAGATGACCCCCACTTTATAAATTCCCCCTGCAGTTGCCCCCACAGATCCTCTATTTGCTCCCCCATAGCATCTATCTGTAGTCTGGAGTCTTCACTGATCTGCAGGCACACTGTACGTGATATCGCTATATTGCTCTTACTACTCCGAGAGTAGAGACGGGCCAAATGGTGAAGCAGGGAGGGGATCAGTGGCGTAAATACCATGGTAGCAGCTGCCACAGAGCCTGACACCTTAGGGGGCCCGGGACCCCTCACTAGTTAATATGCCAAAAAAGAAATAAACAATAAATTTTACTTTTTGAGGCTCGAGGCCACCAAAGATGTCAGGTTCCGGGTGGTGGAGAGTCTCAGCGTGCGTCCTGACAGTGGGGGAGGGGCGGAGACATCGCGCAGGAAGAAGATAGTGTCGGGGGATAAAGTGAGAAGCGACTGGTGAGTTAACCCTTGTGTGCAGGCAGGCTGTCAGCACACAGTACTGTGCTGGCAGCTGCCTGCTGCCTGGAGATGAAGGGGTTATTACAGTACATAATACTGTGCTACAGGAACCACTATAGGTCATAATACTGTGTGCAGGGGCCACTATGGGGTATAATACTGTGTGCAGAAGCTACTATGGGGCATAATACTGTGTGCAGGGGCCACTATGGGGCATAATACTGTGTGCAGGGGCCACTACGGGCCATAATACTGTGTGCAGGGGCCACTATGGGACATAATACTGTGTGAAGGGGCCACTATGTTGCATAATACTGTGTGGGGGCCACTATGGGGCATAATACTGTGTGCAAGGGCCACTATGGGGCATAATACTGTGTGCAGGGGCCACTATGGGACATAATACTGTGTGCAGGGGCCACTATGGGGCATAATAGTGCCTGCAGAAATGCGGGGGAAAGGAGGCGGTTGGTCGGGGTCTTTGGAGGGGAACCCCATGTCAAAGGTTCGCCATGGGGCCCCGCCATTCCTAGTTACGCCACTGGAGGGAATGGTTTCTTGCTAAACCATTGTAGCAGATGAGTTGAATCTGATCCATAACTCCCGCTTACTGGATCGAAAGGACCCTATCCTCTGCTATCTTCTTGTGTACTCCATGATGGTTCCCTGTGCTCTTCATATTGTTTCCTTCTGTACTCCATGAATTCTTCCTGTGCTCCTCATGCTGTCTCCCTATCCTCTTTATTGTGTCTCCCTGTCATCCTAATGTTGTCTCCCTGTGTTGGTCATGCTGTTTCATTGAGTGTTTCATGCTGTCATAGATACATAAGGTGCAAATGTGACCATAGTGTGAAAGTTTCAGTCTGAATGCTGCATCCCAGAGTGCTCCTGCTTTACTTGTGTTTTTCTTTGTGCCTCTGGGTATGTTTGGAAGTCTTGTCTATAAGTTCTACATTATATGTATTTGTTCTGCAGCCCTCGCCTTGTAATTTCCCTTTTGGGTTACCCACTGTTATACCCCACACTTAGTGCAAAACTGACCTTACAAAGGCCACTGGGTGGGGTCTGAGGAGACTTCTGTCTCCAGGGAAATTGTTGGAGCCTCCATTCAGTTCCAGAGTACTGTGTAGTTGAGACAGAGCAAACCAGCTCTGTACTCTAAGACTGTGCAGTTCATTAAATGCCGGAGTCATGCTTGAGCATGGCATCTAAGGGGTTAATATCTCAGCTAACACCCAATTCAGTAGCAGACCGCCCAGACTCTGAGCGTACAGGAGGCTTCTGCTGTAATAGTACAGTGGTCGTCCTCTGGTTAGATTCCAGACATTCGCTGTATGGCTCTATGGGTGCCATTTGCACGAGCCACATTTACAAATACAAGGAGATAAATCCAGTATTAATTTTCACATTTAAGTATTTACAAACCATGTCATGCAGAAAATTCACAATCCAGTAGACACTATAATGCAGTCCGCTGATACGGTGCAGAACTTTTGCTCCTGATACATGATCTTCCACAACATAACTCCCAAGCGAGGCAGTAAGTACAGAAAATCCTAATGTTATGCACAGGGCCACTCCACATTGTCGGACATTCTCCATGCTGTGCAGAGAAAACAACAATAATAATAATTCAGCATTTTTCATCATCTAACAGACATTTGGAAGATTTCTGAAGCTATCTAAAAAAAACCTCTCTTCCCCATAGCAACCCATCACATCACACCATTCATATCTTTCTCTTTATAAATAAAAATTTGGCTGTGATTGGTTGTAACAGTTTGTCTTTTACATGGATTTGATGAATATGTTGCATTGTATTGGTTTACCAGGCTACAATAAATAATACAGTGCAAATAGTTCTCGAGTATATATCATGTGGCAATGATAACTCATAGTGGAACACCAAAATATATGCCTATAAGGGTAAGTTCACATTGAGTCTTTTGGTCAGGGTTTTGAGGCCGTATTCCCATTGATTTCAATGGGAGACGCTCAGGTCTTTTTATCCAGGAGTCGTTTCTTCCGAATCCCAGAAAAAAGAAGCGAGATGTTCATTCTTCAGGCCGAATCACCTCGCGATTCGGCTTGAAGACATTCCTCTCCTCCGGACTAGGTCCATTCATTGAGGTAATAGAGCAGTATTCACACAATGCAATGAAAAATTCTAAGCAAAGAATTAAAATGAACCCGCCTCCTGCGACGCGGAGAGTGCGCAGAGACCTGAACAGGCAGAGACGTTACAGTATTGCAGTTGAACTGCAAAGAGGCAATAACAAAAAAAAAAACCTTACCCTATTCCCTTTGTGTGCTTCAGTTAAAACATGTGATTTTGCAACTTTAGGCCCCATCCACATCTGCTTTTGGGTTTCCGTTTGGGGAGTCCACTTAGGGACCCCCCGAACAGAAACTTCTATACATTAAAAAGCGGTTATCTTGGAAAACATGCATACCCCATAGACAATTATGGGATTTGTGAGGTTTCCATATGGTTTCTGCGCAAAACATGTGGAGAGAAAAGTGCTGCTTGCAGGATTTTCTTCTCCAAATGTTTCATGCGGAAACCAAGAAGAAACCACACAGACCCCATTATAATCTATGGGGTCCGCGTGTTTTCCCAGGTAACGGCTTTTTAATGCTTTTTGACTGTATTAGGAACATACTCAGGAATGCCAGATAGTCAGCACATATGTAAGATTTCAGTGAAGGAGCCGTGGTGTAGGCTATTAGCAGGAAACTGTTGGGTGGGTTCTAGGACCTAGGCTACAGTTTGTCTCCCATACTGCCTCAAACCCAGTGATCTGCACGGGTCCCGGGAGTTAGACCTTGAAGATCTAATATTGATAGCCTATCCTAAGGATAATACACAGTGAGAAAAATATGAGGTGGCACTACTGTAACTACGGGCCGAAAGTCAGCATATCATTTGATAGAATAAACTCAGTATCTGTGGCCACATAATAGACGTAATCAATTGAAACATGGGTGGTGCTCAACTGCTACACAAACATAATGGCATAAACAAAAAAAGTAACAAAAAGAGCAGGGCACTCACATGTACATCTTATAAACGCACAATCTTTATTTCATCTTCAATAAAACATCTACACAGACGGAGGAGGCATGCCTGGAAAAAAATTGGTGACGCAACAATCGTTTTGTGCCTTAGAGGCACTTTATCAAGCTTGCTATATATAAAGTTTGATAAAGTGCCTCTAAGGCACGAAATGATCGTCGCTTTGACAATTTTTTTCCAGGCATGCCTCCTCCGTCTGTGTAGATGTTTCATTGAAGATGAAATAAAGATTGTGAGTGAGTGTCTTGCTCTTTTTGTTACTTTTTTTCATTTATCCTAAGGATAATCTTACAAGCCAGATAACTTGAATTTTTCTTGTTATTATTTTTTGCCATTCGATGGGATGTTTGTAATTATTTCTCTTTTGTCTATCTCCTGATTGATGTCTCGATACTGCCTTTCTTTTTGACAAAACTTTAATAAAAGTTATTACAATATATTGTAATTTTATGGTGATTCTGTCTTTTGACATTGTTTCAAAACTTTAATAAAAATTACAGAAAGGAAAGAAAGAAAACCAGATAACACATTTAATAAATTAGAATTTGAAAAAAAATGCATGAAAATGTGTGTCCCAAGGCAAATATTGGTATTGACGTACATCTGCAGCCAAGTACATGGACCCTGTCCCTGTGTGTGCTTTCCCTAGAAAGTGTTGAGCCTTATACCTAACTTTTGTATGGCATCCTCCCTCCTTGCCATGCCTGCTCACCCCCAGAGCTGACACTTCTCCCTGCAAAGACAACTGTATATTTTATTGTGTATTTGCATGTTTGCCCTGATTTTGGATGACTGTGCTGCAGTGCATGTTTTGTGTTATTGGCACTGCATGACTGTATGTCATCACAATTTTTTGGATCAATATTTTCTAGAATGGGGATAGTGTACTAATTCTTCCACATAGGTAGAATCTGATTGTGACCATTGGCTATGTAGTCGCAGTGCTGTTTAGGAGATGTTTGAAGTATGAACAGGGAGACCGCTGTATATTGCTGTAAGGTTACTTCTCTCATGTTGTTGAAAGGCTCCTGAATATTCTTTTGAGAAACTTCTGTTGAACATTGCTGTTCTCAAGTCACTTCCATTAAATTTGTGTGGGTGGGTGTTTTCGTGGGTACTTTAGTTTTCTTCCATATGCCAAAAATATACTGATAGGTAAATTGGCTTCCTGTAAAACAACCCTAAAGGGTGTTGGGGATGAGCACATGTTTGGTATCCACTAACTTCCCTACTCCACAATGCTTCCTGCATATTGTGTCCCAGTAGTAGGCCCAGGGTCTCACAGTGAGACACATAGAATATCTCATCTGTAGCCAGATGGCTGAGGATTTGGTTTCGTGCTGTCTTGTTGTAGCCAGTTATGAAGTAAGTCCACGGTGTTGGAGTGAGAATTTATTGGAAATTTCTGATGTGCCAACTAAGAGATCCCCATGATTTAAAATGACCTTTGAGTTGTCACGCTATAAATACATGCTGCCATTTTCACAGAGAAATATTAGCTAACCAGCACTATTCACTATGCAGTGTTGGATTTCAATAATGTGCAGCATGTTATCGGTTGTTTTTAAGGTAGATTCCATGTAGATTTTTTTTTTATTGTCTAGGAGTATTTGATGTCTTTCACAATATGTTATGTGGCATTTGATTAATGTTTAACCATTTAAGTTCCAGGCCAATTTCTAGTCTAGGATCAGACACATTTTTGGGTTTTTTGAGGGCTGTAACATTTGCATTATTTAACTAATTTCAGTGTCTCTTCTCAGTGACACATAGGGCTTTATTTTTATGTTGTTTTTATTTTTAAATTCTATTCCGTAAATTATAAATAAAAGAAGGAGGGAAAACATTTCTGTTTTTCATTTTTTATTTTATTTAGTAGCACAAACAATAAAACTTTATAAAATAGTTTTTCCTTTCAATTACAGTAATTTTTATTTTAATGGGTTGTCAGAGTTGGGCTAGAATCTGTAATAAGAGCATTTTATTAACATATTTTATTTTTTTTTTTTTTTAATTATTTAACTTTAATTTGAATTCTTTCTTTCTTTCTTTCTTTCTTTCTTTCTTTCTTTCTTTCTTTCTTTCTTTCTTTCTTTCTTTCTTTCTTTCTTTCTTTCCTGATTTCCCCTGTAACTGGGGCTGATACAGGTCCTGTAGGTCCTGGGTCAGAGGGGAGACACATCGGAACTAGAGAGGGACCCCCCAAACATATATATAGTCTATGGGCAATCTGGAAGAGGTTTAAAAGGGTTGTCCTTTTTTTTCATGACCTATCTTTATGATATTTGTTTGGTGAGGGGCCAAAAGTCAGCTCTCATTCACATCAATAGCTAACACCATCCAACCAGTCATCTGCTTCTGACTCCAAACACTGTATAGTTTAGGGATTTGATGCACCTCGGACAACTAATTAGTGTGGGGACTGGCTTCCCCCTTCCAATCAGATATCTATAATCTAGATAAGAAAAGGATAAGCCATAAAATTCCTAGACGACCTCTTTAATCCCTTTCTGCCGATTTTGTTTTTGACTCCCCCCCCATAACTTGTTTGTTTTCTCGTTCATAGAGCCATATGAGGTCTTAATGTTTGTGGAACAAATTGTTCTTCATGATGCTACCATTTATTATTCTGTACGATGTATCGTGAAGTTGGAAAAATTTAGAATGGGGTGGAATTGGAAAAAAGTGCATATGTCCAACTTTCTTATAGGCTTTGTTTTTACGATATTGACTCTGCAGCCAAAGTGACATGTCACCTGTATTCTATATTTTGGTGTGGTTTATATAGTTTCAATTACATTTTAACACCTTAAAGGGGCTCTATCATTGGGAAAAGTCATTTTTAACTAATCATATCCTTGCATAGCCTTTGGAAAGGCTATTCCACGCCTACCTTTAATATGTAAATTGCCTCAGTAGTTTTTGAATAAGTCTGTTTTTATTGATATGCTAATTAGACTCAGTGCACCATCGTGCACCCTCTTTGCTATTGTTTCCTATGGGTGTATACAGCACAGGCTGCTGCTGATGACTCAGCTTCCTGTTTGCACACACACATAGGAGATAATAGAAGAGGAGAGTGCTGCTGGGAAATTCCTGTGCTGGCTGGAAGCTCATTAGCATATGAATAAAAACGGACTTATTAATAAACCACTGTGGCAATTTACATACTAAAGGTAGGTGTGGAATAGCATTTCTAAAGGCTATGCAAGGATGTGATTAGTTAAAAATGACTTTTCCCAATAATAGAGCCCCTTTGCAACTTTGCAAAAAAATTTTTTTTCTAAAAGTTGCTCTACTCTGATGCCCATAAAGTTTTTATATTTACATGTATGAGAAGGCATATAGTGTCTTTTTTTGTGGGATAAGGTGTACTTTTTAACCACTTCCGGACCGCCCATAGACTATATACGTCCAGGAAGTGGTTGCCTAGTTCTGACAGGACGTACCTGTATGTCCAGTCAGAACACAGCAGCTGCATGGAGATCGTGCAGCTACTTTCAATAGGAGCCGGCTGTAACTTCAGCCAGAGCTCCCAGAGAGAAGACAGGGAAGATTTATTACCCTGCCTTCTCGATCGCTGTGTATACAGCGCTCAATGAGCGCTGTATACACAGCTATGGACGCTGCCATAATTCAGCCGCCCTGTGACCCGACGGACACGTGATCCGCTGGGAACAGAGTCTTGTAAAAGCTGCTGGGTCCTACAGGTAAGTTGTATATACAGTGTGCAGGAGGCTGGATTTCTCCTGCATCTGGGGTTAAATGTGACAGCCCCAGTTATAGGAGAAATCAGCCTGCAGTACAAAAAAATAAGTGATCAGATGTCCCCAAAGGTCTCTTATCACCTTATGGGGACACAATCTGGAAAAAAAAAATAATAATAAAAAAGTTTTTAAAAAATGTAAATAAAATAATAATAAAGATAAATAAATAATACGCTAATAAAAAGCCATTATTAAAGGTTATAGCTCCACCCCCGACAACACCATACAAAATAAAAATTGCCGTAACGGAGAGGAAAAACTATATTATAAAGTTTTTCAGTGACACTTTGTGTTATTAAATAAAAAAAAAAAAAATTGAAAACCAGACACAATTTCCCTCCTATTTTGTTTATATTTTCCTGAATATAAAAAAAATTAAAACACATTTGAAAATAAAAATAACATAAAAATAAAGCCGTATGTGTCCCCGAAAAAAGACGCAAAAATTAGTTGACTGAGACATACGAGAAAAATTTTACAGATCTCAAAACCGCACATACAAAATAAACCTAAAATGTGTCTGGTCCTGGACCACAAATTGGCCCAGTACTGAAGTGGTTAATGATACCATTTTGGGGAATTGTCTATTGCTTTGATCACTTTTTATTCAACTGTTTATCAGAGGTGAAAAAGCAAAAAAATGGCGGCTTGTAACTTTAGAATTTTTTTTTCCAGCTACAGCATTCTCCGTACGGGAAAAGTATTTTTAAAAGGTTGTAGATTGGGTGATTTTTGTTGACACAGGGATAATCAGGGTTTGTCCTGATTTTGGATGATTGCGGAGCAAAACGTCTTTTGTGCCATTGTTGCTGTGTCATTGCGTCTTCTTTGTTTTAGTGTTTTTTGAGGCTGGCTGTTATTCTTCCAAATGGGTGGACCCTGATATGTTGTCATCGTACACTATAGTCTGAATTTGTCATGCTGGATAGGAAAATCTCCATAAGGCTAAGGTCCCACATAGCCAGCTGCAGCCAAAAAACGGTGTAGAAAAGACCACGGTGGAAATGCATCACAGTTCTTTTCACAGCGTTTTTCATAGAAAGAAGTGGAACCCAAACTGCAGTTATCTCTCGGCCATTGTTAGAAGATAGCTTAGCACTCTGCTAGACCATTGAGAAACTGCTATTGAACTTTGCTGCACTCGAACTGTTGTTTCAAAGCAATTGCTGATAACTTCTGTGCCAAACATCTATCTCTGTAACGTACTGGCAATATGAAGACCTGCAAGTGAGTGTGTGTGCTTACTTTGGACAACTTCTTCAAGCACCAGAGTAATGGGTGCTAGCATGCAAAAGGAGCCAAATCCTCAAACCCATGGAGTCTACAATAACAATGGGAGAATCCCTTCTCCATTACAGTAGATTCCGATGAACTGTCTGTGTCCTGTGAAGACTCCATGACCCTTCTATTTAATCTGACAACTGAAGCATTACACTAGGTTTACACAGTGCTATTCTATTGAATTTTTGTTGTTTTTTTTTCTTTTTTTTTCTTTTTTTAATCAAAGCATCTTAAGATCTACATGCAATTTTTAAGTGCAATAATGAGTAGCACAAGTTACTATTAGATGTGGGTGAAGCAATTTGTAACAAACCAAATTTGACTTGAATTCCACAAAAAGTTTGTTTTTAACTAAAACAAAAGTTTCAAAATTAATTCTGGACAAACCGAAAAAAATAAATGTTTAGGGAGAAGCCAAAGTGAAATGGTACAAGAACCTTTTAGACCATGAATACCCTGCTAACAATTTTGGGTAAGGAAAATGCGAATAAGGCCTCTTTAGGGGGGTAAAAAAGTGCCTTAAAGTGACCTTTTGATAGTCAGCTTCCTACAGATCAATACATAGTTTTTCGTAGAACCTAATTGCGTAATCTGGGAATATAACGAAGCAAGGATAACTCCTCCAAAAGAAAGAAATCCATGTGAAACATGAGGGGTGAGTACATGATCTCAGCTAATCCTGAGTGACTGTGGATGTAGAAGTCACCGATGGTGTCATCTCCACTACGTAAGGCAATATCCAGCGAGGACAGAAAGAGCAGGGACCCACCTCAGCCAGTAGGAACAGTGCAAAAATACAGAAAATACAGATATGAGAATGGAAACATTGGAGAGTGAGCAGAATTGGATAGACAGGCCGACACAAGGAGAGAGTCTTAGGAGTTAAAGGGTTTTTTTGTAACATAGAAGATGAGACTAAAGGCCATAAATAGATATGATCGAACACTGTTCGGATCAGCCGTTCCGAACAGCACGCTCCCATAGAAATGAATGGAAGCCCCTGGCACGTACACTTTGCCGGCGGCCGGTCGCCGTGCCAGGTGCTTCCATTCATTTCTATGGGAGCGTGCTGTTCGGAACGGCTGATCCGAACAGTGTTCGCTCATCTCTAGCAATAAATGCTTGACATATGAACGAATGAGCAAACAAACAAACATAACTGAAGATCTTTATGTATTTGGACCATTTTTTATCATTCCTGATATTTTCAGACTCATGCACAATATAGGTGTGTGAATGTTTACAAGGCTGGACCCAATCCTTCTGCACTCTCTGTGACACCGCTTTGGCCATGATTTGTGCCGATGAAATGGATTTGACTCTGAATATGGTTGTCCAAAGACATACAGTATACAGTATATAGCAATTGAGTATACAGATAGCAATAAATGCAACAAAAACCCCCAAAAAACCCAAAATGCAAAAACAGGTTTTAGTGAACTAAACATTGTTTAGTGTAGTCTTATAGAGTAGAAAGTACTGATGTGACCAATTAGGTTACTACAAAAAAAAAAACACTTAACAAATATGCACAATAATTTTAAAAGAATAATACTTTATCTGGTGTACACACATATTGACCAATGTCCTAGCATCCTTATAAACATATTTCCCGCAAAGGTTACACATAGTAAAATCAATAGTCAAAATTGGCACCGGTTTATGTAAACACTGCTTAATCTCATTAGAGATGTAAACATACTCACTTTAAACCATAAGATCCCACTATAGTTTATCTATAGAGCACATGTTGTGGGTCAATACCATTGACATCTAGCATATGGTTAGAGACCCCCAGTCAATCAGCTTCCTGGAGGTGTGTTCATCCTGAATCAGCAGGACACCAGGACCATGTTCAATTCTCTGGCCCACAGTGCTAGTCTATCATACAGATCATGACAATAGCCGCCTGATTAAGATTGTACTTAGTTGTGTAAAACAAAATAAAAACCATGCAGTGGCTATTCTGCTTCTATAGCACTTTTTAGGATTGGTAGCTCAGGAGAATATACCTCCGATTAAGAACTCTGAAATGAAATATATTATAGTAAGTGTCCTCCCTTCAATTATGCTACAATCCTAGCTCATAGAGCAAGCTCATTTGCAAGTCTACTTGGCCGCTTGGTCTTTGCCTCATACCTTCTTCAGACATTATAGGCTGCAGTGGCCATCCAATGATGAGATGTCCATTGGAAGAAAGGTATTATAGTAAGTGCCCTCCCTTCAATTATGCTAGAAGAATATAGCTGAAACTAAACTTCTATTGAGTTATGGGGTACATATGAGAGTACCACAGCTGGGGTTAGGGTCAGTCATATATATAACCATATAAAAGGTTAGAGATTGTTCTTATTATAAAAACAAATATACTCTTTAGTGTTATATAGGGTAAATTGATTATATTAACTCCACATATTCATATTTCATATAGGAAATGATAAAATAGTAATTACATAAATGAATTAATTGTATAATACATAAATATATGTGAAAAGATAATAAAAATGTATCTCGCTGAAAAAATATGGACTATATACATAACTACATACAAGTTGTAAATACATAAAGCCTATAGACATATTGTAACATATTGTAAATATATGGACATAATAATATAAATGGATAAAATCAATGTGTTGCCATAGATATAGCTCAAAAATCTGAGAGGATCAATATACATTTCCCAGGGATTCCTTATGCCCTAATGGAGAAAGGGTGTTCAGTGTAATATGTGCAATGCAAAAAATCTCTGGGCTCACAATTAGATAACAGGGCTGTATGTCTTGAGACACTATGTTTTACAAAGCCTTTGGCTATGTTGTGTCTGTGATTGTGCCCATTGCGGTGCCGCATTTTTTGCAAATAAATTGCACCCTCAAACATATTGTGTGTTAGAATAAATTGTGTACTGGATATAATAAAATCTCTGTGCACAAGCCAACTCTAAGTCTCTTGTTAGAAAAACAGGAAAATCAATAAACCTTAACTTCAGGCAAAAATGAAACAAATTCTTACTCGTCTGAGCGACTAAGTATACAGAAATTATAACCTAACACTATGTGTGACTTACTACCAGCCACACAAAAAACACAAGCACAAATTGGTCTCACCGGACTCAGGGTTACAAAACAGACCCAGGCACTTCCTTCAGGTCAGTCCAGGTCAGGCCCTATTCAAACTCAAGACAGGTCCTATTCATGTCCAGGTTTGAGTCAAATGAATGGGGCCATTGAAACACAGCTGCAGCACGGTGACACACAGATGATGTGGATGTCCTGTGTTGTCCAGCATGATGTAATGGTTACTCGGAAATGCATAACCTTAAATTTAGCTCCTAGGAGTTTTTCGGTCATACCCTCTGACATCTATAAATCTTTACAATCGGGGGGGGGGGGGGGTTACTGCTAGAAGTTTCTGGCCTTTTATGGGTTTTTTCTATATGTGAGTGTAACTTTTAGGTTCTGTGCAACTTAGTTCTTGCAGATGGCAGTATATTAAGTAACTTGCGCCTTAATAAAGTCGGGGCAGAGGGTTCTTCATGACCAAGTGTTTTCTTTTACAGTAATTCTCTGTTCACATGCCTGATTCAGAAGTTTATTCTTCAGATGCTTAGAAACTGGTTGGGTTTTTGTCTTGAATTACAGTGGTTCAGTCTGATGTAGCTTTTTGTTGCAGGGTTGGAGCCTTGTGGCTTTACTAAGGGAGCCATGTTGACACAGCCTGCTTCTGACTGATTCATTTAATTCATTATCTTTTGGATGGCCTTATGGCTGTAATTCAAACTTTGGTCCTAGGGCTGGTGCTCTTTATTATTTTCAGGCAGTTAAACTTTAAGGTTTTTTTGTGTTTCTAGATCCTAGCCTGTATGAATTGGATCATAATCACCCACCCATCACCAGTGGGATTAGCTTCTATGTTTTTTTCATTTAGCCAAGACTCCCTTTCTTTCCTTGTCAGTGCTTTACCTCAGCAGGGCGGAAAATTATTTTACAGACTTTCTAAGTCACAACAGTCTTCATAAGTTCAATGGTCCTTGAATCAGCAGGTCGTTGGCCAGATAATTTCCGCTTGGGGTGTCTCCTTGATAGACCTATTGCAAATTTTCAGAACTGAGAGGTGGAGAACTTTCTCGATGTCTCCTCTAGACCTAAACAGTTGGAATAGACGCCTTCTTCCAGTCTTAGAAGAAGGGTCTCCTTGATGCTTTCCCTCTCTAAAGTTAATCCACAGGACTTTGAGAAGGATCAAGGAAGAGGGATCTATTGTAATGCTCATCACATGCTTCTGTCCCAAGACAGTATGGTGTCCTGGCTCCAGATGTGCTCTATTAGCAGATCCTTGAGTCATGCAAGAGTGGATAGATCTCCTTTCACAGGGCCCAGTTCTTTTCTTGACTTCTTGGCTTTTGAAAAGAGTATCTTGGAAAGTAAAGTATTGTTGCAGCAGATAGTTACAGCTGAAAACAGGTTACCTCTCAAACATGCTTGAGAAACAGGAAAGCTCCCTTTCTTTTGCTGAGAGAGAATTTCTCCAAGAAGGCCTGTCTAAAATTCCTAGTACACTAAGAGGTCTTTGCTCTTGGAGCCTGGCTGATCACCCCCTAGGTCAAGAGATTTGACAAGACTGTCTTCTTCTTTAGATGTAGACTTCCCTTCTGGGAGCTAAATTTAGTTCTTATTGCATAGTATCGAACCCCTTTGAACCTTTGCTCTCTTTTTTCTCCTCTCCTTGAAGTTGGCCTTCCTATTGGCCATTAGTTCAACTAACAGAAGAGAAAGTTACAGTTTTTCAATGAATCAATCCTTCAATATTATCTTGAAGGACATTTGAAGGTATTTATTTCTCACAATTCTATCTCCCTACTGAAGGTAGTATCCAGGTTTCATTGTCCCAAAAAACCCCACAATACTTTCTTGCTCCAATCCTAGCTCATAGAACAGGTTGTTCTGCTATTGCTGGTATCAATGTCCACTTGACTCTGTGTCTGTTTCCCTGGCAGAGAGGGCTAGAGTATCATTAGAGCAAATTTGCAGGCTATTTAGCCACTTGGTCTTTGCCTCATACCTTCTTCAGACCTTATAAGCTGCAGTGGCCATCCAATGATGAGATGTCCATTGGAAGAAAGGTATTATAGTAAGTGCGCTCCCTTCAATTATGCTAGTTTATTCTCTCCAGGTGTGCTGTACTTGACAAGACTACCAGTAATCATTTTTCCTCTTTTTTCCAATGATGGCATTCATAATTATCGAATCTGCTCCTTTGTCACCCCTGAAACCACAATTATGCTAGTCCATGCGCTCATAATCTCCTACTTAGATTACTGTAACACCCTTCTCCATGGCCTCTCAGCGAACACTCTCACCCCCCTCTAGTCCACCTTAAACTGCGCTGCTCTCCCCCCATTCTTCATCGGTCGCACCTGCCCACGCGTAACCTCAGATCCTCCAAAGACCTCCTACTCCATTCTGCTCTTATCTGCTCTTCACATAACCGTCTCCAAGATTTCTCTCGTGCATCTTCCATATTCTCGAACTCCTTACTAAGATACATAAGACTGAACCCCATAATCACAGGCTTCAAGATGGCCCTGAAGACTTTACAGGAAAGACTACAACTTCCAATAACACTACACCATATCACCATCTGAACTCTCCCCTCTGCTTCTATCTCTATCCCTCTTCCCTCATAGATTGTAAGCCCTTGCGGGCAGGGCCCTCTATCCCATTGTGCAAGTCGGTCATTGTTAGTGTTATATTTGTTTGTATTGTAAGTCGATGGCTGGTCAGATAATGGAGGGGATATACATTGATGTACATATACAAGTGTATCTTTTGTTTTTTGTTTTTATTAACACAGATCTGATGAAGGGGTATGTGGTTGTTTACAAAACCCGGAAATGTGTTGTCCTTTAATAAACGAATCGATATTCATCATTTGTGTTGTTGCATCTGAGGAGAGTGCCACCCAATTTTCACTTCACTGTTCATCAGTGTACACACAGTGTACATATCGCCTTTACGTCCATCCCACATGCCACATATAGGCGCTAGAAGCTTGAAAATGTAATAATTAGGGACACCTGATACTTCTTAGATTTCTATAACTTTTATAGAAACGCACCCGTTTTTGAAAACCGTAGAATGTCAGATATACCAGGGAAAACATTGGTGTCATCTTTATATGTTTAGGCTGAGGCCCCACGTTGCGGAAAAGCAGCTTTTTCCATTGCAGATTTTGCTGTAGTTTGTCGGGAACAGAGGAATAAAAAAATCATTTTCTCCTCATCCTACACAGTCAGCTGTTTAAAATGAAAGCGCGAGTATATGGCCCTCCAGTGATCTAAATCTATGAGGGCTGCAGGCATCATTTTGGAACCCTCATGCCTCGGGAGTTAGACCTGTTTAAAGTCACAATGTCCCTGAAGATGTCCTACTCGGGATGAACTTTCATGTACTTGGCTCATCTTCTGAGAAGGACACATTCAGAATAGGGTTGAGCGATCGTGTTTGGAAACGATTGGATTCGGATCGTCGATCGAGAAAATTTCACGATCGCGATTGGAATTCCGAACACGATCTTTTTAGGTGGGATCGAGATCGGTGATTATTTCCCACAATGCTTTGCTACTGGCCAAGCATTGTGGGAAAAGCTAACAATGTTAGCCTTCACACTGAGAATACGATCGGCTCATTGTGAACGTAATCTCGTTCAGAATGACCGGTGTTAAAACAGATCCCATTGATTTCTATGGGTGCCGGCATACGTGTGCTCCCCATTGAAATCAATGGGAGGCTTTTTAACCTATTTCTTTCCATTGGAGACCAGCTAACATCTCCAGTAGATACTTACCTGCAGAGATGGCTGGTCCCGTGTCTGGTGTTCTCGGTCTTCTTTGCCTCGCTGCCCCCGCCTCCCAGGTTAGTGTTAAAGACCTAGGAAGAAGGTGGGCTTGTGGTTTAGGAGAGTGTGGGTGGGTACAGGGCGGGGAGACGTGACGTCTCCCCTCCCAGTACCTGCCCACACTCTCCTAACCTGGGAGGCGGGGGCAGCGAGGCGAAGAAGAACGAGAACACGGGGCACTGGACCAGCCATCTCTGCAGGTAAGTGGACACCAGAGGGGACTAAGTAGACAAGGATTAAAAAAAAAATCCTCCGGCTACTTAGTGATTAAAAAAAATCACTACACAGTGTGGATTCTAACATATAAGCGTTCAATTGTTAGATTCCATATATCTGTATAGTGAATAGGAATGTTTTTAAAAATCTGATCTCCGATTAGTAAAAAAATCTCATTGACTTGCATTGGGATCGGAATTGGGATCGAGATCGGGTTCAAATGAAAAATGATCGGAAATCGGATTTCAAAATCGATCCTGAAAAGTCAAGATCGGCTCAACCCTAGTTCAGAACTATAGAAGAGTTTATTTGATCTGTCCTAGTTTTTACTTCATTGTTCTGAATCTAATATAATGAAAGATGTAAAAAAAAAAAATCAGATATACACTTTCTCCCATATTGTTTGTAATTGTTTTATACGTAAGATGAAGTTGTGCCTGCGGGACTTTCTCTTCTGCTTTAAAAATAAAGAAATAAAGAAAGAAGAAAGTGTGTTTACTAGAGATGAGCGAACACTAAAATGTCCGAGGTTCGAAATCTGATTCGAACAGCCGCACACTGTTTGACTGTACGAACGGATTTCGAACCCCATTATAGTCTATGGGGGGAAATGCTCATTTCAGGGGTATGCAAAATTCGATGAAATGATACTTACCAAGTCCACGAGTGACGGTCGGGCTGGATTCTCCTTGAAGTCTTCTCCCGGCGCAGCGTCCCCGCGTCTTCTTCCGGCTGGAATTCACTCTGCCTAGGCATCGGGGCCTAGAAAGAACTGACTGCGCATGTGCGGTCGGCTCTGCTTGGCCCGACGCCTGAGCAGAACCGACTGCGCATGCGAGGGCATGCCCACGCATGTGCAGTCGGCTCTGCCTAGGCCGGATGCCTAGGCAGAGTGAATTCCAGCTGGAAGACGCCGCGGGGACGCTGCACGGAGAAGACTTCTAAAGGTAAGAGAAGAACCAGCGTTGATTGGCAGAATGTATAGCATTCTGCCAATCAACGCTGGTTCTGCATCGAACCTTAAACTTCGAACAGCTAGTAGTGTTCGATCGAGTACGAGTATTTCGAATACCGTAGTATTCGATCGAACACCTACTCGATCGAACACTACTAGCTCATCTCTAGTGTTTACATTAAAGTGAATGATGTCAGAATGTGCTTCATCTGCATCCATCATTATATTAGTTTTTCAGTCGGTTGTTCTCATCCTATGATGAGTTCGGATAAAACAAACTTAGAGGAAATTCATTTGAACTAAGCCTATGTCACAGATCATATTTTCCCTGCATGTCAAATCCTCTCTGCACAAGCCAATGACTTCATTAGTGAGATAACTGGATTTCCTAACATCTTGCTAAATAAGCCGTGTCCAAGGTTTTTTGTGATAGCAAACTGATTATTTTCAGTTCCCTTTCACAGTACAGGATCATGCTGTCACTGTGACATCTACAGTGTCATCAATCCTCCATGGAAGTTAACAAGCTGCAAACACTAAGACCATTTCCTTAGCGCTCTCATTTATTTGCTGGTGTTGTGAAGTGGTTATAAATGAGATTCTCTGTCCAGAATGTTTAGGTAAATATATGACATTGTAGCTTTGACTCTCTTTGTTTCTCTCTCTGCTGTATAGAGACAAACAGTATATAACAACATTAGATAAATTACTAGACTGCCTACAGTGATATTCGTAAATGAAATAATACTCACATCTTCTCTTCATCCATCAGAGTCCCGGGGTATGGTTTGCTATATACAGTTATCCCTTAAAAAAAAAAAAATAAATAAATAAAAATATATAAATAACATTAAAAATTACAAACGTTTGTTAATGCATATTAAAGGGATCCTATCTTTTAAATCAATTTTTTCTGCTCATCACATAGGAATAGCCTTAAGTAAGGCTATTCATCTCCTACCTTTAGATGTCTTCTCCGCCCCGCTATTCCGTAGAAATCAATCCCAGTTTTCGCTGGTATGCAAATGAGTTCTCTCGCAGTACTGAGGGCAGGCCCCAGCGCTCAAACAGCACTGGGGGCATCCCCAATGCTGCAAGAGAAATCTCCAGCGTCACCTCCATCTTCTTCCGGAATGGGGTCTTCACGCGTCTTCTTCCGAGGGTTGGCTTCAAACTGCTAGGCCAAGGGCAAAGCCAACAGCGCATGCCCGCCACAAGAAATTATACAGTATTGTAAGCTGCCATTTTCTTGTGGCCGGCGGGCATGCGTAGTCAGCTTTGTCCTAGGCCCGAGGCCTAGCAGTTTTAAGCCAACCCTCGGAAGAAGACGCGTGAAGACCCGCTGGAGACGCTGGAGATTTCTCTCGCAGCATTGGGGACGCCTGCAATGCTGTGAGAGAATTAATTTGCCTACCGGCGAAAACCGGGATTTCTACAGAACAGCGGTGCAGAGAAGACATCTAAAGTTAGTAGAAGAATGGCCTTTCTTAAGGCTATTCCTACGTGATAAGCAGAAAAAATTTGGTTTAAATGATAGGATCCCTTTAAAGATACTCATGTTTATTTGAGAATCAAAGGGCTTGTACCCTCACTGATAAAGTAAAGTTTATTTCTGTTTCTCTTCCTGGGGTCATTGCAATTTGTTGGGGAAGAGATTAGTAACCAGCGGTAATATTTCTTCTCGAGAGCGATGCAGTCCCTATGTATAGATTTTTAATTTATGCATCAAATAAATATACTTTGCACATAACTCAGGTGCCTTACGTGCATTTTAACCCATATCTAATTTTAGCTTTTCCAACCAATAAAAATGTTTTCCTATCTGTGGTTTTTATAGGTTACTTTGTAGCAGTATGACACTTTATATTGTGCAGAAGTTGTATTTATATATAGGAATTATACTAATTATTAGAGATGAGCGAACAGTGTTCTATCGAACACATGTTCAATCGGATATCAGGCTGTTCGATGTGTTCGATTCGAATCGAACATCACGTGGCAAACTCCAAAAAAATTCGATTCCCTTCCCACCTTCCCTGGCGCTTTTTTTGCACCAATAACAGCGCAGGGGAGGTGGGACAGGAACTACGACACCGGAGGCATCAAAAAAAATCGGAAAAAGTCATTGGCTGCCGAAATCAGGTGACCTCCATTTTAGACGAATAGTGGATTTCAAATCCGGGTCATATGAGAATGTGAACTTTGTGACTAAGAGACAGAGATAGATGTACAGGCAGGGTTAGCTAGGGATAACCTTTATTTAGGTAGGAATGTTATTAAAAATAACTTTTTGGGGCTCTATCAGGTGTGTAATTGTGATTTTTGTGACATAAACTTTTTCCAATAGGAATGCATTGGACAGCGCTGATTGGCCAGAGTACGGAATTCGACCAATCAGCGCTGGCTCTGCTGGAGGAAGCGGAGTCTAAGATCGCTCCACACCAGTCTCCATTCAGGTCCGACCTTAGACTCTGCCTCCTCCGGCAGAGCCAGCGCTGATTGGCCGATGGCTGGCCAATGCATTCCTATGCGAATGCAGAGACTTAGCAGTGCTGAGCCAGTTCTGCTCAACTACACATCTGATGCACACTCGGCTCTGCTACATCTGATGTAGCATCTGATGTAGCATCTGATGTAGCAGAGCCGAGGGTGCACTAGAACCCCTGTGCAAACTCAGCTCACGCTAATAGAATGCATTGGCCAGCGCTGATTGGCCAATGCATTCTATTAGCCCGATGAAGTAGAGCTGAATGTGTGTGCTAAGCACACACATTCAGCTCTACTTCATCGGGCTAATAGAATGCATTGGCCAGCGCTGATTGGCCAGAGTACGGAACTCGACCAATCAGCGCTGGCTCTGCTGGAGGAGGCGGAGTCTAAGATCGCTCCACACCAGTCTCCATTCAGGTCCGACCTTAGACTCCACCTCCTCCAGCAGAGCCAGCGCTGATTGGCCGAAGGCTGGCCAATGCATTCCTATGCGAATGCAGAGACATAGCAGTGCTGAGCCAGTTCTGCTCAACTACACATCTGATGCACACTCAGCTCTGCTACATCAGATGTAGTATCTGATGTAGCATCTGATGTAGCAGGGCCGAGGGTGCACTAGAACCCCTGTGCAAACTCAGCTCACGCTAATAGAATGCATTGGCCAGCGCTGATTGGCCAGAGTACGGAACTTGACCAATCAGCGCTGGCTCTGCTGGAGGAGGCGGAGTCTAAGATCGCTCCACACCAGTCTCCATTCAGGTCCGACCTTAGACTCCGCCTCCTCCGGCAGAGCCAGCGCTGATTGGCCGAAGGCTGGCCAATGCATTCCTATGCGAATGCAGAGACTTAGCAGTGCTGAGCCAGTTCTGCTCAACTACACATCTGATGCACACTCAGCTCTGCTACATCAGATGTAGCAGAGCCGAGTGTGCATCAGATGTGTAGTTGAGCAGAACTGGCTCAGCACTGCTAAGTCTCTGCATTCGCATAGGAATGCATTGGCCAGCCTTCGGCCAATCAGCGCTGGCTCTGCCGGAGGAGGCGGAGTCTAAGGTCGGACCTGAATGGAGACTGGTGTGGAGCGATCTTAGACTCCGCCTCCTCCAGCAGAGCCAGCGCTGATTGGTCGAATTCCGTACTCTGGCCAATCAGCGCTGGCCAATGCATTTCTATGAGGAAAAGTTAGCTTGCGAAAATCGCAAGCTGACAGGGATTTCCATGAAATAAAGTGACTTTTATGCCCCCAGACATGCTTCCCCTGCTGTCCCAGTGTCATTCCAGGGTGTTGGTATCATTTCCTGGAGTGTCATAGTGGACTTGGTGACCCTCCAGACACGGATTTGGGTTTCCCCCTTAACGAGTATATATTCCCCATAGACTATAATGGGGTTCGAAACCCGTTCGAACACTCGAACAGTGAGCGGCTGTTCAAATCGAATTTCGAACCTCGAACATTTTAGTGTTCGCTCATCTCTACTAATTATATGTAATTGTTTTTTACTTAGAAGAAATAAAAACTTTTTCAATAATAAAATATTTTGTAAGAATATTTCTTTAACTTTTTAAATTTTTTTTTTTTACTATTTAATGTTTCTAAATTCTATTTGACCTTTTACGGTAAAACCATTTAGTTCCATGGTCAATGTTGACATTTGAGGAGTTTTTGAGGATTCCTGTTAACATGTATAAAACTCAAAACGACAAAGATTAGAGATTGAAGAGTAACTACATAAAGGATTAACCCTCACTTCTCCATAGGAAAGATCATACTACATAGTGAAAATTGCAGTCTCCATGGATATAGGGAGAAGAAAGGTTAATTTTCTTACACAAGGTAAAGAGGCATGAACTGGACTAGATTGAAGAACTCAGGCGGCAGTATAAAGAGGGGAGAAAACGCCTTGAGGAGGAACAACCAGTGGAGGTCACGTGGTACTTCACTTTTGGAAGAAGTACAGTGGGGCAAAAAAGTATTTAGTCAGTCACCAATAGTGCAAGTTCCACCACTTAAAAAGATGAGAGGCGTCTGTAATTTACATCATAGGTAGACCTCAACTATGAGAGACAAAATGAGAAAACAAATCCAGAAAATCACATTGTCTGATTTTGTAAGAATTTATTTGCAAATTTTGGTGGAAAATAAGTATTTGGTCAGTAACAAAATTTCATCTCAATACTTTGTTATATATCCTTTGTTGGCAATGACAGAGGTCAAACGTTTTCTGTAAGTCTTCACAAGGTTGGCACACACTGTTGTTGGTATGTTGGCCCATTCCTCCATGCAGATCTCCTCTAGAGCAGTGATGTTTTGGGGCTGTCGCTTGGCAACACGGACTTTCAACTCCCTCCAAAGGTTTTCTATAGGGTTGAGATCTGGAGACTGGCTAGGCCACTCCAGGACCTTGAAATGCTTCTTACAAAGCCACTCCTTCGTTGCCCTGGCGGTGTGCTTTGGATCATTGTCATGTTGAAAGACCCAGCCACGTTTCATCTTCAATGCCCTTGCTGATGGAAGGAGGTTTGCACTCAAAATCTCACAATACATGGCCCCATTCATTCTTTCATGTACCCGGATCAGTCGTCCTGGCCCCTTTGCAGAGAAACAGCCCTAAAGCATGATGTTTCCACCCCCATGCTTTACAGTAGGTATGGTGTTTGATGGATGCAACTCAGTATTCTTTTTCCTCCAAACACGTAAAGTGGTATTTCTACCAAACAGTTCCAGTTTGGTTTCATCAGACCATAGGACATTCTCCCAATACTCTTCTGGATCATCCAAATGCTCTCTAGCAAACTTCAGACGGGCCCGGACATGTACTGGCTTAAGCAGTGGGACACGTCTGGCACTGCAGGATCTGAGTCCCTGGCGGCATACTGTGTTACTGATGGTAGGCTTTGTAACATTGGTCCCAGCTCTCTGCAGTTCATTCACTAGGTCCCCCCGCGTTGTTCAGGGATTTTTGCTCACCGTTCTTGTGATCATTTTGACCCCACGGGGTGAGATTTTGCGTGGAGCCCCAGAGCGAGGGAGATTATCAGTGGTCTTGTATGTCTTCCATTTTCTAATTATTGCTCCCACAGTTGATTTCTTCAATCCAAGCTGGTTGCCTATTGCAGATTCAGTCTTCCCAGCCTGGTGCAGGGCTACAATTTTGTTTCTGGTGTCCTTTGACAGCTCTTTGGTCTTCACCATAGTGGAGTTTGGAGTCTGACTGTTTGAGGGTGTGCACAGGTGTCTTTTTATACTGATAACAAGTTTAAACAGGTGCCATTACTACAGGTAATGAGTGGAGGAAAGAGGAGCCTCTTAAAGAAAAAGTTACAGGTCTGTGAGAGCCAGAAATCTTGATTGTTTGTAGGTGACCAAATACTTATTTTCCACCATAATTTGCAAATAAATTCTTACAAAATCAGACAATGTGATTTTCTGGATTTGTTTTCTCATTTTGTCTCTCATAGTTGAGGTCTACCTATGATGTAAATTACAGACGCCTCATCTTTTTAAGTGGTGGAACTTGCACTATTGGTGACTGACTAAATACTTTTTTGCCCCACTGTATACCTTTACCCAAACTTTCTTATTACTTTATTTTATCTCCTTACAGTCTGTGCCCCGGGAGATGTTGCATGGAAATACAGCAGTTACTAACTATCTGTTCTCCCTGCAATGAACAAGCTGGATACGGCCAAAATTGTATCGGCCTTTGTCAACTGAACAAATCCTGCTTATCGCTATCAGAAAGGAGTTCATATAATATCAAGATCTTTCTGGGGCAACACGGTGGCTCAGTGTTTAGCTTTGCAGCGCTGCAGTCCTGGGTTCGAATCCCACCAGGAACAACATCTGCAAGGAGTTTGTATGTTCTCCCTGTGTTTGTGTGGATTTCCTCCCATTCTACAAAGCCATACTGATAGGGAAAAAAAAAGTACATTGTGATCCCTATATGGGACTGACAATCAACATAAAAAAAGAGATCTTTCTCTGACTAATCCATGGTGAACACTTAAAATGTATACTTAATATATGTATCCATGACAGAAAAAATGTTCAGTAGAAAACATTTACTCTGGCAGATTCCTTTTGTGTAGTGTAAGTTGCGTGAAATTTGCAGTCTGTGGCTGGTCTACTGTTCATGTGTGAAACTTTTTTTCTTTTGTTTCATTTTTATATATTGTATGTCTCTGGGTCCACAAAAAACAAATGATATTAATGTCTTTAATTTTTTTATTCACAGATCCATAGACTTTTATGGGTTTCAGATTCTATTACTGTGTTCAGATCAATATCTTAAGCTACAGACAGATACCATATATTAGTTATAATCTTTGATTCATATATCATTTTTGCATAATGTGCAGCAAAAAGAAAAAGTTGGAAATTTTGTATGTAACAACTGATTTTGGTCTGCACCATGATAACTGCCATCATCAAAAGAAAAGAATGAACATATTTATATAATAATCTTCATGCTTTTCTTTTGTTGATAGCAAATTTAAAGAGAACCTGCACTATATCCTATTAATGTGTGTTTGGATGTTTGGATGTTTGTTCCTCAATCACGCAAAACCCGCTCGACCGATTTGGCTGAAAGTTTCCACAAACATAGTTAATATACCCGATTGCGCAATAGGCTACTTTTTGTCACAATAGCGCACATACGTTTGTGCCAGGACCCCCACAAAACCCAAACTCACACCACCATCTCTGCAATCTCACACACTTTGGACCATAGCAAGCCACAAAATTCATATTGCCCTCTACAGCCTAGCCCCTAACCCCACACAAACACATATACATACAGTCCTATGAAAAAGTTTGGGCACCCCTAATAATCTTAATCAATTTTTGTTCTCATTGATCATTTGAGAGTTGTTTGTGGGATGCTTTGAAGCGGGCTGTCCATGCTCGGCGACCATTAAACTTAACTGAACTTGAATTGTTTTGTAAAGAGGAATGGTCCAAAATACCTTCATCCAGGATCCAGGAACTGATTAAAAGCTACAGGAAGCGACTAGAGGCTGTTATCTTTGCAAAAGGAGGATCGACTAAATATTAATGTCACTTTTCTGTTGAGGTGCCCATACTTTTGCACCGGTCAAATTTTGGTTTAATGCATATTGCACATTTTCTGTTAGTACAATAAACCTCATTTCAATCCTGAAATATTACTGTGTCCATCAGTTATTAGATATATCAAACTGAAATGGCTGCTGCAAACGCCAAAATATTTAGAACTAAAAATGATTAAGATTAATAGGGGTGCCTAAACTTTTTCATAGGACTGTATACTTTACCACTTTGCCCCTCACCTTAACGATACTCCAGGAGGCTCTCTTTAACACTCCGGAGCAGCCATGTTTGCCGACCCCCACCGCTCTGACAATCCGCGACACCGCCCACCCATTTCAATACCCCTAGGCGGTCTAATAAATGCAAAAAAAAGTTTAAAAAAGTTAAAAAATAAATAAAAAAAAATAAAAAGGATTAAAAATTCAAATCACCCCCCCTTTCCCTAGAACACATATAAAAGTAGTTAAAAACTGTGAAACACATACATGTTAGGTATCCCTGCGTCGGAAATCGCCCGCTCTACAAAGCTATACAAATATTTTTCCTGTTCGGTAAACGCTGTAGCAGGAAAAATGGTCAAAAGTGTGAAACCACCGTTTTTTCACTGTTTTGATTCTGATAAAAATTTGAATAAAAAGTGATCAAAGCAATAACATGTCCCGAAAATGGTAGAACTACAAAGTACACCCGGTCCCGCATATTTTACTATGTGAAATATGACTGTCACCTATTGAACACAATTAGCCTAATTGTATATTTCACTAGGAAAGAGCAGTGGAATTCTCTACCCCAGTTTCGGCACTGATGCCACTGAATACGACCTTTAGTCCATATTTATCCCGGACGAGCATGCTCAGTTTCTCTCTTTTTTTTTCTACTAGCTGTTTATAAGAGAGAAGGTACCAATATATAGAAAGTCTCCCAGCCTTGTGGTGACAAAAATCATGTAGGATATGCCACAGAAAGCTTGCAAACCACAAACTGTAGCACAACTGATAGGTGCCTCCTTTTCAGACTGTAGTAGAATAGGACGTGACACAATGAATCAGCACTGAGTCATCTGCAATAGTGAACTAACATTATATATAATGAAGTACTTTATTATTATAAATCAGTAGTGACATTCTTTTTTCTTGACAGATTGGCAGTGGATATGACCATGAATGAAGAATCTTTCTATGGTATGGTGCTTTCCAGAAACGCAGCCATGATTACTGTAGCCAGATTATCTTTGTCCAATGGTGCTGTGCGCAAAGCACTGAAATCTATGACAGTTCATCAATGGAGTAGATTTCGGGCATCATTCAGGCCAGTAAACTGGTGTAAATGATCATAAATAGGGTTGAGCCGATCTTGAGATTTCAGGATAGTTTTTAAAATCCGATTTCTGATCATTTTTCATCCAAACCTGATCCCGATCTCAATTCCGATCCTAATGCAAGTCAATGGGATTTTTTTAATGATTTAAAATCGGAATAGGCTAGTGTTTCTGATGCTGGGGCGGGGCTTGTTGTGGCTTAGGAGAATGTGTGCAGGTACAGGGCGGGGAGACGTGAATGATGCCACAACAAGCCCCACCTTCTCCCAGCATTTGCAACACTTGCCTAGGAAGGCGGGGTGCATACGGCGCTCTGCCAGTCTTTGAATGACAGAAGAGAAGATAGAGAACAACGGCTGGGAGCTCCGGGGAGCAGCAGCGGTTTTTTGCAGCTAAGGTTGAGCGATCAGGATTGGAATTCTGTTCCCGATCTTTTTTAGGCGAGATCGGAACCTGATCGTGATCGTGAAATATACTTGATCGCCGATTGAGATCTGATCTTTTCTGTTCCTGATCGCTCAACCCTAATCATAAATATGGCAAAGACAATCACCCTGCTCAGGCTATGACCCCCTGGAAAGTATCATTGGTGGCATAAATGACAAAGACGTGCATGGAGAATTCACATGGCTTTAAAAGGTTTCCCTCATGAGATCATACCCTTACACATAACTGAACTAGGTTATTAGAATCTAATAAATATGAAAGGACTGTTGTGCAGGTGTCAAGAGCATGACATGTACGTTCTTCTTAGTTTTGGGATAGGCATGAAAGTATCAAAGGACTATTATTTGTCTATGGAAATCTGAAGCAACTTTGGGAAGGAGGTCAAATCTAATCTGAGTACTGTTCTGTGATCCAAGATCTTCAGATGTAGTTCTTTAATGGGTAAGCTCTGGATGTCTCCAAATGATTTATTTGGCTATAGTAATGGATTTAAGAAAAAGCTGCATTTAGAGAAATAAAGTTTAAGTTTAACTCTTCTATGGGCTCAAAAAGACTTTTATCAAACCCCTGTGAAACTAGATCTAATTCCCAATGAGGAACCAGAGAAGAAAAAGGTTATAATCTTGTAAGAGCTTTTCCTTGTTATCAGTTACTAAACTCCCTCAAAGTATTGACTCAATAAGTAGGTTTCCCAACCTGTTTGACCATAGTGCTTCTTGAACCAGGGGGTTCAATTTATCTTACAACTACCCTACCCTACTTACCTACAACTACTTTCTATTTGGGAACTGGATCAGGGGAACCACAATACGGATCCCTTGTCTGCCAACTTATGCAAGGCTCTCCCTGGCCTGGTGAGAAGATAAAATCATATGTTTAGATTCCAATTCTGAATGGTCGAAGAAGATTCTCTACTGGGGAAGATTTATTGATGATGCGTAAAAAGGAACTAAGTAAACTAAGTATGACTTCAAGAACTTAATAAAAGGACTTAATAATAACAAGGTGATTTCACATCCAAGTTATTGGATCTTCTCATTACTAAGACTGAGGCCGGATTTTTGGATACAATTGTATTCCAAAAATCAAAGGCAACAACTTTACTCTTTAAATGTGAGAGAGACCACATATTGTCCCTGAAAATGGGAATCCATAATGGACAGTTTTTCTCAGAAACTACTCCACCTTTGCCAACTTAAAAAAAAAAAGAATCAGATTTGTTGTTGGAGAGATTCTTGGATAGAGACTACCCTCAGAAAGTTGTGGTAAGAGCTAACTAAGCAGCGACAAAAAGCCAAGATTTACTGACCTCAAGTAATGGTGAATAGAAAAAAAAAACAATACGAATCATTGGATCAGATCATTGTAGATCCAACAAAGTGAGACAGATCCTGTGAAACCATATGGAGATTCTCACAATGGATGAGGAAACAAAAGGATGTCAGAAAGTTAAACCTAGACCTATGATCATTTTTTGACGTGGTCAAAGATCTAAGGGATCGATTGCTGCACAACCATTTCTCCATAAGACTGGAGGAGACATAGCTGAGAAAACATCCACGGATGTACTAATGTGATGAACACAAAGCATGTAAATACATCCAACAAGAAAAATGCCTTCAGAGCATGAGTACTGGCAAAAAAAAAAGATAGAATTAAGCAATTGTAAAACTAAAGAGGTGGTGTACATGGCTACATGTAGTTGCCCAATTATGTTGGGAAAACAAAATGGAAACTTCAGAGTAGGAAACTAGATCACTAGCTACAATTAATAGGAAATATAAATCACCATTGGCCCATTGTATGTGGTCAAAAAACTTAAAAGAACTTAAATTTATGGGTAGTGAGTAGAGATGAGCGAACAGTGTTCTATCGAACTCATGTTCGATCGGATATTAGGCTGTTCGGCATGTTCGAATCGAATCGAACACCGCGTGGTAAAGTGCGCCATTACTCGATTCCCCTCCCACCTTCCCTGGCGCCTTTTTTGCTCCAATAACAGCACAGGGTAGGTGGGACAGGAACTACGACACCGGTGACGTTGAAAAAAGTAGGCAAAACCCATTGGCTGCCGAAAACATGTGACCTCTAATTTAAAAGAACAGCGCCGCCCAGCTTCGCGTCATTCTGAGCTTGCAATTCACCGAGGACGGAGGTTTCCGTCCAGTTAGCTAGGGGTTAGATTCTGGGTAGGCAGGGACAGGCTAGGATAGGAAGGAGAAGACAACCAACAGCTCTTATAAGAGCTAAATTCCAGGGAGAAGCTTGTCAGTGTAACGTGGCACTGACGGGCTCAATCGCCGCAACCCAGCTTTCCCAGGATCCTGAATGGAATACACTGTCAGTGTATTCCCGTATACCCGATATATACCCCCGATACCCGTTCCAACGGTGTGCCCCCCCACCTTCACCCCAGAAATACCCTGCAAGTCCCCTAGCAATAGGATTGGGGCTATATACACCCACTATTTTTGCTACTGCCATATAGTGCCATTGTCTCACTGGGAATTCAAAGAATATATTGGGCTTACATATAACTTCAATTCCAGGGAGAAGCTTGTCAGTGTAATGTGGCACTGACGGGCTCAATCGCCGCAACCCAGCTTTCCAAGGATCCTGAATGGAACACACTGACAGTGTATTCCCGTATACCCCATATATACACCCCAAATCCCCGTTCCAACGGTGTGCCCCCCCACCTTCACCTCAGAAATACCCTGCAAGTCCCCTAGCAATAGAATTGGGGCTATATACACCCACAATTTTTGCTACTGGTATATAGTGCCATTGTCTGACTGGGAATTCAAAGAATATATTGGGGTGACGTGCACCCACAATTTTTGCTACTGCTATACAGTGCCATTGTCTCACTGGGAATTCAAAGAATATATGGGGGTTATGTGCACCCACAATTTTTAATACTGGTATACAGTGCCATTGTCTGACTGGGAATTCAAAGAATATATGGGGGTTACGTGCACCCACAATTTTTAATACTGCTATACAGTTCCTTTGTCTCACTGGGAATTCAAAGAATATATGGGGGTTATGTGCACCCACAATTTTTAATACTGGTATACAGTGCCATTGTCTGACTGGGAATTCAAAGAATATATGGGGGTTATGTGCACCCACAATTTTTACTACTGGTATACAGTGCCATTGTCTGACTGGGAATTCAAAGAAAATATGGGGGTTATGTGCACCCACAATTTTTAATACTGGTATATAGTGCCATTGTCTGACTGGGAATTCAAAGAATATATGGGGGTTACGTGCACCCACAATTTTTACTACTGGTATACAGTGCCATTGTCTCACTGGGAATTCAAAGAATATATGGGGGTTATGTGCACCCACAATTTTTACTACTGGTATACAGTGCCATTGTCTGACTGGGAATTCAAAGAATATATGGGGGTTATGTGCACCCACAATTTTTAATACTGGTATATAGTGCCATTGTCTGACTGGGAATTCAAAGAATATATGGGGGTTACGTGCACCCACAATTTTTACTACTGGTATACAGTGCCATTGTCTGACTGGGAATTCAAAGAATATATGGGGGTTACGTGCACCCACAATTTTTAATACTGCTATACAGTTCCATTGTCTCACTGGGAATTCAAAGAATATATGGGGGTTATGTGCACCCACAATTTTTAATACTGGTATACAGTGCCATTGTCTGACTGGGAATTCAAAGAATATATGGGGGTTACGTGCACCCACAATTTTTAATACTGCTATACAGTTCCATTGTCTCACTGGGAATTCAAAGAATATATGGGGGTTATGTGCACCCACAATTTTTAATACTGGTATATAGTGCCATTGTCTGACTGGGAATTCAAAGAATATATGGGGGTTACGTGCACCCACAATTTTTGCTACTGCTATACAGTTCCATTGTCTCACTGGGAATTCAAAGAATATATGGGGGTTATGTGCACCCACAATTTTTAATACTGGTATACAGTGCCATTGTCTGACTGGGAATTCAAAGAATATATGGGGGTTACGTGCACCCACAATTTTTAATACTGCTATACAGTTCCTTTGTCTCACTGGGAATTCAAAGAATATATGGGGGTTATGTGCACCCACAATTTTTAATACTGGTATACAGTGCCATTGTCTGACTGGGAATTCAAAGAATATATGGGGGTTACGTGCACCCACAATTTTTAATACTGCTATACAGTTCCTTTGTCTCACTGGGAATTCAAAGAATATATGGGGGTTATGTGCACCCACAATTTTTAATACTGGTATACAGTGCCATTGTCTGACTGGGAATTCAAAGAATATATGGGGGTTATGTGCACCCACAATTTTTAATACTGGTATACAGTGCCATTGTCTGACTGGGAATTCAAAGAATATATGGGGGTTATGTGCACCCACAATTTTTACTACTGGTATACAGTGCCATTGTCTGACTGGGAATTCAAAGAATATATTGGGGTGACGTGCACCCACAATTTTTAATACTGGTATACAGTGCCATTGTCTGACTGGGAATTCAAAGAATATATGGGGGTTACGTGCACCCACAATTTTTAATACTGCTATACAGTTCCTTTGTCTCACTGGGAATTCAAAGAATATATGGGGGTTATGTGCACCCACAATTTTTAATACTGGTATACAGTGCCATTGTCTGACTGGGAATTCAAAGAATATATTGGGGTTATGTGCACCCACAATTTTTAATACTGGTATACAGTGCCATTGTCTGACTGGGAATTCAAAGAATATATGGGGGTTACGTGCACCCACAATTTTTAATACTGCTATACAGTTCCTTTGTCTCACTGGGAATTCAAAGAATATATGGGGGTTATGTGCACCCACAATTTTTAATACTGGTATACAGTGCCATTGTCTGACTGGGAATTCAAAGAATATATGGGGGTTATGTGCACCCACAATTTTTAATACTGGTATACAGTGCCATTGTCTGACTGGGAATTCAAAGAATATATGGGGGTTATGTGCACCCACAATTTTTAATACTGGTATACAGTGCCATTGTCTGACTGGGAATTCAAAGAATATATTGGGGTTATGTGCACCCACAATTTTTACTACTGGTATATAGTGCCATTGTCTGACTGGGAATTCAAAGAATATATGGGGGTTATGTGCACCCACAATTTTTAATACTGGTATACAGTGCCATTGTCTGACTGGGAATTCAAAGAATATATTGGGGTTATGTGCACCCACAATTTTTACTACTGGTATATAGTGCCATTGTCTGACTGGGAATTCAAAGAATATATGGGGGTTATGTGCACCCACAATTTTTAATACTGGTACACAGTGCCATTGTCTGACTGGGAATTCAAAGAATATATTGGGGTTATGTGCACCCACAATTTTTACTACTGGTATATAGTGCCATTGTCTGACTGGGAATTCAAAGAATATATGGGGGTTATGTGCACCCACAATTTTTAATACTGGTATACAGTGCCATTGTCTGACTGGGAATTCAAAGAATATATGGGGGTTACGTGCACCCACAATTTTTAATACTGCTATACAGTTCCTTTGTCTCACTGGGAATTCAAAGAATATATGGGGGTTATGTGCACCCACAATTTTTACTACTGGTATACAGTGCCATTGTCTGACTGGGAATTCAAAGAATATATTGGGGTTATGTGCACCCACAATTTTTACTACTGGTATATAGTGCCATTGTCTGACTGGGAATTCAAAGAATATATGGGGGTTATGTGCACCCACAATTTTTACTACTGGTATACAGTGCCATTGTCTGACTGGGAATTCAAAGAATATATGGGGGTTACGTGCACCCACAATTTTTAATACTGGTATACAGTGCCATTGTCTGACTGGGAATTCAAAGAATATATGGGGGTTATGTGCACCCACAATTTTTAATACTGGTATACAGTGCCATTGTCTGACTGGGAATTCAAAGAATATATGGGGGTTATGTGCACCCACAATTTTTAATACTGGTATACAGTGCCATTGTCTGACTGGGAATTCAAAGAATATATTGGGGTTATGTGCACCCACAATTTTTACTACTGGTATATAGTGCCATTGTCTGACTGGGAATTCAAAGAATATATGGGGGTTATGTGCACCCACAATTTTTACTACTGGTATACAGTGCCATTGTCTGACTGGGAATTCAAAGAATATATTGGGGTTATGTGCACCCACAATTTTTACTACTGGTATATAGTGCCATTGTCTGACTGGGAATTCAAAGAATATATGGGGGTTATGTGCACCCACAATTTTTAATACTGGTATACAGTGCCATTGTCTGACTGGGAATTCAAAGAATATATTGGGGTTATGTGCACCCACAATTTTTAATACTGGTATATAGTGCCATTGTCTGACTGGGAATTCAAAGAATATATGGGGGTTACGTGCACCCACAATTTTTGCTACTGCTATACAGTTCCATTGTCTCACTGGGAATTCAAAGAATATATGGGGGTTATGTGCACCCACAATTTTTAATACTGGTATACAGTGCCATTGTCTGACTGGGAATTCAAAGAATATATGGGGGTTACGTGCACCCACAATTTTTAATACTGCTATACAGTTCCTTTGTCTCACTGGGAATTCAAAGAATATATGGGGGTTATGTGCACCCACAATTTTTAATACTGGTATACAGTGCCATTGTCTGACTGGGAATTCAAAGAATATATGGGGGTTATGTGCACCCACAATTTTTAATACTGGTATACAGTGCCATTGTCTGACTGGGAATTCAAAGAATATATGGGGGTTATGTGCACCCACAATTTTTAATACTGGTATACAGTGCCATTGTCTGACTGGGAATTCAAAGAATATATTGGGGTTATGTGCACCCACAATTTTTACTACTGGTATATAGTGCCATTGTCTGACTGGGAATTCAAAGAATATATGGGGGTTATGTGCACCCACAATTTTTAATACTGGTATACAGTGCCATTGTCTGACTGGGAATTCAAAGAATATATTGGGGTTATGTGCACCCACAATTTTTACTACTGGTATATAGTGCCATTGTCTGACTGGGAATTCAAAGAATATATGGGGGTTATGTGCACCCACAATTTTTAATACTGGTATACAGTGCCATTGTCTGACTGGGAATTCAAAGAATATATTGGGGTTATGTGCACCCACAATTTTTACTACTGGTATATAGTGCCATTGTCTGACTGGGAATTCAAAGAATATATGGGGGTTATGTGCACCCACAATTTTTAATACTGGTATACAGTGCCATTGTCTGACTGGGAATTCAAAGAATATATGGGGGTTACGTGCACCCACAATTTTTAATACTGCTATACAGTTCCTTTGTCTCACTGGGAATTCAAAGAATATATGGGGGTTATGTGCACCCACAATTTTTACTACTGGTATACAGTGCCATTGTCTGACTGGGAATTCAAAGAATATATTGGGGTTATGTGCACCCACAATTTTTACTACTGGTATATAGTGCCATTGTCTGACTGGGAATTCAAAGAATATATGGGGGTTATGTGCACCCACAATTTTTACTACTGGTATACAGTGCCATTGTCTGACTGGGAATTCAAAGAATATATGGGGGTTACGTGCACCCACAATTTTTAATACTGCTATACAGTTCCTTTGTCTCACTGGGAATTCAAAGAATATATGGGGGTTATGTGCACCCACAATTTTTAATACTGGTATACAGTGCCATTGTCTGACTGGGAATTCAAAGAATATATGGGGGTTATGTGCACCCACAATTTTTAATACTGGTATACAGTGCCATTGTCTGACTGGGAATTCAAAGAATATATGGGGGTTATGTGCACCCACAATTTTTAATACTGGTATACAGTGCCATTGTCTGACTGGGAATTCAAAGAATATATTGGGGTTATGTGCACCCACAATTTTTACTACTGGTATACAGTGCCATTGTCTGACTGGGAATTCAAAGAATATATGGGGGTTACGTGCACCCACAATTTTTAATACTGCTATACAGTTCCTTTGTCTCACTGGGAATTCAAAGAATATATGGGGGTTATGTGCACCCACAATTTTTACTACTGGTATACAGTGCCATTGTCTGACTGGGAATTCAAAGAATATATTGGGGTTATGTGCACCCACAATTTTTACTACTGGTATATAGTGCCATTGTCTGACTGGGAATTCAAAGAATATATGGGGGTTATGTGCACCCACAATTTTTACTACTGGTATACAGTGCCATTGTCTGACTGGGAATTCAAAGAATATATGGGGGTTACGTGCACCCACAATTTTTAATACTGCTATACAGTTCCTTTGTCTCACTGGGAATTCAAAGAATATATGGGGGTTACGTGCACCCACAATTTTTAATACTGGTATACAGTGCCATTGTCTGACTGGGAATTCAAAGAATATATGGGGGTTATGTGCACCCACAATTTTTAATACTGGTATACAGTGCCATTGTCTGACTGGGAATTCAAAGAATATATGGGGGTTATGTGCACCCACAATTTTTAATACTGGTATACAGTGCCATTGTCTGACTGGGAATTCAAAGAATATATTGGGGTTATGTGCACCCACAATTTTTACTACTGGTATATAGTGCCATTGTCTGACTGGGAATTCAAAGAATATATGGGGGTTATGTGCACCCACAATTTTTACTACTGGTATACAGTGCCATTGTCTGACTGGGAATTCAAAGAATATATTGGGGTTATGTGCACCCACAATTTTTACTACTGGTATATAGTGCCATTGTCTGACTGGGAATTCAAAGAATATATGGGGGTTATGTGCACCCACAATTTTTAATACTGGTATACAGTGCCATTGTCTGACTGGGAATTCAAAGAATATATTGGGGTTATGTGCACCCACAATTTTTAATACTGGTATATAGTGCCATTGTCTGACTGGGAATTCAAAGAATATATGGGGGTTACGTGCACCCACAATTTTTGCTACTGCTATACAGTTCCATTGTCTCACTGGGAATTCAAAGAATATATGGGGGTTATGTGCACCCACAATTTTTAATACTGGTATACAGTGCCATTGTCTGACTGGGAATTCAAAGAATATATGGGGGTTACGTGCACCCACAATTTTTAATACTGCTATACAGTTCCTTTGTCTCACTGGGAATTCAAAGAATATATGGGGGTTATGTGCACCCACAATTTTTAATACTGGTATACAGTGCCATTGTCTGACTGGGAATTCAAAGAATATATGGGGGTTATGTGCACCCACAATTTTTAATACTGGTATACAGTGCCATTGTCTGACTGGGAATTCAAAGAATATATGGGGGTTATGTGCACCCACAATTTTTACTACTGGTATACAGTGCCATTGTCTGACTGGGAATTCAAAGAATATATTGGGGTGACGTGCACCCACAATTTTTAATACTGGTATACAGTGCCATTGTCTGACTGGGAATTCAAAGAATATATGGGGGTTACGTGCACCCACAATTTTTAATACTGCTATACAGTTCCTTTGTCTCACTGGGAATTCAAAGAATATATGGGGGTTATGTGCACCCACAATTTTTAATACTGGTATACAGTGCCATTGTCTGACTGGGAATTCAAAGAATATATTGGGGTTATGTGCACCCACAATTTTTAATACTGGTATACAGTGCCATTGTCTGACTGGGAATTCAAAGAATATATGGGGGTTACGTGCACCCACAATTTTTAATACTGCTATACAGTTCCTTTGTCTCACTGGGAATTCAAAGAATATATGGGGGTTATGTGCACCCACAATTTTTAATACTGGTATACAGTGCCATTGTCTGACTGGGAATTCAAAGAATATATGGGGGTTATGTGCACCCACAATTTTTAATACTGGTATACAGTGCCATTGTCTGACTGGGAATTCAAAGAATATATGGGGGTTATGTGCACCCCCAATTTTTAATACTGGTATACAGTGCCATTGTCTGACTGGGAATTCAAAGAATATATTGGGGTTATGTGCACCCACAATTTTTACTACTGGTATATAGTGCCATTGTCTGACTGGGAATTCAAAGAATATATGGGGGTTATGTGCACCCACAATTTTTAATACTGGTATACAGTGCCATTGTCTGACTGGGAATTCAAAGAATATATTGGGGTTATGTGCACCCACAATTTTTACTACTGGTATATAGTGCCATTGTCTGACTGGGAATTCAAAGAATATATGGGGGTTATGTGCACCCACAATTTTTAATACTGGTATACAGTGCCATTGTCTGACTGGGAATTCAAAGAATATATTGGGGTTATGTGCACCCACAATTTTTACTACTGGTATATAGTGCCATTGTCTGACTGGGAATTCAAAGAATATATGGGGGTTATGTGCACCCACAATTTTTAATACTGGTATACAGTGCCATTGTCTGACTGGGAATTCAAAGAATATATGGGGGTTACGTGCACCCACAATTTTTAATACTGCTATACAGTTCCTTTGTCTCACTGGGAATTCAAAGAATATATGGGGGTTATGTGCACCCACAATTTTTACTACTGGTATACAGTGCCATTGTCTGACTGGGAATTCAAAGAATATATTGGGGTTATGTGCACCCACAATTTTTACTACTGGTATATAGTGCCATTGTCTGACTGGGAATTCAAAGAATATATGGGGGTTATGTGCACCCACAATTTTTACTACTGGTATACAGTGCCATTGTCTGACTGGGAATTCAAAGAATATATGGGGGTTACGTGCACCCACAATTTTTAATACTGCTATACAGTTCCTTTGTCTCACTGGGAATTCAAAGAATATATGGGGGTTACGTGCACCCACAATTTTTAATACTGGTATACAGTGCCATTGTCTGACTGGGAATTCAAAGAATATATGGGGGTTATGTGCACCCACAATTTTTAATACTGGTATACAGTGCCATTGTCTGACTGGGAATTCAAAGAATATATGGGGGTTATGTGCACCCACAATTTTTAATACTGGTATACAGTGCCATTGTCTGACTGGGAATTCAAAGAATATATTGGGGTTATGTGCACCCACAATTTTTACTACTGGTATATAGTGCCATTGTCTGACTGGGAATTCAAAGAATATATGGGGGTTATGTGCACCCACAATTTTTACTACTGGTATACAGTGCCATTGTCTGACTGGGAATTCAAAGAATATATTGGGGTTATGTGCACCCACAATTTTTACTACTGGTATATAGTGCCATTGTCTGACTGGGAATTCAAAGAATATATGGGGGTTATGTGCACCCACAATTTTTAATACTGGTATACAGTGCCATTGTCTGACTGGGAATTCAAAGAATATATTGGGGTTATGTGCACCCACAATTTTTAATACTGGTATATAGTGCCATTGTCTGACTGGGAATTCAAAGAATATATGGGGGTTACGTGCACCCACAATTTTTGCTACTGCTATACAGTTCCATTGTCTCACTGGGAATTCAAAGAATATATGGGGGTTATGTGCACCCACAATTTTTAATACTGGTATACAGTGCCATTGTCTGACTGGGAATTCAAAGAATATATGGGGGTTACGTGCACCCACAATTTTTAATACTGCTATACAGTTCCTTTGTCTCACTGGGAATTCAAAGAATATATGGGGGTTATGTGCACCCACAATTTTTAATACTGGTATACAGTGCCATTGTCTGACTGGGAATTCAAAGAATATATGGGGGTTATGTGCACCCACAATTTTTAATACTGGTATACAGTGCCATTGTCTGACTGGGAATTCAAAGAATATATGGGGGTTATGTGCACCCACAATTTTTAATACTGGTATACAGTGCCATTGTCTGACTGGGAATTCAAAGAATATATTGGGGTTATGTGCACCCACAATTTTTACTACTGGTATATAGTGCCATTGTCTGACTGGGAATTCAAAGAATATATGGGGGTTATGTGCACCCACAATTTTTAATACTGGTATACAGTGCCATTGTCTGACTGGGAATTCAAAGAATATATTGGGGTTATGTGCACCCACAATTTTTACTACTGGTATATAGTGCCATTGTCTGACTGGGAATTCAAAGAATATATGGGGGTTATGTGCACCCACAATTTTTAATACTGGTATACAGTGCCATTGTCTGACTGGGAATTCAAAGAATATATGGGGGTTACGTGCACCCACAATTTTTAATACTGCTATACAGTTCCTTTGTCTCACTGGGAATTCAAAGAATATATGGGGGTTATGTGCACCCACAATTTTTACTACTGGTATACAGTGCCATTGTCTGACTGGGAATTCAAAGAATATATTGGGGTTATGTGCACCCACAATTTTTACTACTGGTATATAGTGCCATTGTCTGACTGGGAATTCAAAGAATATATGGGGGTTATGTGCACCCACAATTTTTACTACTGGTATACAGTGCCATTGTCTGACTGGGAATTCAAAGAATATATGGGGGTTACGTGCACCCACAATTTTTAATACTGCTATACAGTTCCTTTGTCTCACTGGGAATTCAAAGAATATATGGGGGTTATGTGCACCCACAATTTTTAATACTGGTATACAGTGCCATTGTCTGACTGGGAATTCAAAGAATATATGGGGGTTATGTGCACCCACAATTTTTAATACTGGTATACAGTGCCATTGTCTGACTGGGAATTCAAAGAATATATGGGGGTTATGTGCACCCACAATTTTTAATACTGGTATACAGTGCCATTGTCTGACTGGGAATTCAAAGAATATATTGGGGTTATGTGCACCCACAATTTTTACTACTGGTATACAGTGCCATTGTCTGACTGGGAATTCAAAGAATATATGGGGGTTACGTGCACCCACAATTTTTAATACTGCTATACAGTTCCTTTGTCTCACTGGGAATTCAAAGAATATATGGGGGTTATGTGCACCCACAATTTTTACTACTGGTATACAGTGCCATTGTCTGACTGGGAATTCAAAGAATATATTGGGGTTATGTGCACCCACAATTTTTACTACTGGTATATAGTGCCATTGTCTGACTGGGAATTCAAAGAATATATGGGGGTTATGTGCACCCACAATTTTTACTACTGGTATACAGTGCCATTGTCTGACTGGGAATTCAAAGAATATATGGGGGTTACGTGCACCCACAATTTTTAATACTGCTATACAGTTCCTTTGTCTCACTGGGAATTCAAAGAATATATGGGGGTTACGTGCACCCACAATTTTTAATACTGGTATACAGTGCCATTGTCTGACTGGGAATTCAAAGAATATATGGGGGTTATGTGCACCCACAATTTTTAATACTGGTATACAGTGCCATTGTCTGACTGGGAATTCAAAGAATATATGGGGGTTATGTGCACCCACAATTTTTAATACTGGTATACAGTGCCATTGTCTGACTGGGAATTCAAAGAATATATTGGGGTTATGTGCACCCACAATTTTTACTACTGGTATATAGTGCCATTGTCTGACTGGGAATTCAAAGAATATATGGGGGTTATGTGCACCCACAATTTTTACTACTGGTATACAGTGCCATTGTCTGACTGGGAATTCAAAGAATATATTGGGGTTATGTGCACCCACAATTTTTACTACTGGTATATAGTGCCATTGTCTGACTGGGAATTCAAAGAATATATGGGGGTTATGTGCACCCACAATTTTTAATACTGGTATACAGTGCCATTGTCTGACTGGGAATTCAAAGAATATATTGGGGTTATGTGCACCCACAATTTTTAATACTGGTATATAGTGCCATTGTCTGACTGGGAATTCAAAGAATATATGGGGGTTACGTGCACCCACAATTTTTGCTACTGCTATACAGTTCCATTGTCTCACTGGGAATTCAAAGAATATATGGGGGTTATGTGCACCCACAATTTTTAATACTGGTATACAGTGCCATTGTCTGACTGGGAATTCAAAGAATATATGGGGGTTACGTGCACCCACAATTTTTAATACTGCTATACAGTTCCTTTGTCTCACTGGGAATTCAAAGAATATATGGGGGTTATGTGCACCCACAATTTTTAATACTGGTATACAGTGCCATTGTCTGACTGGGAATTCAAAGAATATATGGGGGTTATGTGCACCCACAATTTTTAATACTGGTATACAGTGCCATTGTCTGACTGGGAATTCAAAGAATATATAGGGGTTATGTGCACCCACAATTTTTACTACTGGTATACAGTGCCATTGTCTGACTGGGAATTCAAAGAATATATTGGGGTGACGTGCACCCACAATTTTTAATACTGGTATACAGTGCCATTGTCTGACTGGGAATTCAAAGAATATATGGGGGTTACGTGCACCCACAATTTTTAATACTGCTATACAGTTCCTTTGTCTCACTGGGAATTCAAAGAATATATGGGGGTTATGTGCACCCACAATTTTTAATACTGGTATACAGTGCCATTGTCTGACTGGGAATTCAAAGAATATATTGGGGTTATGTGCACCCACAATTTTTAATACTGGTATACAGTGCCATTGTCTGACTGGGAATTCAAAGAATATATGGGGGTTACGTGCACCCACAATTTTTAATACTGCTATACAGTTCCTTTGTCTCACTGGGAATTCAAAGAATATATGGGGGTTATGTGCACCCACAATTTTTAATACTGGTATACAGTGCCATTGTCTGACTGGGAATTCAAAGAATATATGGGGGTTATGTGCACCCACAATTTTTAATACTGGTATACAGTGCCATTGTCTGACTGGGAATTCAAAGAATATATGGGGGTTATGTGCACCCACAATTTTTAATACTGGTATACAGTGCCATTGTCTGACTGGGAATTCAAAGAATATATTGGGGTTATGTGCACCCACAATTTTTACTACTGGTATATAGTGCCATTGTCTGACTGGGAATTCAAAGAATATATGGGGGTTATGTGCACCCACAATTTTTAATACTGGTATACAGTGCCATTGTCTGACTGGGAATTCAAAGAATATATTGGGGTTATGTGCACCCACAATTTTTACTACTGGTATATAGTGCCATTGTCTGACTGGGAATTCAAAGAATATATGGGGGTTATGTGCACCCACAATTTTTAATACTGGTATACAGTGCCATTGTCTGACTGGGAATTCAAAGAATATATTGGGGTTATGTGCACCCACAATTTTTACTACTGGTATATAGTGCCATTGTCTGACTGGGAATTCAAAGAATATATGGGGGTTATGTGCACCCACAATTTTTAATACTGGTATACAGTGCCATTGTCTGACTGGGAATTCAAAGAATATATGGGGGTTACGTGCACCCACAATTTTTAATACTGCTATACAGTTCCTTTGTCTCACTGGGAATTCAAAGAATATATGGGGGTTATGTGCACCCACAATTTTTACTACTGGTATACAGTGCCATTGTCTGACTGCGAATTCAAAGAATATATTGGGGTTATGTGCACCCACAATTTTTACTACTGGTATATAGTGCCATTGTCTGACTGGGAATTCAAAGAATATATGGGGGTTATGTGCACCCACAATTTTTACTACTGGTATACAGTGCCATTGTCTGACTGGGAATTCAAAGAATATATGGGGGTTACGTGCACCCACAATTTTTAATACTGCTATACAGTTCCTTTGTCTCACTGGGAATTCAAAGAATATATGGGGGTTACGTGCACCCACAATTTTTAATACTGGTATACAGTGCCATTGTCTGACTGGGAATTCAAAGAATATATGGGGGTTATGTGCACCCACAATTTTTAATACTGGTATACAGTGCCATTGTCTGACTGGGAATTCAAAGAATATATGGGGGTTATGTGCACCCACAATTTTTAATACTGGTATACAGTGCCATTGTCTGACTGGGAATTCAAAGAATATATTGGGGTTATGTGCACCCACAATTTTTACTACTAGTATATAGTGCCATTGTCTGACTGGGAATTCAAAGAATATATGGGGGTTATGTGCACCCACAATTTTTACTACTGGTATACAGTGCCATTGTCTGACTGGGAATTCAAAGAATATATTGGGGTTATGTGCACCCACAATTTTTACTACTGGTATATAGTGCCATTGTCTGACTGGGAATTCAAAGAATATATGGGGGTTATGTGCACCCACAATTTTTAATACTGGTATACAGTGCCATTGTCTGACTGGGAATTCAAAGAATATATTGGGGTTATGTGCACCCACAATTTTTAATACTGGTATATAGTGCCATTGTCTGACTGGGAATTCAAAGAATATATGGGGGTTACGTGCACCCACAATTTTTGCTACTGCTATACAGTTCCATTGTCTCACTGGGAATTCAAAGAATATATGGGGGTTATGTGCACCCACAATTTTTAATACTGGTATACAGTGCCATTGTCTGACTGGGAATTCAAAGAATATATGGGGGTTACGTGCACCCACAATTTTTAATACTGCTATACAGTTCCTTTGTCTCACTGGGAATTCAAAGAATATATGGGGGTTATGTGCACCCACAATTTTTAATACTGGTATACAGTGCCATTGTCTGACTGGGAATTCAAAGAATATATTGGGGTTATGTGCACCCACAATTTTTACTACTGGTATATAGTGCCATTGTCTGACTGGGAATTCAAAGAATATATGGGGGTTATGTGCACCCACAATTTTTAATACTGGTATACAGTGCCATTGTCTGACTGGGAATTCAAAGAATATATTGGGGTTATGTGCACCCACAATTTTTACTACTGGTATATAGTGCCATTGTCTGACTGGGAATTCAAAGAATATATGGGGGTTATGTGCACCCACAATTTTTAATACTGGTATACAGTGCCATTGTCTGACTGGGAATTCAAAGAATATTGGGGTTATGTGCACCCACAATTTTTACTACTGGTATATAGTGCCATTGTCTGACTGGGAATTCAAAGAATATATGGGGGTTATGTGCACCCACAATTTTTAATACTGGTATACAGTGCCATTGTCTGACTGGGAATTCAAAGAATATATGGGGGTTACGTGCACCCACAATTTTTAATACTGCTATACAGTTCCTTTGTCTCACTGGGAATTCAAAGAATATATGGGGGTTATGTGCACCCACAATTTTTACTACTGGTATACAGTGCCATTGTCTGACTGGGAATTCAAAGAATATATTGGGGTTATGTGCACCCACAATTTTTACTACTGGTATATAGTGCCATTGTCTGACTGGGAATTCAAAGAATATATGGGGGTTATGTGCACCCACAATTTTTACTACTGGTATACAGTGCCATTGTCTGACTGGAAATTCAAAGAATATATGGGGGTTACGTGCACCCACAATTTTTAATACTGCTATACAGTTCCTTTGTCTCACTGGGAATTCAAAGAATATATGGGGGTTATGTGCACCCACAATTTTTAATACTGGTATACAGTGCCATTGTCTGACTGGGAATTCAAAGAATATATGGGGGTTATGTGCACCCACAATTTTTAATACTGGTATACAGTGCCATTGTCTGACTGGGAATTCAAAGAATATATGGGGGTTATGTGCACCCACAATTTTTAATACTGGTATACAGTGCCATTGTCTGACTGGGAATTCAAAGAATATATTGGGGTTATGTGCACCCACAATTTTTACTACTGGTATACAGTGCCATTGTCTGACTGGGAATTCAAAGAATATATGGGGGTTACGTGCACCCACAATTTTTAATACTGCTATACAGTTCCTTTGTCTCACTGGGAATTCAAAGAATATATGGGGGTTATGTGCACCCACAATTTTTACTACTGGTATACAGTGCCATTGTCTGACTGGGAATTCAAAGAATATATTGGGGTTATGTGCACCCACAATTTTTACTACTGGTATATAGTGCCATTGTCTGACTGGGAATTCAAAGAATATATGGGGGTTATGTGCACCCACAATTTTTACTACTGGTATACAGTGCCATTGTCTGACTGGGAATTCAAAGAATATATGGGGGTTACGTGCACCCACAATTTTTAATACTGCTATACAGTTCCTTTGTCTCACTGGGAATTCAAAGAATATATGGGGGTTACGTGCACCCACAATTTTTAATACTGGTATACAGTGCCATTGTCTGACTGGGAATTCAAAGAATATATGGGGGTTATGTGCACCCACAATTTTTAATACTGGTATACAGTGCCATTGTCTGACTGGGAATTCAAAGAATATATGGGGGTTATGTGCACCCACAATTTTTAATACTGGTATACAGTGCCATTGTCTGACTGGGAATTCAAAGAATATATTGGGGTTATGTGCACCCACAATTTTTACTACTGGTATATAGTGCCATTGTCTGACTGGGAATTCAAAGAATATATGGGGGTTATGTGCACCCACAATTTTTACTACTGGTATACAGTGCCATTGTCTGACTGGGAATTCAAAGAATATATTGGGGTTATGTGCACCCACAATTTTTACTACTGGTATATAGTGCCATTGTCTGACTGGGAATTCAAAGAATATATGGGGGTTATGTGCACCCACAATTTTTAATACTGGTATACAGTGCCATTGTCTGACTGGGAATTCAAAGAATATATTGGGGTTATGTGCACCCACAATTTTTAATACTGGTATATAGTGCCATTGTCTGACTGGGAATTCAAAGAATATATGGGGGTTACGTGCACCCACAATTTTTGCTACTGCTATACAGTTCCATTGTCTCACTGGGAATTCAAAGAATATATGGGGGTTATGTGCACCCACAATTTTTAATACTGGTATACAGTGCCATTGTCTGACTGGGAATTCAAAGAATATATGGGGGTTACGTGCACCCACAATTTTTAATACTGCTATACAGTTCCTTTGTCTCACTGGGAATTCAAAGAATATATGGGGGTTATGTGCACCCACAATTTTTAATACTGGTATACAGTGCCATTGTCTGACTGGGAATTCAAAGAATATATGGGGGTTATGTGCACCCACAATTTTTAATACTGGTATACAGTGCCATTGTCTGACTGGGAATTCAAAGAATATATGGGGGTTATGTGCACCCACAATTTTTAATACTGGTATACAGTGCCATTGTCTGACTGGGAATTCAAAGAATATATTGGGGTTATGTGCACCCACAATTTTTACTACTGGTATATAGTGCCATTGTCTGACTGGGAATTCAAAGCATATATGGGGGTTATGTGCACCCACAATTTTTAATACTGGTATACAGTGCCATTGTCTGACTGGGAATTCAAAGAATATATTGGGGTTATGTGCACCCACAATTTTTACTACTGGTATATAGTGCCATTGTCTGACTGGGAATTCAAAGCATATATGGGGGTTATGTGCACCCACAATTTTTAATACTGGTATACAGTGCCATTGTCTGACTGGGAATTCAAAGAATATATTGGGGTTATGTGCACCCACAATTTTTACTACTGGTATATAGTGCCATTGTCTGACTGGGAATTCAAAGAATATATGGGGGTTATGTGCACCCACAATTTTTAATACTGGTATACAGTGCCATTGTCTGACTGGGAATTCAAAGAATATATGGGGGTTACGTGCACCCACAATTTTTAATACTGCTATACAGTTCCTTTGTCTCACTGGGAATTCAAAGAATATATGGGGGTTATGTGCACCCACAATTTTTAATACTGGTATACAGTGCCATTGTCTGACTGGGAATTCAAAGAATATATGGGGGTTATGTGCACCCACAATTTTTAATACTGGTATACAGTGCCATTGTCTGACTGGGAATTCAAAGAATATATGGGGGTTATGTGCACCCACAATTTTTAATACTGGTATACAGTGCCATTGTCTGACTGGGAATTCAAAGAATATATTGGGGTTATGTGCACCCACAATTTTTACTACTGGTATATAGTGCCATTGTCTGACTGGGAATTCAAAGAATATATGGGGGTTATGTGCACCCACAATTTTTACTACTGGTATACAGTGCCATTGTCTGACTGGGAATTCAAAGAATATATTGGGGTTATGTGCACCCACAATTTTTACTACTGGTATATAGTGCCATTGTCTGACTGGGAATTCAAAGAATATATGGGGGTTATGTGCACCCACAATTTTTAATACTGGTATACAGTGCCATTGTCTGACTGGGAATTCAAAGAATATATTGGGGTTATGTGCACCCACAATTTTTACTACTGGTATATAGTGCCATTGTCTGACTGGGAATTCAAAGAATATATGGGGGTTATGTGCACCCACAATTTTTAATACTGGTATACAGTGCCATTGTCTGACTGGGAATTCAAAGAATATATGGGGGTTACGTGCACCCACAATTTTTAATACTGCTATACAGTTCCTTTGTCTCACTGGGAATTCAAAGAATATATGGGGGTTATGTGCACCCACAATTTTTACTACTGGTATACAGTGCCATTGTCTGACTGGGAATTCAAAGAATATATTGGGGTTATGTGCACCCACAATTTTTACTACTGGTATATAGTGCCATTGTCTGACTGGGAATTCAAAGAATATATGGGGGTTATGTGCACCCACAATTTTTACTACTGGTATACAGTGCCATTGTCTGACTGGGAATTCAAAGAATATATGGGGGTTACGTGCACCCACAATTTTTAATACTGCTATACAGTTCCTTTGTCTCACTGGGAATTCAAAGAATATATGGGGGTTATGTGCACCCACAATTTTTACTACTGGTATACAGTGCCATTGTCTGACTGGGAATTCAAAGAATATATGGGGGTTACGTGCACCCACAATTTTTAATACTGCTATACAGTTCCTTTGTCTCACTGGGAATTCAAAGAATATATGGGGGTTATGTGCACCCACAATTTTTACTACTGGTATACAGTGCCATTGTCTGACTGGGAATTCAAAGAATATATGGGGGTTACGTGCACCCACAATTTTTAATACTGCTATACAGTTCCTTTGTCTCACTGGGAATTCAAAGAATATATGGGGGTTATGTGCACCCACAATTTTTAATACTGGTATACAGTGCCATTGTCTGACTGGGAATTCAAAGAATATATTGGGGTTATGTGCACCCACAATTTTTACTACTGGTATACAGTGCCATTGTCTGACTGGGAATTCAAAGAATATATGGGGGTTACGTGCACCCACAATTTTTAATACTGCTATACAGTTCCTTTGTCTCACTGGGAATTCAAAGAATATATGGGGGTTATGTGCACCCACAATTTTTACTACTGGTATACAGTGCCATTGTCTGACTGGGAATTCAAAGAATATATTGGGGTTATGTGCACCCACAATTTTTACTACTGGTATACAGTGCCATTGTCTGACTGGGAATTCAAAGAATATATGGGGGTTACGTGCACCCACAATTTTTAATACTGCTATACAGTTCCTTTGTCTCACTGGGAATTCAAAGAATATATGGGGGTTATGTGCACCCACAATTTTTAATACTGGTATACAGTGCCATTGTCTGACTGGGAATTCAAAGAATATATTGGGGTTATGTGCACCCACAATTTTTAATACTGCTATACAGTTCCTTTGTCTCACTGGGAATTCAAAGAATATATGGGGGTTATGTGCACCCACAATTTTTAATACTGGTATACAGTGCCATTGTCTGACTGGGAATTCAAAGAATATATGGGGGTTATGTGCACCCACAATTTTTAATACTGGTATACAGTGCCATTGTCTCACTGGGAATTCCACAAATAATTTGGGGATTCATTCACCCTACATCTCAGGCTCTTGCCATATTCACCCAGGTTGTCAGTGCTGCACCAGCTCGTTCCCAGACAGCTCGGCCCGAAAAACACGTTACCTATATAGAGGATTTGGACAATGAAGACAACATGTTCTAAATCTAATGTCTGCACCTTCTCCAGAATTAAAATAAAGGCAGCGTTTAACTTTCAAATAGCACTGCACAAAGGAAGAGCTTATCAGCTTGTCTCATGACATGCTACTGAAAAGTTTCATTTGTGTATCTTAATGTAAATATAGTTGTATAAGCTTTTTGGGTTTTAGGCACTGCCAAGTTATTTATTACCACCCGCTCCCTTATAATGATGATGACGCCAAAGTCACTGTGGGTGTTCAGAGCTCACAGCTTTGGGTGACATTTGTCTTGCTCTCTGTCGGTACCAGCTGTCTTTTTGGATACCGTAAAGTTATGTTGACTTTATTAACAGCTATAGAAGCTTTAGCCAGGTTGTGACGGTGTGTAACCCTAACAACACTAAGTGGGATACACATTAATAGTCAGTCTATGTACGCTAAACGTATCACTGAAGTAATTTTTTTTCCCTCTCCCCTAATATAAGAAAGGAACAGACATTAGACCTAGACCGGGGTTCGAGGCTTGAAAAAATCCAGTATTATTTGTTCTTCATGATGTGAAATATGTGTTGAAAAGCAACCCAAGATGAAGTCAGCCATGTGTGCCAGTGTGTTACTTGGCATGCCTTTGCTGGCCCCAACTGTAAGGGTCACTCTCCATTTCCTCCATTTTCCACTCCCCTTCACACCATTTGTGGTGAAGCAATGGGATGCACTGAAGTGCACCCTCTAGCCTCGTGTGGGATAGGGACATCAGATGCCACTCCAACCCCCTCGTCTTCCTCCGCCAGCCAACGGTGCGAAGATGAGAGGAGTGTGCTCTGAATGTTTTCTGCCTAGCAGAGGCTAGTTCTCACTTACGAAAATGGCCCCACTTTGACCTGTATATCAGGCACAATGGTGTAGGTTTCAAAGAAACATGGCACCAACAAGTTGGAAAACGTGGGCCATGCGTGGACCGTGTTTGAGTCTGGCAAGCTCCAGATCTGCTACCAGGTTCCAGCCATTATCACAGGCGCAAAAATGCCAGGCCCCAGGTGTAGCAGGGAAAAAAAAATGCCATCTCAGCCAGGATGGCATCCCTGACCTCGGAGGCACTGTGCTGTCTGTCCCCCAAGCTGATCAGTTTCAGCACGGCCTACTGACATCTCCCCATGCCAGTGTTACAGTGTTTTCCGCTAGTAGCTGGGGTGGAGGTTGCAGCTTCGTAGGGTTTCAGTCTACTCCTGCCATGAATTTTGGCCTGGGAGAGGAGATAGGCCACCCCAGTTTGCACCCGGGGAACAGACTCCACCACATTCACCCTGCCTGTCATTAAAGATAAGCACTGCAGCATCCCTGACCACAGGCGCTTGTCCATGTGTCGGTGGTCAAGTGGACCTTGCAGCAAAGCGCAGAGCTCTGGGCCCGACTGATGTTATGGGACACATGCAGGCGCAAGGCAGAGACAGCACACCAAGAGAAGTAGTAACGGCTAGGCCCAGCATAGGGAGGTGCCCCAGCTGCCATCTGCTGACGGAAGGCCTGGGTCTCCAGAAGCATAAACAAACACCAACATCTCCAGGGCCAGCAGTTTATCGATGAGGCTGTTACAGGCTTGGGCATGGGGGTGGGTTGTATTGTACTTCTGCCTGCAATGAAAAGCTTGGGAAATGTGGAGTGGCTGGGAAGAGGCGCATGATGGTGCAGGCCAAAAGGGCGCATGAGGGTGAACTCCCCAATGTGTCAGAGATAGGTGTGTAGGTGTCCTTGCATCATATACTTGCACCATATTTGGCTTTGGAAGTTAATTTTGTGCCAAAAAGTGGTTAAGACAGCGATCCCTCAGCTACTCCCGTTACACTGTCTATTGAAGTTACCATCTGTGGAAGTGGACCACCATTTCTAAGATCCCAAAGGAAGCAGGCAAGAGATGTGCAGTTCAGAAAAAAAGATGAGAAAATAAGTTTAGGCTGTAGAGCACAGAGGGATCGGAGAGGACAGAGCTGGTGTCGGCCAGGTATTCCCACAACATGCGCCTATACTTGTCTCTCCTGGTGACACTAGGCCCCTGAGTGGCAGTAATTTGTCTAGGGGGGCCATTAACGTGTTCCAGACCTAGGAATAAGTCTTCCAACAGGGTAGAGTTTTGCATGCCTTTGCTTCTACCCACTGTTTTTGCTGCTTAGCTTCCCTCCACATCTACTCTGCTTTCACCCCTAAACATCACCCCAGTTTATGCCTTTGCTTCTACCCAGGTTTTTTGTTGATTTAGCTTCCCTCTACATCTACACTGCTTTAGCCCCTAGACATCACCCCTGTCCATGTGGGGTCGGTGGCCTCGTCATCCACCAACTCCTCTTCCAATTGCGCACTGCCCCCTTACTGCTAACCGCACATGACCACAGCTTGCCTTGATGGCAACTGTGTCTCATGATCCCCACTTAGGTCCAGACAAGTCGGTGGCGGGTCCAAAACCCCAAAATTGGAAGGAAATGGCAGATGCTGCAGTATTTCTAACACCTGTTCCTGGTGCTCGGGCCTGGTCTGTGTTGTACCCTGCACCCTGCTTAACGCATCTGCCATATCCAAAGTTGTGCTGAGCGCATGCTAATGTTTCGTGTCCAGTGCAATGGATGGGATGGGATTTCACATAAGTCTGCCACCCATGGCCACTCATGGTTGAGCAACTGAGGGAGTTGACTTTGACGAACCCGAGGGTTTTGGAGTTGGAACTACATCAAAGGTCTGTGCTGCTCACACACTCTGCTCAACACATGATATGTTTAGTGCCAGCAGTGTGGAGACGTCGCACAACAGCCGTTGTTCCAGCAGGTACAGGCGTTGTAGGAGTGCATAGAGGCTAGCAGCGGCAACTATACACTTTAAAAACTATCCGCACAAGCGCCACACTTTCACCAGTAGCTCAGGAACATTGGGGTACCTTTTTCAAAAGATTAGCAGCAATGAGTTAAAAACGTGGCCCAGGCATGGAATATGTTGCAGGCTGCCAAGCTACAGAGCCAATCCCAGGTTACGGCCATTATCACACATGACAACATGCCTGGGCCCAGGTGCAGTGGCAAAAACCACATTGCCGTCTCATCGAGGATGGCATGACTCACTTTGTAGGCAGTGTGCTGTCTGGCCCCCAAGCTGATGAGCTTCAGCACGGCCCGCTGACGTCTCCCCACACCAGTGTTGCAGCGTTTCCAGCTCGTAGCTGGGGTCAATTTAACAGCGGAGGAGGGTGGTGTTTCAGCCCTCCTCCCAGGAATGTTGTGTGGGGAGACAAGTCAGGCCACCACATTTTGCGACCCGGTCCACGCCTCAACTACATTCAACCACTGTGCCCAAATTGAAAGGTAGCGTCCCTGTCCGCATGCACTTGTCCATTCGTAACTGGTCACATGGAACTTTAGGGCTAAGCGCTGAATTTAGGGACCGCCTCATGTTTGGGGGAAAGTGCTGGTGTGGACGGCACAGTGCGGTGGCGCAGTAGACACTCTGCCCAAAAAGGGCAGAGTGTCCCCCAGCCGGGATTCCAACATCTCCTGGGCCAGATTTCTTGAGATGAGGCCGTTGAAGCCTTGGGCATGTGGGTGGGTTGCGCTGTACTTTAGCATGAAATGAAAGGCTTGGGAGATGGGGAGTTGCTGGGAAGAGGCGCATGATGGCGCGGGCAAAAGGAGAAATGGCAGGAAAAGGTGAGGATAAGGGTGAACTCCCCAAAGTGTCAGAGGCAGATGTGGAGGTGTCCTGGCTCCTGGTCTGGACTGCAGCGCCAGCCCTGTCAACAGTGGAAGAGGCAGTGGCCGCCAGGCCAAACGACGATTATCCTGCGCTTGCTCTCACCCACTGAGCCCAGGGCTTGCCTTCCAAATGATGGCACCCGCAAGAGGTGGTGAGATTCCTCTCCGCAGATCTCCAAACCATCTTGGACTTGCAAATTGCACTAAATTTGTCATGTAACTGACATGTATATGATGAGTCTATCCATTGTCTGTTCATTTTGGTGAAAGTCAGCCTGTCAGCTGACAGACAGCTGTGCTTGTCAGTGATGATGTCACCGGCTGCTTGTACCCCCAGTTTTTGCTGCTTAGCTTGCCTCCACATCCACACTGCTTTTGCCCCTACACATCACCCCTATCCATGCCTGTGCCTCTAGCCATAAGTCTGCCACCCATGGAAACTCATGGTGCAGAAAGTGAGGGAGCTGACTCTGAGGAACCCTTGGGTTTTGTAGCTGGTACTCCATCAAAGGTCTCTGCTGCTCACACACCCTGCTGAACATACGGTATCTAGGGTTAGAGCGTGTGGTGACCTCGCACAACAGTAGGTGCTTCAGGCAGATGTAGGCCTTGCTGGAGTGTATTGCGGCTAGCTCCAGGTACTGTAGACTTGGGAAAGTGGGTGTCCAAGTGCCGCACTTTCACCCTTAGCTCAGCTAATTTGGGGTATGTTTTTAAAAATCATTGCACCACTACATTGAACATGTGGGCCAGGCATGGAACGTGTTGGAGGCTGGCAAGCTCCAGAGCCCTCCAACAAGCTAAAAAACCTGGCCCCAGGGGCAGCGGGGATAAACAAATTGCCATCTCATCCAGGATGGCATCCCTGACCTCAGAGGCAGTGTGCTGTCCGTCTCCCAAGCTGATGAGCTTCAGCCCAGCCTGCTGACGTCTCCCCACACCAGTGTTGCAGCGTTTTCAGCTCGTAGCTGGGGTAAATCTAACAGCGGAGGAGGAGGAGGGTGGTGTTTCAGCCCTCCTCCCAGGAATGTTTTGTGGGGAAACAAGTCAGGAAAATTCTTGAAACGGGAGAGTTTTGCATCTTTGCCCTTGCTGCCTATGGACATCCCTTTGCCTCTAGCCACCATTTTCCCTGCTTTGCTTGCCTCCACATCCACACTGCTTTTGCCCCTAGACATCACCCCAGTCCATGCCTTAGCTTGTACCCCCAGTTTTTCCTGCTTAGCTTGCCTCCACATCCACACTGCTTTTGCCCCTAGACATCACCCCAGTCCATGCCTTAGCTTGTACCCCCAGTTTTTCCTGCTTAGCTTGCCTCCACATCCACACTGCTTTTGCCCCTAGACATCACCCCAGTCCATGCCTTAGCTTGTACCCCCAGTTTTTCCTGCTTAGCTTGCCTCCACATCCACACTGCTTTTGCCCCTAGACATCATCCCTATCCATGCCTCTTCCCCTAGCCATAACTCTGCCACCCCTGGAAACTCATGGTGCAGAAACTTTGGTTGCTGACTTTGAGGAACCCTTGGGTTTTGTAGATGGAACTCCATCAAAGGTCTGTGCAGCTCACACACCCTGCTCAAGATATGGTATTGTAGGGTTTCAGCGTGTGTGAATGACGGACAACAGCCTGTGTTTGGACAGATGTAGGCCTTGCTAGAGTGTTTTTAGGCTAGCAGCGACTCCTGTGCACTTGCAAAAGTGGGCGCACAAGCGCCGCATTTTCAACAGTAGCTTCGGTACATTTGGGTATGTTTTTAAAAAACTTTGCACCACTAGGTTAGACGTGGGCCAAACATGGAACGTGTTGGAGGCTGGCAAGCTCCAGAGCCGCTACCAGGTTCCAGCCATTATCACAGGCGTAAAAATGCCAGGCCCCAGGTGTAGCAGGGAAAAAAAAATGCCATCTCAGCCAGGATGGCATCCCTGACCTCGGAGGCACTGTGCTGTCTGTCCCCCAAGCTGATGAGCTTCAGCACCGCCTGCTGACGTCTCCCCACACCAGTGTTTTAGCGTTTGCCGCTAGTAGCTGTGGTGGAGGTTGCAGCGTCGTAGGGTTTCAGTCTACTCCTGCCATGAATTTTGGCCTGGGAGAGGAGATAGGCCACCCCAGTTTGCACCCGGGGAACAGACTCCACCACATTCACCCTGCCTGTCATTAAAGATAAGCACTGCAGCATCCCTGACCACAGGCGCTTGTCCAAGTGTCGGTGGTCAAGTGGACCTTGCAGCAAAGCGCGGAACTAAGGGCCCACCTGATGTTGAGTGACACGTGCTGGTGCAAGGCGGGGACGCCACACCGGGAGAAGTTGAGACGGCTAGGGACGGCATAGTGAGGTGCCACAGTTGCCATCAGGTCCGGGAAGGCGGGAGTTTCAACAAGCCGGAACGCCAACCTCTCCTGGGCCAGCAGTTTAGCGATGTTGGCGTTCTAGGCTTGCGTGGGTGGGTGGTTAGCGGTGTATTTCTGCCGGCGCTCCAATGTCTGAGAGATGGTGGGTTGTTGTAAAGAAGCGCCTGATGGTGCCTTTGATGGTGCAGGAGAAGGAGATAAGACAGAAACAGGGGAGGATGAGGGAGAAGTCAACAAAGTGACGGAGGCAGATGAAGTGATGTCCTGGCTCGTCCTCTGGAGTGCATCGCCAGCACTGTGAGCAGAGGCAGTGGCATGAACGGCGGGCGACGTTTGTCCTGCCGTTGCTGCCTGCCACTGATTCCATTGCTTGGATTCCAAATGACGGTGCATTGAAGTGGTGGACAGGTTGCTCTTCTCAGGGCCCCTACTCGATTTCGAGAGGCAAATTGTGTAGACGACACTATATCTGTCCTCGGCGCATTCCTTGAAAAAACTCTACACCTTCAAGAAACGTGCCCTCGATGGGGGAGTTTTTCTGGGCTGGGTACAAAAGGGAACATCTTCGGACATTCCGGGTCTGGCCTGGCTTCGGCAAAGCAGCTGACCTCTGCCTCTGGACATGTCTCTGCCTCTAGCTACCCTTTTTGGTGCTGCACCTGCCTCAACATCCACACTACTTTCCCAGCTTGACATCTGCCTTGTCCAGGTGGGGTCGGTGTCCTCGTCGTCCACCACCTCCTCTTCCAACTCCTGTCTCGCCTCCTCCTCCTGCACAATGCGCATGTCAACTGGCTGCCCTGACAGCAACTGCGTCTCATCGTCGTCGATGAGGGTGGGTTGCTGGTCATCCGCCACCAAATCGACCGGAGATGGAATGGAGGAGACTCTAGTGTTTGAGCATCTGGACACAGATACTCGTCTGTTAGGTCCGTGGAATCGCGAAATGGAGGGGCAGGTTGCGGTACAGTCAAAGGAAGGGAGAACAGCTCTGGGGAGCAGGGACAGTTGGGGTTATTGTTCTGAGAAGATTGGGAATTTTGGGTGGAAGGAGGACAAGACTGTTGGGTAAGAGGAGGTAGAGGCTGACTGGCTGGTGGACAATGTGCTTTAAGCGTTATCCGACAGCCATTGCAAGACCTGTTCCTGGTTCTCGGGCCTACTAATCTTTGTACCATTCAGCCTAGTTAATGTGGAACTTTTGTGCAAAGCGCAGAACTTAGGGCCCGCCTGATGTTAAGGGACACATGCTGGTACAAGGCTCAACTCACCCTAAGTGCCAAAAACACTGCTGGTGCAAGGCTCTACTCATGCCAAGGGCCTCAATCTCTGCTGGTAGCTCAGCTTAAGGTCATGTAACTTTGTTTGGAAGGGCTCATGTTAAGGGCTAGAAAAGTGAATTTTGGAAGGTCTTACCACATCACACACACACACACACACACACACACACACACACACACACACACACACACACACACTCAAAATGACAGTTAAGGGTGAGGGCTTTTGGAATTCCCATTGCCTATTCCATTTGTGGTTGTCATGGGGAACGTGATTTAAAGGGGTGGTTGTTACTGTTTGTTGAGCTTAAATTGGGGTTTGTGTCCATCCATTTGGGGAGTAAAGAAGGTTTCCAGGTATTTTCCCACTTTGATAGAGGTTTTTTTGAATGTGGAAAGTGTGTTGTTGTTAGGCAGTGATGTTGGGGTAATAGAGGGTCTTTGGTGTGTTAGATGCCCCCAGGCATGCTTCCCCTGCTGTCCCAGTGTCATTCCAGAGGTGTTGGCATCATTTCCTGGGGTGTCATAGTGGACTTGGTGACCCTCCAGACACGGATTTGGGTTTCCCCCTTAACGAGTATCTGTTCCCCATAGACTATAATGGGGTTCGAAACCCGTTCGAACACACGAACATTGAGCGGCTGTTCGAATCGAATTTCGAACCTCGAACATTTTAGTGTTCGCTCATCTCTAGTAGTGAGGGGGGTGGAGTCTGGCCGCCGTCTGTTATGGCCGACTAATGTGAAGGCTCTGTGTTCTATAGTGGCTCTTTGCTGCTCACATCCCTTAACTACCACTCAACTTGACTTGTTTACCCACCCCAACACATAGGAACCTGAGGGCTACCTGCTGCTGATGCTCTGGTCTGCTCCACTCTGTGCCTGCCACAAGAATTGTAAAATTGCTACAGTCCTGGAATCTCACTTCCCCAGCCCTCACAGGACCTCTGAGGGACCGCTGTTCCCTGAAGTACTTAACCCAGCAGTGGGTGGGAAAAAACAGAATTTCACAGCTTCTGGGCCCTAATGACTTATTGATTTACTGATTATTTTCTCTTACAGGTTCCTTAGATATACACCTTATCTGTTTAGCGAGTTTTTACTGCTCTATTTTTCTTATTAGAGCTGTTAAGTTGCACATAGCACAAAACATACAGCATTGCAATGGTTTTATGACAACAGAAATAAGCTAATTTGCAATGTAGACAGCAACTCCACAGCGGGATGCAAAGGTCATTCTCTGGGTTTTGTTACATACAGCAGTGAGCTTCTTACATTCTGAACATGCAGCCCTAGTAGTTCATGCACCCAACTGCAGGATCCTTGGAAAGTGATTGATGTTACTTTTGTATGTGTTGTAAGCTTCTCTCTTTGCTGTTGATGATATCTTTTTGTTTTGTGTGTTATATACTACCGTATATTAATACTCTTAGTAACTGTGTGTGAACCTTTATATATTTGCAATCTTTGTACACAGCTTAAAAAGTTGTGTATGAGAAATTGTATTCAGTTCGAATAAGTACAGTATGTTGTCACTATTTTGGTTACACTTGTCAAGAACCAGACCATAGGTCCATAGAAGATAGGGAGGGTGAAGGAAAGTAGTTTTTAGATGTAATTGGAGTTCCTTAATATATATTGTATATATTTTGAATCTTCACTCTAAGGGACTTTAACCATTGGGATTATCATGATGTGCATAAAGGATTGTGCTCCCTTATAGTGATCTTCATAGATTTGCAGCTTGTGATATAAACATGCCAATGCCATCTTACAGCTACTACAGTTGCTTTTCACTTTTATGGTATACCAAGTTTATACATATACTGTAATTTGCTTGTGTGCTTGTGATATGCATCATGAATAAAAAGTGAGCAAAACTTAATACAGTCCCCAAGATGGTATCAATAAAAAATACATGTTGTCCCACAAAAAAAAGACACCTTACACTGCTTCGTGCACTGAAATATGAAATGTTACAGGTCACAGGATATGGTGATTCAAAGCAAAATGTTTTTTTTCTTAAATGTATTAATTTTTGCAAATTTATTAAAACATAAAATAAATGTACCAACCTGGAGACTAAAACTAACATAGCATGTATACCACACAGTGGAAGCAGTAAAAACAAAACCCGTAAGGAAATGGTGGTACTGCATTTTTTTTTTTCAATTTCACCTCATTCTAATTGTTTTTCTGATTCCCAGTCCATTATATAGAATAATAAATGGTTCCCTTATGAAGTACAATTTGTTAATCAAAAATCAGGTGCTGATAAGACTACATAAATGGAAAAAAATTGAAAAAATATGTCTTTCGGCATGCAGGGAGTAAAAAATGAAAACATAAAAATGTCTGTGCCTCTTAAGGATTAATATTCAGTAATATTGTGTGTGTTGTAATAAAACTTTAAAATAAAAGAAAAATTTATGTGGTGAAATAATGAACTTATCTTTAATTTTTACTATACTATACATATTTTTGGTTTTAACTGTGCTAATGATTAATTTTAGTTCACAGCTATACATATAGAATATTTCTGCATCTCTTACGTTCTCCTGGTTAGTTTGAAGATTTTTATCTATAGATGTAAAAGAAGTTATTAGCAATCAATGTAAGACTTTGCTGACAATAAAAAATAAAAAAAAAACACAAGATGATGCAAATTATTTGATTACATATTACTTACATACTTAAATTATGAAAAAACTGCAACGTTATTTAATACTAAGGTATGACCTGTCTCATTTCAAATTGTAAGGAGACAAAGCACAAAGGGCTTTCCAATTGGACATTCATCACAACACAATGCAGAGAAAGTTGTACATTTAGGACTTTTTTCTCTGTTATAAAAGTCTCATGCGGGCAGATTAAATATGGTGGTGCATAGAAAGACTGCACCCACAAGTAATATACTCAGATGGGACAGTTGACAACCAGATTGCCTCCAGGGATTTATGTCTACGATTTCACCATCTGGAATATCTTGAACATGTCCTAAAACTGTCGTATGAACACACTTTGAGTACTATTTAATTCAAGAGAGGTGGTAGAAAATACCAACAATTGTAACATCATTGCAACATCTAAATCTACACTAGTGATCTCTGAAGATCAAGAATATGCAAATCTGTCTTCCATGATGTAATTAGGAAGTCCGATGCTGCCTCTGTATTGCAAACCAATAGAGGGCGCTCACTGGAATGTGCAAGCCTATCTTCCCTGATGTAGTTGGGAAGACAAAATTCCAGTGAAATAACCCAATAAAGGTTTGCTCCCTTTTGCGTCATGCTCGACCTTCCAAGAGGCCTTTGTTTTGCAATGACGCTGGGATTATTACCAGGTATAGTCTCTCAATCGAGGACAGCTGTTTCGATGTACTTGCATCTCTTCAGCTCGATGTAGAGAGGACTATAACCTGGTAGAGGTGAGAGGCTTAGACAGGGTTAAGGGGATATTGTCACTCCTTAGGGAGAGACCACCATATAGGTGTGTGGAGACTCATTAAGCCTTTAGCACTCCACTTTGCAAAGGACCATAGGAAGAATATGCAAATCTGACTTCCATGATGTAATTAGGAAGTCAGATGCTGCCCTCTATTGGTTTGCAATACAGAGGCAGCATCTGAATACTACAAGAAATGTAAGGGTTTTTTTTTTTACAAAATTTTCACCATTTATCCAGTTGGATAGTAATGTTTCTTTTTTTTGTAGATTGAGAGCCCCACATAGAGCTCGCAATGTACATTTTTCTCCTATCAGTATATCTTTGAAATATGGGATGGAAATCCATGCAAACACCAGGAGAAAATACACACTCCTTGCAGATGGTTTTTTGCCCTTGGCAGAATTTGAGCACCAGGACTCCAGTGCTGCAAGGCTGCAGTGCTAACCACCAAGCTTCCGTGTAGCCCCTGGCTAGTACTGTTTCAAGCAGACTCTGCCGTAATAACACAAGCTACAATAATAGCAAAATTACTACAGATGAGCGTATAATACATTTTCCCTGTCGTCCTACAGTGGCACAATATGTGGTATTTCTGCCCCTGTGTGCTGGTAGGACAGGCGGATTTTTAATTAGCCAATTATTTAATCATGGCTTGCCCTATAAGAGGGCCCAAGAACCTCCCCCCTGCGTGTTTTTTTCTGTCCTGTGTGACTAAACAGGTGGTGAGGAGGCCTTGTGGCCTCCTGTAGGGGTAGGAAGAAGGTGTCTGTTAACCCTTCTTCTTCCCCTTTTTTCTCTTTCCCTTTTCTTTCCTCCTGAGAGAAAGATTTAGGTTTTGTCTTACCTGCTCTGCAGGGCGTTCT